>NW_028274820.1:84605668-84908698 GCF_037043125.1 Eumetopias jubatus
TGACTCTTAATGGTAGTATTGTGATTGTCCTTGGAAGAGAGGGGCTAATTTATGTACTATAGAGTCTTGTGGCTAGAGCGTAGTACCCTAAGTAAATGTCAGGTGTGGGCCTCCCCTGCCCACCAGTGCTTAGAAGAGAGGAAGTCTCCCTACTTAGAGTCTTTACAGAGGCTCATGTATTAGTGCTTCCTCAATTAATTTTTTTAATTTACTTTTTAAGATTTATTTATTAAAGTGTGTGAGCAAGCGTGTGCTAGTAGCTGTGGGGGAGGGTGTTTGGGCAGAGGGAGAGGGAGAGAGTCTTAAGCAGACTCCGGGCTGAGTGTGGAGCCTGACACAGGACTTGGTCTCACAACCATGACATCACAACCTGAACCAAAACCAAGAGTCAGCCCCTCAACCGACAGTGCCACTCAGGCACCCCAGTTAGTTTATTTTGAACACATCAGTGAGCTTGTTAAAGCCTTGGTCAGTGCTACAGGAGGATCACATTGCAGCATCATTAAAAATGAGCCAATTTTTTTTTACACAGTGTAACACTTACTCTGGTGAGTATGGCTCCCTGACTGCAAGTGCTGGGTGTCATAGGAAGTGACCTTTTATTTTATTTATTTATTTTTTTTTTTTAAGCAGTCTCCACGTACAATGTGGGGCTTGAACTCACAACCCTGAGATGAAAAAGAGTTGCATGCTCTATGACCAAGCCGGCCAGGTGCCCCGGAAGTGACCTATTAAAGTTCTCCCTTAAAAGCACTAGTCTAGGGCAGGGGTGACAAACCTTTTCTATAAAGGACCAGATAGTAAATATTTTAGCTTTGAAAGCCATATGGTCTTATTGCAACTATTCAGCTCTGCCTTTGCAGCCACAGACAGTATGCAAACAAATGCACGTGGCTGTGTTCCAATAAAACTGCAATTAAAAACAGACTATGAGACTGCAACCTCAGTTCTAGGTAGGGACTCACACTATGGAGGAATGAATAGATACCGATAGAACAAGGGATGAAACCAGCCACCCATATGTTATGAAAATGGATGCTTGTGACTTAAGGAAGGTATTTCTGATAGCACCATTATATGTAGATTCCAAAAACAGTTATGCATAAAAATTTTGGAAGAAGCTGAAAGGAAACAATCTTAGCAAGTGGCTCTGATAATGTTGCATACACTTGTAGAGAGTGTAGCTTGAAGACACCTGTTTCTGAAATGTAGTGTTTTAAACAATACCTCTAGATTAATAAATGTTTTAAATAAATATTTAATGATTTCACTTATATCCAAAGAGTTATATATTCAAAATGAACAAGAACCACCACCCCCCCCCCGCCCCGGTAACCTGGTATCCCTTTATGTGCAAGTGCATTTCTTATAATGTTTTCTCTTGACCCTGGAAGCTCACTTTCTGAGGAAATGCTGGTTTTGGAAATTATTTTCAATACATTCTGATGGCTTTTCACTTCTAATTGAACTGTCTCTGTACTGGTCACTGGTGATAGGACAATTCACATCTGTTTGATGCCACAGGCAGCTAGCTGTCCATTCTACTTCTTATTGATTGTGCTCTTCTACTTACTTGGTCCTATGAACATGTCCTTGATTTTCTAGGTGTCTGATTCCCATTTTTTGTTTAATACTACCCTGGGTCTGTGTAGAACACCTGAATCTGTAAAACAGCAGAGCCTCTCCTGTTAGTGTTGTACTGCTACCCATTTGATTTTCTGATTTCTTTCCTTTTGCCTTTCTCCCTTTGTCACTGTCCCCAGATCAGCCCTGACTTAACCTTTTGTCTTTCCTTTTGAAATTTTCAACCCGATCTAATTCAAGGAGGCACTGCCCTACGCAGTAGTTTTGCCAGTCTCCTAGAGACAGATTTTCTTTTTGTTCAGCATGCCCCTTTTCCGATGCATCTGGAATAACAGCTGTACTCCCACTCCTGAATAAAATATTTTAGGAAAGTGTCTCATGGTAAAGCACCTGGACTTTCAGGCAAGTTTGGGGGTAAACTCCAGACCAGATCCATCACCAGCAAGGTGGGAGGACCAGTTTTTATGGAGTGGAGATAAGACCACATGAATGAGGATACGCCTGAACTGGTGGTGTAAGAGTGCCATTTGTATCAATTCAATGTAAGGGATTAGATAATCTGTCATTATGCTAATTCTGCATAACAGATGGTAGAGAGTTCTGCATCTCAACAGCAATATTCACTGTGGGGGGAATTAGCTTTCACCCAGATCAGCAGTCAAGCAGGAATTCCATTGAGAGAGAGAGAGAGAGAGAGAGAGAGAGAGAGAGAGACTACTGGTGATTACATTAGTGTGTCCCTCTAAGGACATCCACACATGCTGGCTTTCTTGAATTTCTCTAGAGTTTACTTATTCTTGCCCATTGCCCTTCCTAAGTTACCAGACCTCTTTTCTCCTATCTGTAAAGAATTGGAGGTGGTTTCTCTCCATTTGGTTAATTTAGGAAGATCAAGATTAGAAGTAGGTTAGGGAAATGTGGCTCAAAGCAATAGCATATTGCATATTTCTTTAGAGAAAAGATGCCATACAGCTGTTGAAAGCATTGTTGATTATCAATCTTTAAGAAATGAACTTCAGAGGTGAAATGAGAAGCAGGAAAATGGATATGCTCTTTCTAAGTGACATGCCTTGCCTTTGATATATATATATTTAAGAGATATAATTAAGTCCTTTGGCTTCACATTCTCGAAGGGTCAGTCTTGATCCTGGTATTTTTTCTCTGTGAATGGCTTCCCAACAGTATTTTGTTAATGTGGAGCTTCACCTATCCCCCGAATGGTGATAATCATCAACTCTACATCATCATATCAACTCTATTTTTCTTTGCTTATCCCTCCTAATTTACCACATACCTGCTTTCCATTACCATTTGTATGTCCTCCTCTCATCTCAAAGCTAATATGTTTAACACTAATATTGATTAAAAATGATGGTTTTCAAACTTGTGTGCCCTGGAATCACCTGTGTAGCTTATTAAAAAGCACCCCAGGCAATGGAGTGGATCCCACTTTTGTAGTGCTCACTAACTGATTTTATTCCTTTTCATATCAGTCTGTGACGTAGTGAGCTTGGATAGAAGCCAAGCTTCTAGACTAGGATCATTTTGAAGAATTGTCCAGGTTGATCGGACAGCTGTCAGAATTGATCACTGCTCATACAGGGTATAGTTCCAGATGTGCTTTAAATAGGCATGGTCGTTGAGGTTTAATGGGTCAGTAAATTGGATTATGTGCCATCGTTCAAGAAGCAGAGCAAACATTTTGGCCTGGGATGTCTAAAAGTCAGGGGCGAGGCAGGGACAAGCCATCCATAGCTTTAGTTCCCACCAGGAGCTGTGATAACTGAGGATGTTTGATCCTGCCTTGGTGACACTCTGGAGGTCTTGGGAGAAGCAGCGTAATTAGGAAGGGCTGATGGATATGTTGATTTGTTAACAAATTCCCTTATCGCTTCTTCCCTGTTGTTTTGGCCATCGTTCCATTCCATGTACCCCACAACTCAGACCTCAGTGAATTCAGTAGCCTCTCCGTAAGCCTTTCCTCACTGCAGTCTGTCCGTCTCCGGTTCTTCCTGCTTACCGCTACCGGCTCTATTCCCCGTAAGTGCTGTTTTCCTATGCCTTTACCACAGAGCTAGCTCCAATTTTCACAATTATATTCAGTTCAGCCCCCTACTGTCTTCTTCTCTCCCCTCATTCTCAGCACACAACCTCATTTCCTGCTTTATGGAAAAAATACAGGCTTATCTAGGAAACACCTTAACCTGGTTCTCACATCTCCACACTTGTCTTTCCCCTGCTTGCTTTCTTATCTCCTTCCTGCCTTCCCATCTCCATGGAAGATTTCAGCCTCTTACTTTCCAAACTAATTTTTCTACATAAATGCTCTGAATTCTCTCTTTTGGTCTCATAGGAATTTTGTGCCATCAGGTATCCCTTTTCTTTTTAACTAACTTTTAAAAATTATCCTCTAGTCTTCTCTTTATTGTAGCTGCTTTCCTTCTTCTTGTCTTCTCTTCACAGCCAAGTTAATTAAAAGAGTTAAAAGAACTTTTAATTCTGTCTCCATTTGCTCTTCATCCCTTTACCATCTGCTTTGACCCCACCACATCATTGAAACTGAGCTTACCTAGGAGACCAGTGCTTCCCTTAAGGACACTTCTCAATCCTCGCTTACACTTGATCTCTGTAGTATTTAAAACTTACCACCATTTTTTTTTGAAATTTTTTCTCTTTTCTTTTAGTATGCATACTTGACTGGATTTCCTTCTACAATTCCGGTGACTTCTCTTCAGTCTGCTTTTGAGTGCCCCTTAAATATTTGTGCTTCCCAGGCTTCCATCTTGTCTTCTTATCCCGCCTCAGTCTCCATGGGTGATCTCACTCATCCCATTGCTTCAATTTTCAGGTAGATGTTACTGATTCCCAAACCTAGGTCTCTAGCCCAATTCTTTCTGTCAGGCTTTCCCCACCAATATATCCAAGTGCTTACTGCACCTTGCTTCTTAGATACCAAAACTCAGTATGGCTAAAACTGAGCTCATGTTCTCCCCTTTAAAAAGCTATTCCTTCCCTGGAATGATCTCACATCTTGATTGATGGTGCCACCATTTAGTCTTCTGTTCCGCTAATCCAAAAGTGTCATCTTTATCTCCTCCTCTCTCACTCTCCATACCTGATTATCTGCTGGTATATATCAAGTTCATTCCAGCCTTTTTCTCCTCACTGCCTGGTTTATGCTGTCTCCTTACTGGTCTTAACTCCCTTCTGATCCATTTTCCATACTACTGCCGCAATTGGCTTTCTGATAACAAATCTGATTGTTATTCTCCTGCTTAAAAGACTTCCTTAATCATCCACAGTCTTTAGGATTAATACAAACCCGTGATCTGGCCCTTGCTTACCTCTCCATGTTTATACTTAACATTCCCTGGCTTTCATCCATCATTTCTGTCAAAAAACAAAAACAGCTTAAACTCACTATTCTTGAAGTCATTCTGCTCTCTCTGTCTGGAACATACATTGCTCCTAGATAGCTCCTACTCATCTTTTAGTAGTTTACATCCTAGGGAGGCTTTACCTTAGGAACCCTGCCCAAACAAAACCCTAACTGGGCATGTGTATATGTGCTTCATCAGCACCCTGCACTTACTTACTGTAAGGTTCACGACACTTACAGCACTAGGTCACAAATCTCTCTTTTTTTATTCCCAGTGCATACTACAATTTTTGCCACATATAGGGTCTTTGAGAGAACCAGTGCTCAGATACCTTCCATGACTCCCCATGCTTATCTCCTTTCTAGACCTGGGTTAGACCTGAAATGCAGATGTTCCATGTCCATTCTCACATGGACCCATTGAGAATTTTAGCTTTGTCTGGGACCCTAGAGGTTCTTCACTTTAATCCCCTTGGTATGATAGCACAGAAAAACGGGACTTAAAAGGTAAATGTCTTTTGTCAGGTTTCTCCTCATTAAAGCCAGAATTGGTCTCATGATTGCAAATCTAAATGAAATGCAGTATCATTTATATGTAATCCCTAAATGCACCTTTTCCTTAGGCCACGCGAATATAACATGTTTGTTTTACTTTTCCACTTTGGTTTATTATTTTCTTTTTCCTTTCTGGTCTATTCAGCAGGTTAATTCTTTAGTACATGATGTATCAGGTACTCTTGGCACTGGGCATAAAGTAATGAATACTGTAGAGAGAAATCTGTCTTTTCGGTGGGAACTTATATTCCAGTGGTGTTAAACAAATGAAATAGAATATGTAGAATTATGTAGATGGTCAGAAGTGCTATAGAGAAAATAAAGCTAAGGAAGGATAGAGGAGGTATTCCAGGATTAGAAGGAGGCACATTTTCAGTAGGTACTCAGGCCTCACTGATAAGGTAGCAGGAGCAAAGACCTGAATGAAGTGAAGGAGCAAGTGGTATGAAGGCAAAGAGAACAGCAGGGACAGAGGTCTTGTGGTGCAAGTGTACCTGGATAGAAAGAATGCGTTATGGCTGGAGCAGGGGGAGCAGGGGTGGGGGCAGTGCGAGATGAAGTCAGTAAGAACGGGAAGGGGGATAGCTGACCATATATGTTCTTGTAAGCCACTCTAAGTATCTGACTTTTACAATGAATGAGATAGGAGCCATTGTGGAGTTTTGAGCAGAGGAGTAATGGCAAGTTTTGTTGATTTTAATCTTCAAAGGATTATTCTGGATGAGGATTATTCTGATTGAGAATGGAGCTTAGAATCTTTGGTGCTTTTGTTTTCTTTTTAGTAAGCTCAAGTTCTATTGACTTTTTCTTTTTTAACTTTTATTTTGAAGTCATTATAGATTCACAGAAGTTGCAAAAGTGTACAGCGGTCCATCCCATGTACCCTTTAGCCAGTTCCCCCCAATGGTTATAACTTATATAACTACAGTAAAAAACTATAGTAACTATAGTAAAAACTATAACATATAACTATAGTAAAACAGAGTTCAGGAATGTGGCGTTGGTGCAGTGTGTGTGTCTGCCATTTTATCACGTGTAGATTCATGTGCCCACCATCACAATCAGGACAGAAAACTATTCAGTCATCAGAAGGATCTCCCTTGTGCCACTACCACACCTTTCCGCTCCCAACATCCATGACAACCATTAATCCATTTTCCATCTCTGTCATTTTGTCATCTCAAGAACATTATCTAAATGGACTCCTACAGTGTGTGATCCATTGAGGTCGACCTTTTTCATTTAGCATAATGCCTTTGAGTGCCGTCTGAGTTGTGTGTGTCAATTTTTCCAGTCTTTTTATGAAACTGGAGGCAGGTTGTCATGGTGGAAGGATGCTTGTTTTATGACTTGAGACCTGAGTTCTAGTCCAGGTTAGTCACTAAATAGTTTGCTAATCTGAGATTCAGAGACATTACAATCTGTAAAATGAGAGAATTGGAGTAGAACACAAAGACCCTTTCAGCTCTAAACTCTGTAGTTATAATGAATGAAGTATTTCTGATATTTTCTTATAGTCTATAGTAATGAAGTCTACCTCTCGTTAATATTTACTGTGCAGTAATCTTATATAGTCTCATAGGACTACTCAGGAAACATCTCATAATTATTTTATTGACATGTTGCTGCTACTTATATTACTCAAGTGTAAGCTTGATAGGCCAAAATAGTACTTGACAAACTATGTAAATGTAAAGGTGAGTCTGATTTTTTCACTATGTTCAGTGATAAGATCAGTAAACCTCCTACTCTACCTAATCTAGTGAGCCTCAGAGGTTCAAGAAATGTAATAAATTCCTGTTAAATGTCAGTTCTACTCTTGAATCAGTTCTTTGAACACATTTCTACTAGTGAGTAACGGCAGTTTCTTGCCATTGAAAGAAGTACTTAGCCAGAGTATAAGGAACTTAGCTGGTGAAGAATCCAAAATTGGTCTTTAGTTTCCTTGGTAGAAAATATACCATGTATGTATATACTTTTATTTGTTCATCCCTCTGTCCTCTTTTTTTAATACTCCACAATATTTGGGCAATGCCTTGTATCTTAGAGAAATAGTGGACATTAAACAGTTGAGTAGAATAAATATTTGTCAAGAATAAGTAAATATTTGTCGAGAATAAGTAAATTTGTCAAGCAGCCTGGCCTTCCGCCCTTTCCCACCATTTTTTGAACGCACAGAAAGGATAGGGCTCTTATAGTCCCTAGTAGAAGGATTGGAAGAAACTGTGCCTCCTGCCACAGTATTCTACAAACCATAACCAGAAATGTATATAAACATACCTTAGTGTTTATATACTTACTGAAATGATACATAATCTACTTTGCCTTGAATATTATCAGCTAGTGCTATATAAAAATACTGGTAGAAAGATGAAGCTATTATCAAACATGTATGACTATTGATGAGTAATTGCTAGTTCATTTTTAAATTATGTTCTAGCTCACATATATTCTAATCCATTTTATAGAGCATTTAGATCTGCTCTCTTATTTTATAGATACAGGCTTAGCTCCTTCACAAGAGTTTAAACAGCCAGAGAGCTGGGGTAAGAACTGAGATCCTCTGCCCTGAATCACTGCTCTGTGCCGTGAGTTCTTTATGAAACAAGCTCATAATTGCTCTCTATGGCCACAAAGGGCTGGAGGAAGTGGGAAACATTAAGTGGCTTTCACTATTGAAGAAAAATATAAATGCTGTGTGTAATTTCTCTCGTCGGATGAAGGAGAATTGATCATTTATTCTTAACATTTCTTTTTTATCATATTCATTTGTTTTACTGTTATTCTGTCTCTTCACTCATTTTTTATAATTTAGATGAAGACTTTTTGCCCTCTTAAAGTGTTGATATGAGATAATGCCTTGTGTTAGAACCTCCTTTAAAAAAACAAAAACAAAGCTCTGCCACACTATGAATGTCTTTTTTAGAAAGTTAGTTTCCTATCGTGTGCATTTTGGAAAGCAAACAGACCAAACAAACTAAGCTAAAATGGAATGTTTTTAGTTCCTAAAGATATGAAATTGTTTTAACTGGTAAGCATTTTACCACCTCTCATTTGTTTTTTCCATTAAGATGAATGTAGTTAGGACATCATTTTTGTTTAGAAACTCAAATGAAATAACTAGTAGAATATCTCTTTCACTAACAGTAGACCTTCTTTACATTTACCTTGTTCATTTGTTCTTAGAAGCACTTCTAATAGATCCCTATACCTGAATATAATAGTATTTTTGTAAAGGCATAGGTACATGTTTTCATGACTTTAAGATAATCGCCTTTCATATTACACACTCTAATATGTTTATGGGCATTCCTAAACTGACTTGTATTCTCTTGATGGCAATATCCTCAAAGCTGTCCTTACTTTATTGCTCATCTTCTCCTGCACTTCTGTTTTTCCTTAGCAAGTGGCTGGAACTGTTGGGTTACAGGTTGGTTGGGGAACCTCACAGAGGATCCAGTGTTCAGGTACAGATCATACCAATAAGTCCTTACCCAGCTAGCAGTGAGGGCAAAATAGAGTTGTACTCCCTTACACTAAGTACCTAAGCAAAAAGTTAAAGGTTGGTGCTTGCCCAGCCACCAGCCCTGGACCTGTGATGGCGTGAGATGTGGGTGATACAGTGGGCCTCTGGGAAGAGAGCACCTTATATGGCCTTTATAGGGCCTACAGACTTCTGCAAGCCTTACTAGGGCACCTGCCTCTCACCCTAGGCCTTGGCTCCCAGGTTTCCTGGTTTAGAGGCCACTGACCTATATAACCTATGCTTAGGGACTTTTTCTTTAAACTCTTGGGAATGCAACTTCATGATGTCAGTTAAATCCATTAAGATGTTGTTGGTTGTAAGGAACACCAACAACTCTGTCCTAAAAAAGAGGAGGATATGGGAAGTTATGAGGAGCTAAGAGAACTGACCTAAGGCCAGAGTGTCATCAGACTTGGAAAATAGATGGGGATCAGGGCACCTCCAAAGGGGCAGGAAGCAGGAAAATTGTCTTTACTTTGATGCTGTGTGGCTAGAACGCCATCACCACCTGCATGGGGTGCTGCCCCAAAGGCAAGACACCATGGTAAATGAATTCCAACTGCCACTTCTCCTTGGCATCACTCCCAAGGCAGGAGCATTTAACTGACAGAGCCACTGTCAGCATGTCCGTGCACTGGCTGCTAGGGACAGAGTCAAGGGTAGGCATCTGATGATTTTCATCTTACGTGGTAGAAAGCTCCAACAGTGGAATATTGCCCTCTGTTGAAAGGGGGATGGATGAGCTGAATATTTGTCTTTCAAACATGTGTATAAAGACCATGGACAAAAATGAATGACTATGATCATCTTTTGTAGCAGGACCTCTTCTGGGTCAGTGAATTGATTCATGAGTCTAGGACAGTGGTAGGAGAAGGAGCCCCCTGTGTGACTGGACAAATTCAGTGAATGCCCTCCACTATTCCTGGGGAAGAGAAGTCTGAGGACATTCTCACCGCACACCTTTGTCCATGCTCCTTATGCTGCTCTTTTGCAAAACGTTCATTCCTCAAGGGAAAGAGGAGCAGAGAAAATCGGGGATAAAGAAAGCATATTTATGTCTACAATGTATAGTTGGAATATATATGAGAGAAAAGTCATCACACATTTTGAATAATTTCTCCCCGTCCCCCAGAAAAAAAGTCCTCCAAATGCCCGGATAAGTAAATAATTATAATAATTAAATGTTAAATATATATATATTAGCTAATAGTAATAGAATGATCAATTTATAATAGGTAGCTAGATTATTTTTAATGTTCTGATAAGTTTTTAATGGATTAAGGGCATCTGGGATAATTCATGTACACAAAACACTTATTCCTGTTTTATAAAACTTTTTTGAACTTTTTTTTTTTTTTTTTAATTAGAAAGGGAGGGGCAGACGGAGAGAAAGAATCTTAAGTAGGCTCCACACCCAGTGTGGAGCCCAACGCAGGGCTCATTCTCAGGACCCTGAGATCATGACCTGAGCCGAAATCAAGAGTCAGCTGCTCAACCATCTGAGCCACCCAGGTGCCCCCTATGTTATAGAATTTTTAAAGGACGGCTGTACCATAAAGGGAAATAGGCTGAGAATCTGAAGGATCTTAGATGCCCATTGTGGTGGCGTCACTCTCTGTTTCTTTAGACAACCCATTTAAAAATGTTCAGTTTCTCTCTGGGTCTATCTTTATCTCTCTTTGGAGGTTATTGGATTTGTTTATCTCTTTGGGCACTTTTTGCTCAAAAATTCTGTGACTCATTTATTACTTTGTTTTCATCCAGCGCCCACAGAACTCCCTGGGAACTCGAGTGAAATCAATCAACTAGCCAATAAATATTTGTTGGGGGCCTACTAAGTGTTTGGCACTGAGACAAGATATATATACAAAGGGAGATAATAAGATACAGCAGTGCAAAGATGAGTGCAGAATGAGCAGCACAGCCAACAGCGGAGAGACCGGGAGCGTGCAAGGCTCTTGCTTGGTAGTGAAATGGGCTGAGATTGAGCAGAAGATTGAGAAGCGATTAATGGACTAGAATTAGGGAGGCATATGAGGCTCTGTTGCAGAATATCTTTAATATTAAAAAAAAAAGAATATCTTTAATATTCTGTTACCCTATTATTTGTGGCGCTGTTTAGCCAAAGGAAAACTGAAATTGGAATAAAAAATTGGGCTTCTAATCATGGCTCTGCCACAAGGAAAGAGGATTGCTTGTGTTAAGTCTGAATTGTTTACTATTTGTACATACCACTGTGTGCCTCGCAAGCAGGAGTAGGTTAAATGTGTTAAATCCCTGTCCTATAGTAAACTCGCAGTAGATGTTCATTAAATCTGAAATTATCTTTTGAGTGAAAATCAAGGAAATTGTTCTGTCATCTGATGTTTACAGCATGGGACTTGGGTAAGGTGATTAGCAAGATCCTTTTCATCACTGAAATGCCAAGTCTCTACGTAGCCTTTCTTGGTTATAACTATCACTCGTGACCTTTGTAAACTGCTGGTGCCTCACGTTTCTCATCTGTAAAATAGGGATGATAAGAGTTCCTCATTCCTCAGAATTTTGTGACCAATGTAGAATAGTACTATAAAAGGTCAGTCTTCCCTCCTTCTCTCTGTTTTCTTTCTCCTAACCCTCTCCTCCTCCTCCTCCTCCCTTCTCTCCCTCCTCCCCAATCCCTTTTCCCCCCTCCACCCCCTTCTCCTCTCTTTCCCCTCCATCATCATTTCATATATGATAACTTAATATTGTCTCCATATTGGAAAAAGTCTCTGTGATTGTGGTGGGTTTGAGAATGAGGATCACAGTTGAGGCCTGTGCTTTAAGGGGCTTCAGTTGACTGTGTTTAGAATTGGTTGACATTGCAAGGAAACTAGGGAGGCTGTTGTAAGCAGTCCAGGTGAGAGACAGTGGGAGCCCACAACTGGGAGAAAGAAAAGAAAGCATTCATGAGAGAAACATTGGAAATTTGAGTTCAAAGTTTTGACAACTAATTTCATGTGGAAATAAGAGACGACAGGCCTGGGTGACTGGGAGTATGATGGCCCTACAGTTAGAGTTAGAGATGTTAGGAGAATGAGCTGATTTAGTAGGTTTTAGAAACACTTAATCTGGGAAAGGGAGTTTTATTTTTGAAATGCTGAGTTTTACATGGTGATGAATCATATGAATTCACATGTCCTGCAAATAGTTGGAAATGTAACTGCATGGCATATTTAGCATTGAGGGGACCAACTTGGCTGGATTGGAAGTACATATTTGTTAGACAGTTTACTTTCCTCAAGCTGGATTCAGTATTTAATTGCTTAGTTGTTTTTGAAAGATCTGTTTGTGTCCTGGGAAAGAAGCATGCTTGTCTAATAGAGGGAGTGTCACTTTGGGTACATACTCTGTGTTCTGTCCTATAGTGTAAGGGAGTTGCAGGAAAGTCCATGCAGTTTCTGTCTATGAAACAGACATTTTTTTCTTCACTGTTTCTCTTCTATCTTATTTTGAGGGAGATCGGGGAAAATCTTAGGTATTTGAAGGTGGACATCATTTTATTGCCACTTATATTTAATATGCCCCTCCTACTTCATCCAGCAGTCATCACTGTCCTGACTGTCTGATATGACTGGTAAGTGCAGTGAAACTCAGAGGAGCTGGCAAAATGGAGTATAATACCACAGATTTCCTTGTCTTAGAAAGCCGTAACCATGATATTGCTGAGTAAATGAAACTATCATGTAAGAGGTGGCAATAAGATTACAGCACTGCAGAAATCCTGGGGGCAGAATAAAATTGTCTATTTAGTAAGCATAACTATTTTATATAACTATTTGATGTTATGCTTCTTCCCTTGCCTTTTCTAAATCACTTTGACCCATATTTTTCAGCACTATTCTCTCCACTAGCCAGAGTTATATAGCAGGTTAGATGTTTAATTCTGCTGCTTCCAAGTATATTTCCATCTTATTTTCCTCTTCTGTTAGTTGTTCTTTCAGGAGATCAAGAGTAGATATGACCTCCTGTGGCGCATGAGTGGAAATAAGGGAATGGGTATGATATGGCACAGAGACACCTTAGAGTAGAAAATTAGCTATTCTGGACAGGTTGAATATGAAGTGACATCTCTTCATCACCCACTTTTGAAACCCTGGTCTCTAGGTAACTTTGCTTTTATTTCTTTTCTTCCTAAACTGAAGAGTAGTGTTGGTTGCTCAGTGGGACATGGCCTCTGAAGCTAGAGAGGCTTTTGTCAGTGCTCAGGAGTAAGCCTATTATCAGTAATGAAGTTTTGATGGATGTGTGCTGTGGGGATTCAAGGATTTATCTGTCTGCAAAGCAGTAATTTATTCATTGAATGATTTTTTTTTCTTTTTCTTTCCCCTCCATCTTCCCTTTCTCTCCCTCCCTCTCTCATTCCCTCCCTCCTTTCTTCATTTCTGCCAGCCTGCCAGTTTTCTCCTTTGGTTTCATTCAAATTGTGTATCCTTTTGAGTTCTTCAAATTGAAGTCCATCTCCATCAGTCTTCATTCTTCCTCTCCATATCCCCCTCCTGCTGAGGAAGAATGATTAGGTTTCATTAAAGTACAAAGAGAAGACAGAGTCGTTCCAAGAGTTCTTAACTTTCATATCTCAACTCCAGTCTCTAGAAAATGCTCTCATTGACAGAACAGTTGTGTTTAGAGCCTGTACATCTTTCTGAATGTTCATTAATGTGAACTAAAACTTACTGGAGAGTTTCGTTCAGAAGAGTGGGGTTTCTTTGTTTTGCTTTTGTTTTGTTGCTTAATTTGCTTCTAAGGGTGTTCAGATCAGTCTCATTCCATACTTGCCCATTCTTCAGTCTGGCTTTCTGGGGTCATGCTTTTCTGTGGGTCACGCTATGTCTTATGTTCCACATAACTACAGCTGGGTTGGTGGGTCACTGAGTCAGGAGCAAGGATGTCTTCTCTGAAGACTCCAGGTGCCTTAATACAGCCCTTGGTAATCATTGGTTTTCTCCCTCATTTTACCCTAGTCTCTGGCTGAGCCTGTCTAGGGACTTCAAGGCATTTGAATCTTCCTCTTTGTTTTCAGTTTGGGTGTCATGAATTCTGGGAAAATCTCTAGCCACTGTTGAGATCCTTTGGTGGTCATCCTGGTGATAGGACTTTTTAAATGAAAAAAAGGAGCCTTTAAAGGTTAAAAGATACCAAAAAAAAAATCATTTTAGTTATTTTTAGAATTCCATTATTTCAAAGGGGGAGTGAAAAAATAGGGAAATCTATAAAGGATGTTGTGTGCCACCTCACATGTTGCTAATTATTGATGCTTCTAAAACAGTCTCCTGTCTACATATGCTGCTTAGTTATGTGGGAAGTGCCTCTTGGATGTGTTTTAAGAAAAAAAAGGGGGGGTAGTTATTGTTCCAGATTCATGAGACCTCAGTCAGTGGAGATTGGAGGATAAAAGACACTGGGTGGGAGGGGCAATGTGTTACCCCTTGGAGTAGTCATCATAACTGGGTTTTGGAAGCTACCTGTTGCTCTGTAAGACTTTTTCCTGGTTTGAGGCCTAGTTGAAAAACAGTAACATGATAAGAGATCTATTCATTGCCCATTGTCCGTAGATGCCTCTCATCTAGAATTTCACTCTCGCCCTTTATAGCCTATTTTGTCAGCCTATAAAAACCAAGTCTGTCTTAAGACTGAAATTGTCAGGGCGCCTGGGTGGCTCAGTCGTTAAGCGTCTGCCTTCGGCTCAGGTCATGGTCCCAGGGTCCTGGGATCGAGCCCCACATGGGGCTCCCTGCTCGGCGGGAAGCCTGCTTCTCCCTCTCCCACTCTGCCTGCTTGTGTTCCCTCTCTCGCTGTGTCTCTCTGTCAAATAAATAAAATCTTTAAAAAAAAAGGACTGAAATTGTCAGGTTCCTGCCTCAAAGGGCATGGATATTAGAGGTCTTAGTGTGAACTTGTAAAGAAGATCTAAAGGGAGCCTAGCTTTTGGGCCTGTTAGCCGTTAATCATTTTCCCCACTTCTGCGCTATCTTTTAGAGTGCAGAGCCAACTATATGAGTACAGGCGGACCTAATATTCTAAAGAAAATAGCTTTCTAGTCCTTGCTGCTTTCTACCTTCTTACCAAATCCTATGGTGACCTCTCTCTCCTTGCTTTTGTCTTACCTATTTGCAAAGAAAGACATCAGTGCCCTGTAGCTTCTCTGGTTCTGCCCCACAGTAGAACATCCCTGTATAGCTGAGGAAAAGTGAGATGAGCCATCTGGTATGTTAGAAATCAATATTGGGACCCTGTCAGCTGGGCATCTCCATCCCAGCACTTGTGAGGAAGCCTGTCTTTATGCCAAAGGTACAGCCAGTGTGAAAAGGATGTGAAGGCCATTTTCTGGCTTTAAGACATTGGAGTCTTTGAGGATCATGGGTGACAGAGGGCCAGGCTACATGCCTGATGTCTTGTCAGAACCATGTTCTCACAGTGACTAGCCATGGGGTGCATGTTGTGCTTGGTTTATGAAATTTGACTACAAGGCCTTGAAGTTATTGTAAAGACATTGTATGGAAAACGTGTGTGGGGGGATGCATGCACACATATGAGATATGAACCTCTGATCTATACGACATGACTTTTGTGAATGAATTAATTATCTTTCAACCCTTTCTTTTGCCTTGACTGGAATATAGTGTAGAGGCATTTCTTTATAGGCTTACATTTTTCTGAATGTGTCCATGTGTATGTTTGCCTTGAGGAAAATATGCTGCTTTTGCAATCTCCATGGACACCTCAGTGACTGATAAAATGTAGATGTTTTCTAAGTGGAAAATGTTAAGCTCAAACAGCTAGATGAAGGTATGTGAGCCAGAGCCATTGAGTTATCTGTTACCCTATTCAGATGGAGAATGAAGGGGGGTGTTGCACGCATGTGCGCAAGTCTGTGAGTTATGGAATTACTCTCTATGCCCAGTCTTGAAATACTTATCCATGTAACCCGGGTTCTGTTTTATCAAGTTATGCATTCTCTTTAAGTGAGCTCTACTGTTAGGACCAAATCATGGAAGTCATTAAATGTGTGAGTGAGTGAGACCGTGTATGTGTGTATATAGTAAAGGTTTTCCTATAAATAAACTATTAAGGATAATGGAAGCCACATTTCTGTCAGAAGGGAAGTACAAATACGGAAAGGAAGAAAATGAAAATGAACCTTGTAGTGTTGGAGTGGGATTGTGGGTATCTTTGTGAACTCATGGCATGTTGGTTCAGGTTCTCTAAAAAGCTGATGCCAAGACAGAATTAGACATGAAAGAGATTAATTAGGGGAAACCCTTGGGTGGGAAATTGGGAAGGGAGCTGAAAGAAGCTGGGAGTGCCATCAGACTGCAATGCAGTCCTAATCTCTGTGGCAAAGGGTGGGAGGAAAGGAAGGTTGAACTGGAAAAGTCTAAGCTCTCCAAGTTCTAAGAGAGTTACCACCAAGCCAACAAGGAGTTTTCAAGCCAAAGTTGCCATCAGAGGAGTCCCACATCTCTCAGCAATAGGCCTGCCTTAGTATCTGCTGTGCTCAGGCAAGCAGCAGCTGGTGGGAAGCATAGCCTTGGCTGAAACAGTGATGGATTTCAGAGCACAGCAGCTGGGACTGTCAGTCAATTACACTTCCTGCAGTCAGAGATCTGAGAGGCACATTTTCATGACTGCCGCACATGGTTTTCAGTAGTTATAGATTGATATAGAAATAAACGTATAGAAATAAAGATGTAAATGTGGGCTATTAAATAAATGGCTAATTTCAGAGCTGCAGAAAACTGTACAAGATAAGCCTGGAACATGTTGTTATACCAGAAAGCAAGGAAGTGCTCAAGGAATGATGGGGGGTGGGGGCATGTCCACTGAACACAGAAACCAGCTTGACATGGCTCCTGCTGGCCAAATTGGGAACAATTTTAGTATGACAACAAATAGTGATAGTAGTGGATTATGACTTTAAATAAAATGACATTCCATGATATTATATTGATATAATTAAATAAATGAATAACTTGGGAATTTGAGGGATGAAAATCACATAATTCAAAGGGTCTCCTCAAAAAATACCTGTCAGTCATAAAGAGGAAAAGAGTAACTTTACAGTGGAGAAACCTGATAGACACTACACTAATCAAGTGATCAAAGTGAACATTATCAGTAAATTGTACATTTCATAGGAGGCCAAGGGAACAATACATCTATCATTTCCGTGATATTCCTGCCAAAGATGTATAACTTGCATCTCATCACAAAGAAACATCAGACAAACCAAAATAACTGGCCTGTACTCTTCAGAAATGTTAAGGCCATGGGGTAGCCTAAGAAAGATTGTGGAACTGTTGTAGACTAAGGAAACATGGATCCTTTTTCCCCCTAAGTATTCTGTCGGAATAATTGGCAACATTTAAGTAGTAAATTTGTGGATTAGATGGTAGTAATGTGTCCTTATTGGTATCCTGGTTCTACTCATTATTTTTTGATTTTGTAGGAAAATATCCTGGTTTATAGGAAATGCATACTGAAGGTTTTGGGGGTGAGGGTATAACAGGTGGGTTACTCCCTCGCACATGGATCAAAGAAGGATGGCATGTTCTTTGTTACATACAGTATGTCTTACTTTTCTGTAAGTTTGTTTCAGAATTACACACATATACACCAGTTAAGTAATCACAGGTATCTGACCTATCAGTGTGTTGCTATTCCAGTCTTGGGGTAGGGGTTGGGCTTGGGGAAGGCAGGCAAAAATGTGACCAATTATAAACTACTATAACTCAAACCTACTTTTTAAGAATCCTCTTCTCCTGTATGGGCATAGAATACCTGTTCACCATGTTGGCAGAGTGTACTACCCTATGATTTCGAAGGTATCTTATAATGGGAAAGTATGAGCTTTTTGCAACCCGCTTGCTGGGGAAACAAGTGGACAGTGAAGATGTCAACTATGTGAAGACCTTTTGAGAAAGCCCGTATGTGAGGCCTAAATTGTTTGTATCGGGGACACCTGATCATGCCTGATGGCAGTGGTTCACTTTTACCAGAACCTAAACTTCTCTCTTAGTTTGGAGAAGCATTTCAGTCCCAGCACTAATTCTTTGTGTTTCTAGCTGATACAGAGATGATATCCTGTTAGACTTCCAAGGCTGTTAGGTCCTTTTTTGTATGCTGATTGTGAATTATCCATTTGAGCCAGACATGTGTAATTGGAGTAGAATTACTGATACACTCAAGAAAGCAGAACTTATAAATTTGTCTAAAGCAGCCTAATGCCATGGCACATAATTTAATGTTCTCTTTTTTCCACTGGGCAACTGATCAATGCACCCATGTCGGGTTCTGAGCCATCTTTGGCCAAGGGGAAAATCTCCTGACCTTTCATTAGTAGCCAAAAGAAATGAATTAGAGAGTCAAGTCCATGGATCTAGGCTAATTCCATTTTTCTCTCTCTCCCTTTCATTCTCTTTAAATTCAAATTTTAGATGATGGGGAGGGGAAAGACAAAAGCTGGTAAGGCACATTGAAAGCTTTTGTCCTTAATTCTATGCTGGGCAAGCTTGGTTAATAGTCGCTTAGGATAATAATGTTCCAGGACTATATTTCCAAAACAATTGGGTGTTTTTCTGATACTCCAAAGAGAATCTCAAAATTTTCAGGATGTATTAAAACAAAATTAAAGGAATGTACTGTGATTTTGCCACATTTAAAAAATAAGTCTAAATAAACTAAGTTCATTCAGAAAATAGGTACTGCCTACTTTATGCCAGCTATTTTATAGGGCTAGGCACTTCAGTGCAGAAAGATGCAGCCCTGGCCCTTTCGGACGTCATAATTTAGAAAGGAAGATAGACAGTCAATTAATAATTGTAAGACGGTATGATGAATCCTCACAGGGAAATGAATATACACCAAGAAGAAAATACATGTGATGTTATTTTCACATGCCTGGTTTATAGTAAACACCCAGTAATGACAGCTGTTATTATTTCATGTGATTTTCCTCTGCTCACTGCTCACTAAGCACCAGCACCACTGTTCCTCCAGGAGAAATCTGTAATTAGGGATAAGAAGTGAAGAGAACATGGCTTATGCTCTATGCTATAGAGAGAAGGAAGAGGCTGGTAGTGGGCAGGTTGTGGAGTGGGAATCTGAGGCCTTATCTGCTTTGTCTAATAATGTCTGTTAGCTGACAGGATACAGAAGGGAACGATTGTGCCCTTGGTTCTCTGCTGGCCTTGTAGGTACTCAGTTCAGTTCTGTGAATTGATTTGAGCAGCATTAACAGGGGTGGATCATTAAACATTTGTGCTGTTTCGCTTCGCTTTCTCTATCTTTTCACGTAGAGGCTTATTTGTGTGAATCTTTTCTTGCCTGCTCAGTCATTCCAGCTTTCTCTTCCAAACCCCCTGTATTGACTATAAAATGTCAGTGCACAGAAGTTCAAAATGCAGTAACAAATAATGTCTTTGTTCTTTGGGCATTTCCAATCACCAAGACCTATCTCACTCAGCCACAGGTGGAGTTGTCCCCCAGTCTCCTCTCTGACCCGTTGGTGGGTGGGGCTACTCTCCTGCCCTTTGGGGCTTCTTGGTAACACCCTTAGTTAAATTCTCACCATATATCAATACCTACAGCTGCTGGTTCGGGGCTGTTGGCATTCTCCCCGCTGCCAAACCCAGCTCTGTGATAATGATGGCGTTTGCCAGCACGCTTATGCAGTGACTCAGGAGACAGGGTGGCCAGCAAAGCAGCCTCTTTGTGGGAGTGGATTTTGAGAAGTGCTAATTCCGTGGCAGTTTGGAGATATTAATATCGTGCTGGCAGTAGATAAACAGGCAGCAGAGGGGCACATAATGAGAGAGAGTCAGCCATCGCATCTTTTCCTCTTTTCTCTACCCGCATATATTTTTTTCTTCTTTTAAAAAAGTAAATTCCTGGCTTTTGATGAAGAAAACCCTTCAGTGGCTTAAACATGCATGTAGAGTGATTAGTCCAGCTTCCAGCATCTCCAGAGTCTGAGGTTCTAAGAACACTAGTTTGTTAAGCAGTAACTACATTTCTAACAACACTAAATCCTAGCATATGGTGCAGTAGCCTGTTGCTTACCCTACCTCCTCCCTGAAGGGCAGGTAACCAGATGGTTTGAGCAGGGCCTTTGGTGTAACTATGACAGACAAAAAGAGAGACATAACCATCACTCTCCCCCAGTAGTATCGTGCCTCTTGTCCTCCAGTGCTGGCTACAGGTAATTTTTGAAAATTTTGTTTTTGCAGTTTGCAGCTTATTTTGCTTCACATCAAAGGTCCCTTTCCAGCTTGGGGAGGAATCATGCAAATTTTTATTTGTTGTCTGAGAGTCCTTTCCCCGCATACTCTTCTCTAGTTAGAGGATATGGAGGCCACTTACGGTGGCACCTCTTATTCTGGTGAAGAAAAGAAGATTCGACGCATTTGAGAATTGCTTTAAGCAGGGTTTTAATCTGAATATTTCTGTAGTCCTAAAAGGACTCTTTATTTGGAGTATTGCTCCAAAGCTGGTCATCTCTGATTTTACACTTTTTACCTAATTCCCCCCCCCCCGCCCCATCTCATGCCATTTCTTCATAAGGAATTTTCATTCCACCATAGGAACACCACCACCACCCCACCCCACCCCACCCCACCCCCTGCCTGCCACCGAATTCATTCATAGCCTTACCTTCTAGAAGCCCCTTTTGGGTAGAAGAGCCACTGTCTGAGAAGACAGAGAAGCACTGGGGGGTTATGTTAAACTAATCTTTCTAACACTGCCAAGCTGGAACAAGGCATTTTTCTAGAATATAGGCTAGAAAGGAGATTTTTAAGAAATTTAGGTCATGCTTTTATGTGTTTTGTTTTTTATCTGTGTGCCTGATGTTTTAGAGAAGACTTTTCTTGAGGGTACTGGCTTGTTTATAACATTCTGTAAATAGCCCTGCCTAATGTGGGCTTTTTACAGATATTTTCTGCTAGTTTTTGTGTATGGATTGATACAGCATCTGACTGTAGTAACCAGAAAAATGCTGAGCTAGGGAACTTTGTTATTCCACCTTTTATTGGGATTTCTAGCCTAGCGACTCAGTGGTCTTGAAATCCTTGGCTTCTCCCTCCTGTGTCAGGATGCGTTAAGACCTCCAGGTGCTAACTGTTATTATTTCTGTTGACTGAGCCAGCCCCATATGCACCTCAAGTGCTCACTGACCTGTCTTTTCTGTTGCAGAAACATTGCTGAGGCCCTTGTCAGCAAAGGTCTGGCCACGGTGATCAGATACCGGCAGGATGACGATCAGCGGTCCTCTCACTATGACGAGCTGCTTGCTGCAGAGGCCAGGTGAGATGAAGAATTCTAAAGTGAACACATGGAGGCCAACAGCCCCATCGTTCTTCCTTCCCACTATACTGCCTGTCCCTGAGCAGAATGGGATGGAAAGCAATGTGCCGAGAAAGCTTGTAGTATGCTTTTATCCCAGTTTTTCCTCTATCAAAAGAAAAGGGGCACAGTTTGAATGTGCTGTGTAACCTTGATTAAGTACACTTGGGCCTCCATTTCTTTAAATCTGCAAAATAGGCATATATTACATATGATCTCATGTGGATGTCAAATGAATCGTAGGTGAGAATGTAAGATATTTTTACCACCACCATTCTGCCATTCCCTGGGACTAACAGTGAAGTCCTGCCTCTGTGTGCAGGACATTTGCCTGAGGTTCTTACCTCCAGAGACCTCTGCTCCCCAGCCCCTCCCATTTAGCACCTCTCGACCTTTTGTCATGTACGAAGGAAATGAAAACATTTATTAGGAAATGAGCTTTCCTTTCACACGTCTGATCGCTGGCAGGAGAGCATTTGAGAAGCCCTGTGACATTTTATTCTTGTCCTTCTTCCCTGCGGCTGGTTGCCCCAAGGACGTGCATACTGCTCCGGGTTATTTCTTACCAGTGACATTCCTTATGGCTCTTACTCACAGAGACTTATGTCAGTGTGTGGTGCTGGTAGTTTAGTGATTCCCAGACTTCCCAGGAAAGAGCAAAAAATGAGCTATTGGTGAACTGACTTGGGTAGTTCGGCAGACTGCTTGGTCTCAACGAAAATCTAGCCACTGTTTCGAAGAGGCACGTGTTGCACTCAGCCACTTACTTAGTTCTAGAAGTTTGGTAGTTGCCAGGTTATGCTCTACAGTTTGAGGAGGAATGAGTTGGGGCCCATGTTATCTATACCTCAGACTTTGTCATTGAGATCACTTCTTTTGCTCTTCGGCCCAGAACGGTGCCCTGATATGTGACATTTACCTCTAACACCATGTCACATCCTGATGGATAGAGCTTCTATAGAATGTCACACAGAATGTCAACTAAGAAATCAGCCTGTCAGACTATTGTAGCTTTTTGGATTCTTTCTTGTGGGTTTTTCCCAATAGGCCCTGTCTAAAACCTAATTCATGAACACAAAGAGTTCAGGGAAAACACCAGTATCTTTGGTTGTTTAAGGCTCTTTAATGGCCAGCACAAAATAATATGATATATAATCCATAATTGGTGTTTCTCCTGATCCTTCCTCACTTATTCCTTCTCTCCCTGCCTGTATTATCACTAAGGCAGCCTGGCTGAAAGAACCCGTATTGGGAAATGCAGCTTCATATCGTTAAGTACTATTTGATGATCTAGCTACTCTAGGAAATGGATAGTAATTAGACCACACTTCAGTGGGATTCAGAGGGTGAGTCTATGCTCAGTCTGTGGGTGGGCTCAGAGTGACCTGGTGGTAACTTGAAAAACAGGTTCTAAGTTCCCAGCATAGCAGGAGCACTAAGCAATACAGTGGGAGCTAGACTCCTGTTTTTGGCCCTGTGTCACTCTGCCACTAGTGAATATTTGTGACAGGCAGATATACATGAAAATAATTTGCATAGCTGCTCTGGAAAGTAAGGCCAAACAAACTTTCTTCTTCTTCTTTATCTTTTAATTTTTTTTTTAATAAGCTATACACCCAATGTGGAAGGCTTGAACTCTCGACTCTGAGATGAAGAGTCACATGCTCTACTAAGCCAGCCAGCCACCCCAACAAGCTTTCTTATTATGCTGTTGGAAATAGTTACGTGTACTGTTTAATGAGGATGCATAGATAGTGAAGGCTCTTTTATAGATTATGTTCTAAATATATTTTAAGTTTTTTTTTAAATTCCCGGTAACATACAGTGTAATATTAGTTTCAGGTGTATAATAAAATACAGTGATTCAGCACTTGCATACATCACCCAGTGCTCATCACAACAACAGGTATACTCCTTAATCCCCATCACCTATTTCCCCTGTCCACCTCCCCTCTGATACCATGAGTTTGTTCTCTATAGTTAGGAGTCTGTTTCTTGGTTGGCCTCCCTCTTTTTTCCCCCCTTTGCTCGTTTGTTTTGTTTCTTAAATTCTACATATGGAGTGAAATCATGTGGTATGTGTCTTTCTGTGACTGACTTATTTCACTTAGCATTATACTCTCTAGCTCCATCCATGTTGTTGCAAATTGCTGGATTTTGTTCTTTTTTATGGCTGAATAATATTCCTGCCTGTGTGTGTACACACACCACTTTATCCATTCATCAATCAGTGGACACTTGGGCTGTTTCCATAATTCGGCTGTTGTAGATAATGCTGCTATAAATATTAGGGTGCATGTGTCCCTTCGAATAAGTATATTTATATTCTTTGGGTAAATACTTAGTAGTGCAAGTGCCAGATCATAGGGTAGTTCTATTTTTAACTTTTTGGGAAACCTCCATACTGTTTTCTTTTTCTTTTCTTAAGATTATTTATTTATTGGGGCGCCTGAGTGGCTTAGTCGTTAAGCATCTGCCTTCGGCTCAGGTCATGATCGCAGGGTCCTGGGATCGAGCCCCGCATCGGGCTCCCTGCTCCACGGGAGGCCTGCTTCTCCCTCTCCCACTCCCCCTGCTTGTGTTCCCTCTCTCGCTGTCTCTCTCTCTGTCAAATACATAAATAAAAATCTTTAAAAAAAAAAAGATTGTTTGTTTATTTGTCAGAGAGAGAGAGAGCACAAGCAGGGGGAATGGCAGGCAAAGGGAGATGCAGGCCCACCGCTGAGCAAGGAGCCCAGTGCCTGACTTGATCCCAGAACCCTGGGATCATTCCCTTAGCCGAAGGCACATGCTTAACCAAATGAGCCACCCAGCAGGTGTCCCTCCATGCTGTTTTCCAGAGTGATTGTACCAGTTTGTATTTGCAGTGCAATAGTGCAAGAGGGTTCCCCTTTCTCCACATCCTCACCAACACCTGTTGTTTCTTGTGTTGATTTTAGCCATTCTAACAAGTGCAAGGTGATCTCTCATTGTAGTTTTGATTTACATTTCCCTGATGATCAGTGATGTTGAACATCTTTTCTTGTGTCTGTTGGCCATGTGTATGTCTTCTTTGGAAAAAAAATGTTCATTGTCTCTGCCCATTTTTTAATTGGATTATTTGTTTTTTGGGTATTGAGGATAGTGAAATTTTTAACTTTGAGGTTTTAGGAAGAAAACCTCTTAGCACTCATTTTAAGCAGAATCAATGTAATAACATGCTTGTCTGTTAAAGCTGTAGGCAGCTTAGAGATAATTGTGTTGACCCGTTGCTCTCAGACTGGTGGTAGAAAAAGTGCCTTCAGGGTCATTGCAGTGTTGTAGGTTGAGTAAACAGAGAGGAATAAACCACTTCCCCGCGCCTGTGAGGCATTGCCACAAGGCAGTAGGACCTCATAAAGAAGTAGGAGAAATGGTCAATGTGACCTATGAGTCTTCCTTTAAACAATATTGTTAGCCCCAGAATGGCAGCCCAGTGCCATCTTCTAGATACGGACCCTCAGCAAGGTGAGTGAAGATCTGAGAAAGACTGGAACACCCGCCAGATGGGAATGGTGGTTCTGTAGCCATTAAAAAATGTTTTCAGTTCAGAATGCACTCTCCCCCCCCTTTTAGTGGTGGAGTTGACCTCGCATGAAGACCACCCGTTTGCTGGCAGTCTGCTTTTAGTTTGCTTTCCCTTTAAAGCACTCCATTCCCCCATGACACACTCCTCATGTTCCCTTAGCATTCTCACTTGGTTCGGTCACATTACAGCCTGTCAGAGCTCTTTTTACATGCTTCTGCTGCCCCTCATCCTGCCTGTCTGTTGAATATTATTCAAGTTTAGGGTTGTTTTCCCCTAGATAGATGAGCTGTTTTTTCCAATTGAACTCTGCCTTGTAATTTTATGCCCCGTCGGTGCGGTTCCGCCGCCTCCCAGCTTAGTGTCCTCTGCAGATCTCATTAGCGAGTTGTTTCCTCCTTTCCTGGGCCCTGAATGGAACCCCTAAACAAGAATGGCTTTGGTGTTGACCCCAAGTCTCTCACCGCATGGACTGTCACTTAACTGTCTTTTGATTATCATCCTTCAGCTACTTTTTAATCTTCGATGATTGTGTGCTGAACCAAGCCAATTTGAATTAATTTCCCAAGTACAATTTCTTGAGGTGCTGTATCTAATGCTTTAGCAAAGGCCAAATTAGTACCATCTGCTATATTCTTATCAGTCTTCCATCCTGGAACTCGTTAGGTAAATAATACGTGGATGAAGGTGATGTAGCAAGGCCAGCACTTTCTTTAGCCCTTCCCCACAGGAGTGTTTATTCCAACAGATTGCTTTGTCCCTGACCCTCTAGATTCCTGTTTTTCCCTCTGGTTATCACTAGTGATACCAGCATTGGTGCACAGTGCTCTTCCACGGACTTTGCTTTCCACAGCACTGCTTGGCCATTAATCCTTTCAGAGAAACATTGTAAGCTTCGGGGAAAGGGCAGCCTATTAACGCGGCTGACTTCAAGGGTCAGCGCAGCTGCCTGCCCAGGACTTGATGAGCTTTCTCCGGGCTCTGCAGCCTCTGCTTTCCCTGCCAGAGGGGCTGTGTTCTGCCGCATCTTCTCAGGCCATGTGTTTGGAGCTCCGGGAGTGAGGCATTGTGTGCTCATTGGGAAGCCAGGAGAGAGACAGGGGGAGGAAGAGTACCAGTTTGAAGTTTGCCTGCTGCTTTCAAGCGTATCCAGCTGCGTGCCAGAAACAAGCTCCTAGCATCTCGGCAGCTCTGTTCAGTGTGCTGACCCTTCGAGGCCCCTTCATTCACATGCCTCTCTGCTTTTGGGAAACCCTTATTATACCTCCAGTAGCTGCCATATTTAGAGGAAAGCACATCTTTTTTTTTGTTGAAAGGATAAATAAACCCCTAATTCCCAATAGGCACCTTCCTTTCCAGTTCACTTGTCTATCATCAACTGCCTCCTCCCTCTTTACCTTGTGTCCTGGCAAGATAAGGTTTTGGCATTTTTGCTGGTACTCTCACAGCTTGCTCGTTTAGTGGGCTCCATTGAAAAGCCCTTGATTCTGTCCCGGGCTTCTGAGAGTTCCAGTGTGTGTACTTCATGTTTTTAATAATAAAGACCTTATATGCAGCTGACCTGTGCTTCATGTTGTCACTCCTGAACTCGGTTCCCCCTTTTAAGGGGGGGCCTCGTATGGGCTTCGTTGGGAGTCTGACACATCATGTCTTTTCTGCACCACCCTAATTTTTCACCCCCATATAGACTTTCCAACATTTTCAATTTTCGTTTTATTGCAATATTTCTCGCTCAGCCGGCTCACTGCATTACTTGGCTTGACGGGTGTTCTAAACTTAAGGTGGGGCTTTTGACTCCTTCAGAGAATCTGTGTCATATCCTTCTGAGGTATTTCTAAGATACTGAGTCATTATTGGGACCCTTCTTATTTTCTCTCATATTCTAGCCCTGTGTATTTGGTATAACACTTCCAGTTTAATTTTAAATAGGCCAGAATGTGAATTTCCTTAGCATTCTAAGAGGTCTTCCAAGTGGGGTTTTGTTGGAACTTGCTGTGGGCACCGAAGATGAGCTGATAATGCTTGGAGCCAGATCAAAGCCTGGCTGTGTGCCTTGTTTTCCTTGGACATCCAGCCCCGGGGGATATCATCTGTGTGTATTCACTTGATTTAAAAATGTAATATTTTAAAATTTCTTAGAAACTGTTAGAATCTGTGGCTTGTTGCAGGAAAACAAAGAAGTTATGTTAGCTCAGTGTTGGGACTTTATTCCTTTAAGGCACCTCTTAATTCTAAGATTTTGCAATCTCAACATAAGGATGTGTATATATATTCAGGAAAGAAATTGATGCCCCAGCTTGACTGTGGGAAAGCAATTGCATCGAACAATCTAGTGTCTGAACAGATTTAAATGAATTTAGATTCATTCTGGACATACATAATGAGGTTGGGGTTATCTCATGAGAAGAGAAAAGGGCAGACTCTCCCTTATCTTTTTGTGTGTATCCTCTTTCTCCCCCGGCGCACTGCAGATTCTGAAAACTGGTGGTGTCTTCTGTCTTTGAAAGGCAAGCAGAAGCCCGCCCCCATCTCAGCTCTGCCTGGGCTCCGTGTGTTTCCAGTCTCCACAGGAACTCATGTTTCTGATGGAACAAACCTTGCAACATCCCCTTTATTTAAAAATAAAAGCAAACAACTAGGGCTCCTGCCTTTGCTGACCTCTGCACCTCTAATCTCCAAACCCCATAAACACCAGTCCTTGATTAAAATCCTATCAAAGGTCTCTTGCTTTTACCTAGTGTGGTTGACAGCACCCTCCCTGTTGCAGACTTCTGTCTGCTGGAACCTCTAGGAAGTCTCTGCTGGCATTTCCATCACAGACTTTGATCAGGAGGCTAGAACTTGGTATTTCCTAAGCTGTATCAGTAGTCATTATTAAGAGGGAAACTGTTTGAAGTAACATTCTCTTGAGGCCTGGGTGGCTCAGTCGTTTTAAGTGTCTGCCTGCGGCACAGGTCATGATCCCAGAGTCCTGGGATCGAGTCCCGGGTCGGGACCCCTGCTCAGTGGGGAGCCTGCTGCTCCCCCTCCTGTGCTCTCTTGCTCTCTGAAGTAACATTCTCTCTTGGTGATGCAGTTATTGGGGGCCAAGGTGGGCTTACCATTTCCATGCATTTGTAGCAGTGAACTGTAAGCGTATTTTGCATTTCCACTGAAATGCTTTCAGTACCACTGGGAAAGAAGTGCTTTGGGTCTCCTACTCTTCATGTAGCTCCACTTTTTTCCTGATTTACAGATGTTTTTCCACAAGATTTCAATGGGTGAAAAAAATGTTTTTAAAGCTGTTTCTTGAAAAAAAAATACAGAATTTTGGATAGGGTCCCTCCTCTCTGTATCTTTAATTTAACTGTCATTTACAATACTGGTTATGAACGAAATGTGACGACTTCCTCACCAGCACTTTCCATTGCTAAGTTAAAACCTCTGGCTTTCAGATCCTTAAATGGAAGAGCTCAACACTACTGGTGTGACACAGTTCGGATTTGTTAAATGTCTTAATAAAAAGCAAGTTTCATCTGTTGATACCTATCCAGTGAGAAAACCGGGGTTGAGTGTGTGTTTTGAAATTTTAAAACTAATATATCCTATCACAATGTACAGATTACATGAGTTAACCGGTTCTCCCAAGAAAACAGATCATTCCTCTTCTGGGAATAGTTGTTCAAGGCAGGTTTATCTTGAATGTGATGGCTTTGCATTCATTTCTTTTCTCCATTCTCATTTTCTTGAGTGTATCCTGGGTCCCAGGCATTGGGGATAATACTAATGAGGAAAAAAGATAATAGACTCAGGCCTTACAAAGCATGTAATCTCAGAGGAACCGACATTAAATAACTTTAATAGCACCTTTGGAAATTGTGATTTTCCCTGTTTCTTCGCTTTTCCTCCTGTTTTATTAGCCCCTCCTCCTTTCTCCCTTTCCGTTATTAACACTGCCTGCCTTACATCTTCTTTTATTCCATCTCTTATTTCTATTAAATTTTCCCATGAGAGCATTTCCCTGAAATTCATCTCTTCCATCCAGTCTCTGTTCTTATCTTCTCAATAGTTTAATGGTACAGCTTTAAATAAACCAAGATTTCTCACTTTCAATCTAATGACCTCAACAAATGAAATTTCTCTTTGAATAAAACTAGGTCCTACTGGATACTGTGAAAAACAGAGCTTTGAATGGAAGTTTTCCCCTTTCGTTTACTGTTTCGTTGTAGAATTCTGTAACCCTGGGGTGCTGTTGGGTTTTTAGCCCAATTGTCCTGGCAAGCTGGAGTTGGGTGAATGGGCTTCTGCCCTCTCCACTCAGCTGTGTCACATCATTGCCAGTACAGGTTGAGGGCGAGAACAGAGAAAGGCGGCTGTTCTTTCTCTTCAGTATCCTAGTGGCTTCCTTTCTTTTTTAACCCTCAAAGTGCACACCCCACTACATTTTGGGCTTGCAGTTGTGTGTTATGGTCATGAGGTTGTTAATGGGATTCAGCACATGTCAGTGGGGCGGGGTGGGGGTGGGGGTTCACTCTGGAGTAGGGTAGATCAGCTATTGCAAGTGGATGTGATAACAGGAAAATGCATTAAAAGAGCTGGTGTGGGGAAGTGATGTGACGATACAGCTGAATGTGGGGAAATTTAGCTTTTCTCTTTCTTCAGAAAAGATGATGCACTCAACATCCAAATAGCAGTAATCAATCTGCATTTAAAGCAACACAAATGGCCACTTCTGGAGAGCTGCATAATGTCTCCGTTTCCAGATAGTTTTCTCCTTCAGGATATTAAGAGGATCTGTTCGCTCTCTTTATCCTACCCTTCTCTTCCCTCCCTACGCCCAGTTCCTTCTCGTAGAACTCAGGCTGTGAGATGTATCTTGATGACTAGTGTGAGGGTTTGGGGTATAGTTTTTCTGCTTTGTTGTACACAGAGCCATGGGTGGTTCTACAGGTCCTGGTCAAATAACTCATAATAAATCTTCCTTGCCCAATCTTTTCTGTAATTATTGGTCTGCTCTGGTTATATTCATTCAGAGGAAGTTCTAGAGTTATCTTTCCAGATAATCTGGTTTGTCTGCACATACACACACAGCAGCTTATCCTCTTCACTGTTCTCTTGGCTAAGAGGCACTGCTCCTTTCATACAATGCCTGAATATTTGGTTTCAAAATATATTTCAGATGTATTTCAAAATAACATTTGAGGATAATCATACTGGAAATGTAATTTTAATTCAAAGTGAATTGTAACAATAAAGTGAGAACACTTGACCTTGACCCTTGACTCTTAAGCATCTTACAAACTGACTACCTAAACCTTTGGTTCTCAAAGTATGATCCTCCACTCAGCGATGTCATTGTCACTTGGGAACTTGTTAGAAATGTGAATTCACAGCCCCTCCCCCCCCCACCATTTTCCCCCACCTGAGACCTACTGAATCAGAAACTCTGGAGTTGAATCACAGCAATCTCTTAAAATACATACTTGAGTAATTCTGGTACACACAAAACTTTGAGAACCACTGCCCAATTCCTGACCACTGTAAAACAAATCGAAATAGGTGTCCTTTTTATGACCATGACACATAATTAAAGATTAATAATCTTTATTATAATTGGAATTAAGATCATGGTTCTAAGTAATAGAGAACAAGCCAGGGAATGGAGAAGCTTTGGATTTCTTTGGGCTTGGCTACCTAGGAGTGCCTTCCCTGTGATCATAGCCATACTTGTTCCCCACCAAGGCAGCTGAATAGCTACTTACTCCCTTTGACTCTTGTCTCTATCCCGTTCCTCATCCTCTGCATTCATGGCTCCTTAATTTGATTCCTTCTGAGTAGCTCCACCAGCTCTTGGCTAATTTAATATGAAATCATCTTGAGGGTTGCTGTGCTTGCTTGATTTGGCTCATCTGCAATGTCAGGTGGTTGAGTGGGTTGGAGAGCTGAGTCTCTATTACCGACATCCCTATCCTACTTTTGCTCTAATCCTTGGAAATCTCTCAGGACGACTGTAGTTCGAATAATTAATCACTGATACATCAATGTGCAGAATTTTATAGCTGCTTGTGAATAGGAAATCCTCTTCATAGCTTGCTTTCATTTGCAGGATTCTTTGCATCTAAATTTCTTATAAACTCTCTCGTGCACTTCTGTTTTATTCTAAGCTGCCCCTCACTCTCCCCCTCCAGCTTTGGGCATAGAAGTTGAGAAGGATTACTTCCCATTCCTTTTGCTTTTGCATCAAGTTCAGAGAACCAGATCCCTAGTGGAATGGCAATGAATCTTTTCTAGTAGGTCCCAGTAAATGTAGCTCACATTGGAAACACCATTTTCTAAACAGTGAGTCTGTTGCTTTTCACTCAGTCAGAAGACACGTTAAAAATTTCTCCGATTTGTTCATGTACCAGTGACAAATATTTCATCAAGTGTATCAAGGATAAAAACACACACATGGTTTCGTGGAGATTTGGATGAGCAATTAAATCGTTACAGATGTAGTTGTAAGACTGGAGGTATATGATAGGTATCTTGATGCATAGGAAGAAGCACCTAACTCACAGCCTTATCCCCTGAGTCCATGAGGCAGGGCATGTTCTGCTAGTTCACCTTAGGAAAGGGAGATGGAAACCAGAATCCTGTGACACAGCGGTTCCACTTTTATGAATTTATCCTAAGGAATAATTAGGGAAGCACCCAAGAGTTTGTTTGTTTGTTTGTTTATTTATTTATTTTTAAAGATTTTATTTATTTATTTGGCAGAGAGAGACACAGCGAGAGAGGGAACACAAGCAGGGGGAGCAGGAGAGGGAGAAGCAGGCTTCCCGCGGAGCAGGGAGCCCGACATGGGGCTCGATCCCAGGACCCTAGGATCACGACCTGAGCCGAAGGCAGATACTTAACGACTGAGCCCCCCAGGAGCCCCCCAAGAGTTTATTTAAAAGCTATTCCTCATGGCATTATTTATAATAGTATTCTATTCACATAAGCATCTGGCAATAGGTGATTGATTAAATTATGGATCTTGCATCCATGTGATGGATTTATCTTCAGCTATTAGAATGATATAAAAAATTAATAGCATAAGGAAGCATTCATTTAATTATCATTTCTAGCAGAAAAAAGAGACTACAAAACTATTCCATAATTTTCTTAAAGTATAGGTGGATCGGTATGTGTATATAAGCACTTAGAAATTATGTTAGTGGTGCTTTGATCTTGGAATAAAATTATGGATCATTGTTTCAGCATTTGTTTTTCTGATGACCATGTATTGTCTTTGTGATCAAGACATGGAAAGTTATAAAAGCAAGGTCACTGGGGCTATCATTGCTTCCAATCTCACCTTTCTTGAGGCCTTGTCCTCTCAAAAAGACTTTAGACTACCCAGCTCTGATACTCCGTTGGTCCTAATCTGGGACAGTGGAGTTTGCTTGTGTTTCCCATCAATCTAGCATTGGGGTACCTCTTCTCTAGCCACCACAGAGCTCACAATCTGTCCTGCCCCCCCTGCTTACCTTAGCACTGCAGATATGTTGTCACCCTTGGCACAATAGCATGTGTCTTGGTTTCTTCTTATGTTAGTTTTAGATGAGGTGATGGCTTAGAGTTCTTTGTTATTTGCTTTATTGCCTCATAATACCTACTGACTCATTAGTCCGCCTACCTCCCCTTGACCGTAGGATTCAGTTTTCTCATTTCCAGTCCATGTACTCTTCATCTTTTCTGTCTTTCTTATCAGTAATTCTGATTTCGTTGAAAATCCAGCTGCACAGTCTTAGCACCCCCATCTACCATCGTGCACCTGTGCCTGCTCTGTATCTGATTTTCTGAGCGTCAGGACCCTGTTGCTTCCTCCAGCTGCCAAGGAACCCGTAGAAAGGCCAAAGGGATTGTTTATTGCTGCTGTGTTTCATTGATATCTATATTTGGTTCATGCTGAAACACTGTATTCATCAATGTGAGGTGAAACACAGTGAGAGGTGCTTTAGAAGTTTAGCAAGTTATTTACTCTTTGTTCTGCTTTTTAACCTTTTCTTTTGGAATTGTTTTCCTTTCCCCTCAGTCATCTATCCTGTGCTGTCTAGTAGGAGTTCCATATAATCCTGCCACTTTGTTGTGTTTCATTGTTTATGGTGGTCAGAGCTTTGCTCCCACTCAACTGCCATTCCCATTGTTGCCCATCTCCTCTAGTCCTTAATGTACTTCTGCTTCTGCTCAGAGGCTAAGCTCTAAGATCCCCTGCTCTGCGTTCCGAGTAGCTTTGCTGCCAAGCTGCCTAAGAACTGGAGGATAGATCATGAAACTGTATCCAAGAGAGCCAGCAAGCCTCACTCTCCTGCCCGGCAGTCACTTGGGCATTACCTATGTCTCCAATTTGAAATATTTTCAGCATTCCGCATTAGTCAGTCACCAGTCATTTGCTCAGCTTTACTGGCACACAATAATTGAACCAGATGACCCTGAGTTATAGAACTTATGTGAACATAGCTTCTGTGTTAAACACCATTATAAATATTAAGGAGAGAATCCTAACCCTCAAAGGGCTTGAAGTCTACCTACAAGAAATAGAATAACACGTAATGAACTTTGAAAGTAATGTATTACATTTTGTAATTGCCTGCTGAACTGAATGATACACAAACACTCATGTATAGATGAAATATAATAATTGTATATATGAGAATATGATTCTGCTATCATTTCAAAGTATAGTTTATAGAGACTCCCAGCATACAAACTGCAGCTTACCTAGGACCCCAGGTTAAGTATTCCTGAGGTGGTAACTAATTTATGATTGTGGTGAGGTTGTTGCTATGGATACACTATAACTCTTTTCATTCTATAGTTTGGACCTGGCTAGGCACCGGTAATGAGTAACTTACACACAGGACACATGGAGAGAGTGGGCCTAATTGGATTGGAAGGAGTAGTATGGAAATCATGTGAGGACATAAACTGGGACCATATGGTAGAGGCCCATGAAAACCAAGCTTGTATTTTTCACTTGATGTCAAAGGCTGGTAGTCTTTGTTTTGGGTATAAAAGTAGGTCAACAAAGTAACAAAATAGATTTTTATGGAGAAGTCATGCAACAACGTGTGCAGTGTCAAATATGCAGTATCAAAAGGGATTGAGTGAGTTTAATTAAAAATTTCCTAATGTTATCTTGGAATAAATTGGGGAGGGCCTGGCCCAATAGGGTTACAAAAAGGCCATGTGAGTACAATTAGGAAGGAAGAAAATATTGGATGTAGGCGATGAAGCAGAAGCAATTAAGGGACTTTTTAGTTCCTCATTACCAGGAAAGTGTTGTTAAGGGGAAATTATGGATTCAGGATCTCCTGATCTCTCTCAGCTCTATCTACATCCTCCTTTGCCTCATCATTCCCTGGCTCCCTCTCTGTTGTATGCTACTTCTGCTTTCCATTACTTTGTTTGCTTTAGATCTCTTTTATGTATGAAAGTAGTTCTTATGAAACCCTGTTGGAAGCTCCTGTTCCCCAGAAAAATTCACACGTGTAATTCTGTCATTTCAGGGTAGTTTATAGATACTCCCAGTGTCCCAAGTGTGAAGCTCACATATGTCCCCAGGTTAAGAATTCCTGATGAGACCACTGTTCTATGATTGGGTCAGGTTGGATCTCACTGTAAAGACTTTGGCTTTCTTTGTAATTTCTCAAAAATATATATTGAGAATAACAATCTACCGTCATTGAATTGAAATTAAGACCATGGCCTAAAAAATAATAATAATTAAAAAATAAATTAAAGACCACACATGGCCTGTTTGTTGGCACAAGATGAACTGTTGCATGTCAGTGGTGCCTTGGAGAGGGTTGGTCCTTAGGTTTTTACTGCCTGAGCAAGGGACCTTAAAACCTTAGAGCAAACTCTATTCCTTTGCATTAAGAGTGCTAAGATTCTATTCCTGCGGTGTTGAGGCAATGGAGGTAATCTCGCTTAAACAGTGTTCTTACCTGTCTTTGCAAAGTTCATGTTTCAGCTTCAACTGGGGAGGCAGTAGCATCTCATACCTGAGAATTTCGAACTTCAAAGAAAGAAAAGTGTTTTCCAATGATTGGAATGGGATTCCTCTCCCACACTGTGGCTTCTAGATGCTTCTAGAAAGCTGAGTTTTTTATCCCTCTTCTGCCCTGTTACCCCTTTGTGTATGTAGGTGGACATACACTCACTTTTTCCTGCCTGGTGATGATTTCTGTCCATTATTGGTACCTCTTGGCTTTGCCATCCTTATACTGCTGCTTCCCACAGAGGAAAGCTTCTGAGAGGAAGAGGCTGTGTTCTGCCCCTCTGCTTCCTTTCTCTGGGCTGGCCTGAGCACCAGCCTGCTTTTGTGAAAAAGCAGCTATTAAGCAGACACAGCAGGAGAAGTTTAGAAGTCAGGACTTTCATTCCTTGCCTAATGAAAAGGGATGTTGAGCTGTGGTTGCAGCCTGCAGGGAGAGGGAGAGGGAGTGTGGGGAGGGGAGTCAGGTGTTGGCTCTGTGGTGAGGGTTTCCGTGGAAGCAAACTGCTACCTGACTGTCCTCCCAGGTCTCAAAGACCAAGCTTCCCCAAACCCAGAGAAACTTGGTTCCATAAGATGCACGGGGCCCCACTGAGAAGTAGTGACAAAGCAGCAGACGCTGGATCTGCACTTTATTTACCATTTATGCAACAGTTAGTAGGCAGTCATGTCACATATCCTTATAGTCCTGGAACAAGATGTATATTATATTTCCTTTGGCAAAGAACCATGGCAAGCCTGCCACTCTTGGTGCTTGCTCCTTTCCTCTTTGAGCTACATGCATGGATTTCTAACCTGGGTATTTCCCCCAGATATTCTCCAGAAGAAGCTCTTGCTGTGGCATCAGCCTTGTTTCAGGCTGCGGGAGGTTTTCCCGGGATGCCTCCTGGGTCATTTCTGCAGCAGTTTGGGAACAAAAGCCGAAGCAACCTCAGCACAGGGAAGGAGACCCATGCCGAATTAGACTGTGTAGCTAGCTGATTTCTCAGAGAGCGCTCATACTTTGCCGCCTCTGTCCGGTGTACCACTTACCCTTTAGGGTGCTTCCTAGCTGGGCATTATCTTACTTAGTGTTTATAAATTACTAACTTTCAATTTTGCCTCTGTTTTAAGAACTAACAGTGAGAACTGTTTCTCTGTTTATACGTAGTGGTAATAAAATACTGCTTTCTTGCTGCCTCTTGAATGTGCCCGAAATTGATCTAATTTAGCAGTCATAAGTATGAAAAGATTAAGTCTTTGAAGGTTTTTCCAAAATTAATGCCTATATGCAAATAAATGATAGTATCCTTTTTAGGAACAAGGTAGAGCATAAAGAAGTTTTTCTTAAACATTTTTTATTAAGGCTTAATTCTATAGACTTTTGGTTTTTAATTCATGTTTTCTGGTTTTACGGTATTATTTTTTTTCTCCCTTAAGCATGCTTAATCTTGGCTAAGTCCTGGATTTCTGCTCTGGGCCCAGGGCTACTTTGAGATCACCAAAAGAAAGCAGAATTTTAGTTTATCACCTCACTGCTTTTGCCTCGAGAACCTTTGTTTCTAACTTACTGCTCAGGCCCTGTTCTTTTTTCCCTATAGTTTATGAGATGCTGTCCAGCCCCCAGGAAAGGCCACAAGTTCAGCCGTGCTGTCACATGAACCCATCTGTTTATAGGGCAGGTCCATTTATTTTGGTTGTCCTTGTTGTTAGAAGAGGATAAGGCTATAGGCATTTTGTGCCCCCAGAGGACCTGCAGAAGGCTTAGCAGGCCTCGCCTTGAAGGAAGGGGAGTTAAATCAGGGTGGCTGTGAGCCTGCCTCACCTCACGGAGGCTTCTTGTTCCCAAGGCTGCTCCTTCGAGTTTATGGTAGCAAAATGAGGAGAGCCTGTTGGTGGCAGAGTTTGTTTGCCAGGCTTTGCTGGATGGAAGAGTCAGATCTGTTGTTGGCCTCCAGCCATTGGTTTTCCATATAAGTCATCCTCCCATCCTCTGCCATTAGTTTGCAAATCCCAAGGTACTAGTAGCGTATCTTGAGGACCAGCCCTGGTCTGTGATCATTTAACACATTCCCTGAATGATAAATCACTGGACTAAATTGTAAATGGAAAGTTCTGACCCACTTGCAATTCCTAAGGCTAAAGCCCTCGATTCGAATTCAGGAGGAACCATGGGAATTCAAGGAACTCAGAAATGCCTTTTCAGTTAGCAATGCAGATCAGAATGAGTGTTTTGCTTTGTTTTTCTTATTAAACATCTGTACTTTCATTTCTTTCCCTTGTCATGGAATAGAAAGTAGATAGTAAGTTATTTCTGAATAGAGGGTTTTTCAGATTAGTTGAGTGAGAGATCCCCAGAGATGGAAGCAGGGGTGAGGGGTGGATGATAACATCCCAAGTATATAAGATGTAGGACTGTGCCACTTTGCACTGGGCAACTAACTCCCACTCTGTTTGGTATATGTGAGTTTGATTTAGAAAGTTAGGACCTGAAAGTAAGCCCTGCAGTGTATCGGCCTCTCCTTCTGGTCATTAATAAGTAAGAGCCTGAGCGGGGTAAGGTAGAAGTGTGATTGCTGCTGTGTAGTGTGAGGGTCCAATGTACTGATCCTGGTTTGGGCACTTTTTTCTACACTTTGTCTGGAATTCAGAAACTCTAAAAAGGCTAGTCTGGAGAGTGGGTACACCCCCTGAATCTCTATTTTCCATTCTCTAAAGTCAAAAATATTCCTTGCTTTGGTCTGCAGGGTGGCAGTGCATAGGAAGGTCTTCCCTAATAGTGTAGTAACTTAGTGATTTACCCATCAGCTTTTATTCCCTGGTCCTTCATTGTTACATGAGTGATCACACCCAGTGATGCTGCTTAGGCTTCCGTCCCTGAAGCTACCACTCAGGGGATTAGGAGATAAAAGATGGGAGATTGGAGCAAACCAACCAGTGATCAGATGTGTGACAGAGTCCCCCCCCAAATCCCCTGCTAAATTTGCTGCTGTTATAACCTGAATCTGATTTAAAATGAGGCTTAATGTCAGTTACGTAGTTTTTGCTAATTTTTTCCCCACTCTTAAAAATGACTTCTCCTTGTAGTGTTTCTTCATTCAGGGCAACTTATCTTTTTACCTGGGAGGAACTTATTTCCATTAGAATTGGAACACTAGCTGCATATTTTGCATTTAAAATGTTTCATGTGATTAAATGCAGAAAGAAACATTATTACTTCTGTTTCTTAGGAGTGTGCTCTTCCAACTGATTCTTCTTTTGTGCCTGGAACAATGCCTTTTTTTTATCGTTTTTTTTTTTAAGATTTTTTTTTATTATTTATTTATTCATGAGAGGCAGAGAGGGAAACAAGTTTGGGAGCTCTCTCGGATTACGAGGCAGGATTACCAGGAGAGCTGTTAGCTGAAACTAGGCAGCCAAGTCCTCGGAACTGGGCTTAGAAGAGCAGGCTTGTCTTCTTCCCTCTACCAAATGCTCCTCCAGAGACTGGCTACTCAGCAGTGTGCAGTGTGACTTGTATAGTGATAGACACCCTCCCCCCCCCCCCCCAGTTTGAACAGCCTCTCTTCTCACTGCCTCCCCTTTCCCCACCCTCCTATCCCTTCCTAATGTGATTTGTATATTAATTGGGTTTTTTCTTCTTCCTTTACAGAGCTATTAAGAATGGCAAAGGATTGCACAGCAAGAAGGAAGTGCCTATCCACCGTGTCGCAGACATATCTGGGGTGAGTTGTGTCCCTGAATAGAGCTGTGTGGCTCAGAGGTGCCAAGAGCTTGGCTGCTTATTCACCAAAGGACTTCAGCTTATGTGTTTTCTGTAACTCGTTTGTTTTCAGACACAGAATGTGAATTTTTCCAGGGCTGCTGCTTTTGCATCTATGGAGATCCTGTTTTATATTCTGAAAAAGCCGAATTCAAACTAGGGCATAAAACCTCCTCCTATCTCTTCACCCGAACTGTTTCTGTGTTACTTTTCCATTTTTTCATTATGAGGAGTTAGAAGATATTTCTTCCCAATTGTAGTAAGAAAAAATTACCTCCTTTTTAAGTCCCTTTTAGTTCTCACTATGACTGGAAAGTCTTAATGGAAAAAGGTCAAGTGTAGATTTTAGGACAGCCTTAAAAATTAGCGGCTTCTTTTTCCGCTGGTTGTCTCTGAGTGGGAGGGATGTGCGCACATCCTGTGAGCTCATACATATAGATGATATAGAAGAATGGAAGGCACAAATACTTATGAGCTCCCAAAGGGCTGTGTCCAAATGACTACTTAGTGAATAGGACTTTACCCTTGCACATTTAGGATCTCTTGGCTGAAGATGATACCTTTGTCAGTTGAGACAAGTATTTATTCAGCAAGTATTTGAGTGCCTACTGTGACTGAACTGCTCTAGGCACTAAGAATGTAACAGTGAACAAAACTGATATGAATCCTTGCATGCAAGTGGGCAAGAGAAACAGCAGTGTCGGGAAGCAGTTGCTACGAAGAGAAACAGAACCTACTGAGGGAAGAGTGAGCCGCTTAGGTGTTGATTTGATCAGGTGCCCAGAGAAGGTTCATTGGCTCATCAATTTACCCTCTGTTCCTGGGACACACACCATCCTTTTCAACTCCATAGTAACTTATGGTTAAGGAGGGGATCTGGGTCATGTATAAGGGGGACCACATCGCCCAGGGGAGATAACTGAGGGGAAGGGCTAGTAAATCTTAAGCTTTTGGATACTCAGGGAGCTTCCCTTGGCACCCGGAAGAAAATGCTCCCATAAACAAAGGCTTCTAGAGCTCAGCCTAGCCCACAGCAGTGATGGATTAAAGTGTATTATCTTCTTGTTATGTTGTGTTCCCGAGTCTGGCTGAGACTTTGCTTATTGTTCCTTGTGACTGCTTAATATAAATGTATCTGGCCAGATGCCCCTTGCTTAGGAATAGTGGTACCATGTTCATTTTGAGCAAGGGGATTCTCCTGAGCTTTTCTGACCCTGACCAGTCACTTCAGACTACAGATTAAATAGTGTTCCCTACATTGAGTGGTGGACTTTTGTCAAAAAGTCGTGCCTCTGTTTAATGAGTGAGGTACGTTGATACACATTCTTTGTAGCTAAGATTCCTCTGAAGCCCAGAAACGTGTTGCCAAGGGCCTTCAAGCCCCAGGTGACTAAGATGTATCTGCTAAGGCTCCTCGTTAACAGGTGTGACTCCTGGCTTGCTGGTATTAGGCCTAGTTTCCCTGTGGCTCACCAGTGATCATTGACGAATGTGATAATTGCTGCATGTGTCTCCTGTGCTGTTCTCTACAGTATTTTCCTTAATATTCTTTTGTTGAAGACGGTGGAGTAATCAAAGGGCAAGTTTTTGGCTGTTCAACTGGAAGGAGAAAAAAGTTATAAATAATGGTTTTGGAAAACACAATGTTGACGACTCTACACCAGGGCCTTCTAGAAGCTGAATTAAACTTTGAGGATGGTGTGATGCCTTTTGGCCTGTGGAGTTCATGTTCTTGCTCAGATTTCCCATTGGCAGTGAGGGGAAGTCCTCATCAGGTTTTTGAATGGAGGCATGCTTGCCTCAGGGCTGTGCTTTTGACACCTGCCAACGTATCCTGATGCTTTTTATTGCTGTCTTTGAATCTTCCACTTTTAACTTGATGTGTTTTGATGTTGTCTTTTATTCCTTTTTGCAACAACGGTCTTAATGAAACTTGTTTAATTTTTTTTCTTCCTATTTTTTTCTCTCTTCCCTCCCCAAGTATAGCTCATTTTCATACATATCTTTATTCTCCTTTCTGTCTTGATTTTGGAGAATTGGTTTGCTCTTCTGTTACTTAAAAATACATGTGAGTTAAATCTGCCTCAGTTACCACATAAATAAACAAGGAAAGCTTGAACAAGTGGGAGAGAGAAAGTGAAAAAGCTGTTCTATTTAAATAAATGTCAGAGTGACCTTGTCTACCTCCATCACACATGATTCAGCTCTGAGTGCAGGCTTGCTTGCTTTCTTTTTTTTTTTTTTTGGTGCCCTCTGTAATAGAGAAGTTTTGTCTCTCTGCTTCTAACCCCCCGCTTCTTTCCGTCACAGTGTTGTGTTAAGTGTGTGTGTGTTGGGCTCCTGAAGCATGTTGGCGATGTTACTGTCCAAGGGACGGGTGAGCGTGTGGGATCAGACAGGCGAATAGCTTACAGGTGGATGAAGACCAAACACCCTCAATACGAGCAATGAAATACACACATTCATAATGGTTTTGTAAAACTTACTGAATCTTTTTTTTTCTTTTTATCTGGGTCTCTCCCCAGTTCATCGTTCTCCCTCTTAGATGTAGGTCATGATGAATGGAAGTATTTGTTGAGCTGATGGGATATGCCATATGCTGCCAAAATCACTTAGTGTGGACCAGTATTTATGCATAATGCCTCTTGCCATCCCAATATACATCCTTGGAATAAAAACAAAAGACATATAAGCTAATCACATTTTTGTCTCCTAAACACACTCAAGAAATACACTATACAGAAGATCTTATGTCGTGATGTAATTTGTTCTAGGCTTAATGGCCTCCAACTTTTAGGGTTGAGTTTCTCCCCATTGTCTGTATCTCTTCTCTTGCACTTTCAAAGATGATTTCACTGTGTAAAGGTTAAGAGTGCCTTAAAAGGCCTTGTGTGGAGACTTAGTAGGTGTTAAGGCCTGCGTGACTGACTTCCTATGGTAGGAAGGGAGTAATCCCAGCCCAGGAGTGGGAGGCAGAGCACCTGCTTTGGGTAGAGAGACAGTAGCCTCTGGGCAGTGAAACAGGGAGGCCTTTTCATATCCACTCATTGGCTTTCCGGGACAGGACTGGACATTCATTGGCTACTCAACGTGCTTTTTCACTTTGTGTTCTGCTATGCCATTAGAGCCTCTTGCACTGCGGCCCGTATTATGAGCTTGTTACAGGTTTTTGATTTTTCAGAAATGTTATTAGCTCCCAACTTTTGGGTGATTCTTTTCTCTGTTATTTTCTTGTTAATATAGATGATTTTTGTCATTAATGTCAGCTGAGTGCTGTGTTTTCCATAATGTACACAGCATTTGTGTGTGTAACACCAACTGAGTGAACCTCACCTTTTGGACAGGGTTTTATTCAACCTGGCTCTTCTGCATCTTTCGCATCTGTTCTCAGGGTAACCACTAAGGGAAAAAATACTGCCAATCTGGTAATTTGGATCCTGAAGAAGTTAATAATTTCCTTTATTTCTAATTTTTCAAGGTGAAGAAAGTGGAATATTTTAAGTACTGGTCATTGTTGTCTTTTCTGTAATCATCTGGTTTCTTTAGGCCAGGATGTTCCTATAAATTTGAAACCAACTAAGAATTTGACAGACTTGGTACTAGATCTGATTTGATTTGGAGGATGGTTCTATAGTGACTGCTTCACTTCATAGATTCGCATTTTTATTCTTAGCAGGGTTTGTTTTTCCTTGATCCAGTCTCCACTCCCTCCCTTACCAGCAGACAAAAGTTGGAATGTGCGTGTCAGTAGAATATAAGACTGTTTCTTATCTTAGGTTTATTACTGTTTTTGCTGTAGCCTGTTCTGTAATAAATACAATCTCCTGCAGATATAGAATGTAAAACAGGCAATAAAATGGGGCTGGTGCGTGGCTTACTGTTGTTCTGGTAAATCAGACAAATCAATTATTGTTCTGAGGAGCTACCCACTCCTCAGGTTGCAGGCAGCACGCACGGACTTCTTCCTGCGCCTCCCTCCACTCCTTCCTTTTCTGTTCCTGCCTGAGTAGTACTCAGTGAGTCACACTGTCTGTTTTACTCTTCCTCTATTTCCTGTTGTGTCTGTTCTTTCTTTCCTGGTGCGTGAAGAGTTAGGAACTTTGTTGCCAGCAGTGCAAGAGGATAGAGCTGAGGCCAGCATCCCATTCTCTCTAGTCATACCTCTATAGGTCCCTCAAATGGAGTTTCCCTACTCTGAACGTTTCTGCCTCTTCATGTTAGGGAGTCGTGTTAACTCCTCTATTAATATTGCTGTTGGCTTGCTTTCCTTCCTTGCCTCCAGTAAATCCCTGTGTCTTTTTTTCTGTTAACTGTTGCTGTGTTCACTTGGACTTTGGTTCCTGCTCTTGTTAACATGGGAAATTTCTTGTAACCTCTCCATGATGATTTTGTTGGACATGCGTAGTATTAAAGTAGGGCCTGGAGGGATCCAGAGATTAGCTCTGGGGGTAGGAAGTAGAAGGTCACATTTTGGGGACCCTCTTGCTCTAGTATATCATGAAACATATACTTGTTGAATTTACCAGTGAGATTCTAACTTGCAGACATAACAGATCGAAGTGTTCCCTTAAATAAATAGGGGTGCCTGGGTGGCACAGTTGGTTGGGCATCTGACTCTTGGTTTTGGCTCAGGTCATGATCTTGGGGCCCTGAGGTCCAGCCCCGTGTCAGGCTCTGCACTCAGTGCTGGGTCTGCTTAAGACTTTCTCTCTGTCCCTCCCCTCCCCACCCTACCCGCCCCCACAATGCGTGCATGCTCTCTCTCTCTCTCTCTCAAATAAATTCAAAAAGTAAATAAATGGGATTTTTCTCTAGCATTTTCTCCTGACCTTTTTCCTTCAGCTCATAGTTTTTCAGTGCTTTCTTGTACTTGTCCTCTTTTCCTTGGGGTATTTAAGCTATCCTCCTTTTGCAAGAGGCAAGAGGCCCTTTACAGAAGTTCTCTTTCCCTAACTCCCCGTGGAGTTGGGCCTCCATACAAGAGTTAAATAATAATCTTTTTGGCTAAAGAGAATTTAAAACTGGTTTGCCCAGTAAGTGCAAAGAAGGTGAAAGCCACACCATCACCCAGAGGCTTTCTAAGTTAGGTCAGTATGAAATTAGTTTCCCTTTCACGTCTTCTGGCCCACGTGTGTAGGTGGTCTTCTTGGCATTAATCTGTAGTTTTTTTCAGCCACCTTTCTGTTCTTTCTAATCACTGTACCTTGATGGCATCATTGCTCATTTCTTGTTTGTTGTTTTGTTTTTTTGTTTTTTTAAATATTTTATTTATTCATTTTGACAGAGAGGGAGAGACAGCGAGAGAGAGGGAACACAAGCAGGTGGAGTTGGAGAGGGAGAAGCAGGCTTCCTGCCGAGCAGGGAGCCCAATGTGGGGCTCGATCCCAGGACCCTGGGATCATGACCTGAGCCGAAGGCAGACGCTTAATGACTGAGCCACCCAGGCGCCCCTGTTGATTTATTTTAATAGCCCTTCCCTCTCTTACTCTTTCTTAGCCTCCAATCTCATTCTCATGTCCCTTTTGTACCAACTACACAAGACCAAAGCCTGTGGTTCTGCCTGGTGGGCTTCTGTGACCTGGAGGATTGCTCAGCACTAGAGCTCCATTCACACCATAGCCACTGGCCCCACGGCGGGGCTCTGCATTTGCCATCCTGGGGAAATCCCATAGGAACCCTCACTGTCTGCTGACCTTGCTCTCTAGACCAAGCATGATGTGCTCCCTAAATATGGTGGCCCCTTGTGGGGAGGCCATGATTAGTACTGGTGATGGGTTCTTGTGGTTTTCTTTCATCTCTCCTATATATTTGGAAGTTCAAGTTGTTGCTAATCTAGGGGAAGATATTGCTCCTCTGTTCCCTTGTTCCTCTGTCCCCACTCAGGGTTCTTGAACTTCAAGTAGACTGCAACGTGCAGCTCATTGGCTTGGATTCTCGCAGCACAGAAACACGTACTGCAGCCCTGTGGCACAAGGTACCTGTGATGCCAAAGTGGCAGCTACTCTGGAAGTTTCTCGGCTGCTAAGATAGATGGGGGTGTTTTCTTTTCTCTTTACCTTTTTCCTCTCTTCCCCACTTCTCCCCTCCAGAGTTGGATGTTGTTAAGGTGACCTTGATTGTGTTGGGGGAGTTTGCTTTAGCTAGTTGCTATCCCTAACAGTTGAGGGCATTGCTTCACTGTCTTTTGTCCATTGTTCTTTCAGCCATAGTAGTCCTTTGTGGCCAGTTCTTGTTTTCTGAAGCTCTCTATCCAAACTCCCCAGAACTGCAGGGGTATCCCCTTCTCCTTCTAACAAAATTTGAAAGCATTTATGCTTTCAGTGAGCAGAGGAGAGAAGTCTTTCTCAGACTGAATGAGTTTCTCAATGAAACCTGGAAAGAAATGCTGGAATTGTTTCAAGACTGTATTTCAGTGTTTACCACAGTTAGTGATGGTTATGTTTAAGGCACCTCCTTTTACAAATTTAAATCCAGTCTTCCACTGACTTCTGTTCCTTTTATGTGTGTGTGCATGGTTTTGGTAGTGGTGGTCTTCATTTTGCACCATAGGGCACTAAATTTAGGACATAGTATCTCATCTCCATTAGTTGGGAATATCAGGAGAAATTGTCAAAGCTTTGGGACGGCACAAAGATTACTCGGTATTCTTTCAGAGGAATTGTAGGTTCTGCCTGGTAAACCCCTTGGGGTGATCTGATTCTGTCAGGGTCTGCTCCTTTGTGGCTGAGCAGTTTGGCACCTCTGCAGAGAGAGAATTTAACTTGTGAAGCCCTGATGTGATGCAGATGATTTCCTGCTTGTACAAATGTGGTCCTGTATATATGACACAGTTGATTTCCACCCTGTAAAAGAAATTATTTCAAATGTTACATTTTCACTCTGTAGTTTTGCTCTATGGTTTTGCATCTTTAGTAAATTCACTTCAGCATCCTGGTTGCCTTATGTATACGTGATCTTTAGATTCTCTTTTGAATAAGTTGTAATATCTTCTTGGTTTCCTCATTAATTAGTGGGTTAAAGTAAATATTTGACATCTTCATTTTATATTTATATTAAAGTGTCATGATTTGGGGGCACCAGGGTGGCTCAGTCGGTTGAGTGTCCAACTCTTGATCTCGAGAGTTGTGAGTTCAAGCCCCACCCTGGGCTCTACAGTGGGCGTGGAGGCTACTTTAAATAAATAAATAAATAAATAAATAGTCACAATTTTTCCATTTTGGGGAATTATTCTTTTTTTTTTTTTTTAAAGATTTTGTTTTATTTGACAGAGAGATAGAGAGCACAAGTAAGCAGAGAGGCAGGCAGAGAGGGAGAAGCAGGCTCTCTGCTGAGCAGGGAGCCCGACGCGGGGCTCGATCCCAGGACCCCAAGATCATGACCTGAGCCGAAGGCAGCCGCTTAACCGACTGAGCCACCCAGGCGCCCCTCCATTTTGGGGAATTATTCTTAAAGAGAGGAAGCAATTGCAGAAACGAGAAATAGAAAACCAATTTATAAATTGGGCAATAAGAGATCATGTAATTATGTGCTTTGAAAGGTCTTTGATTGCCTGCTGTATACCTAGAAATGTGAAGAGTCATTTCATTGTGAAAGTAATTTTTTTTTAAAGTTGTAAAGTGAATGTCTCTTTCATCTACAGAATGCCTGCTTCCATGCCCTTGTACCTTACTTTGTCTACCATTATGTTCACCAATAGGCTTTTGTTGTAGAAAATTCAGGCACCATAGCCAATGGAGGTAAAGAGATTGGACATTGAAGACAGGGCACAATTTGACATTTGCTAAGTGTGTCCCAGCTGTGCAACTCAGCACCTCTGAAGAAACATTTGATCAAGTGACTTGCCCAGAGGTAGAGCACTATCAAAGACAGGCATTCATTATTTGTTGCGTCTGATAATAAAACCTCTTCATTCCAAAATAATCAGACTTGATATGTCCCTTCACTGAACTCTTTCAGGAAGTTTTCTGCCACAGATATTTCTGTTTCCCTTCTGATTCCTTATTTAACTATGACTTCACACACAGGAATGCATGCAAATGAGCCAGGGTCCTGGCTTTCATTTAAGTGTCCTGAGCTCTAATAATGACTTTTTACTTTCTTCCTTTGTTCAACAGAAGGAGAAAGGAAATTGAGGGAGTTCAGGAGCATTTCTTCCAAATGAAGTGACACCTCTTTCCACAGGGAGTGGCCTCTAGTATAGATTTGGGTATCACTGGTTCACGCTCTTGAGTTTTCTTTCCCAGTCTCTGGGTACATGTGGGTATTGTTCTTTGATTCGATTTCATGGGTCCAAATTGGTTAAATGAGCCCATTACAGGCTTAGCCAAATGAACGTTAGGGTATTTTGAAGGCATTTGATAAAATTTTTGATTCCCAGGTTCAGGTGTGTGATTGGGTTTGTCTGTTCTGTCCCATGGCTGCTGAGTGATGTGATAGAACTTGAAATATTTCTGACCAGCCCTGGCTTCACTCTCCACTTCACCATCATACTACTACTTAGCCTTAGATTGAACTCATTTTGTCCTGTGGCCATTGCTTATATAAACGTCTCAAAGTAAGTCATTTTACTAACATAGACATTCTGCTTACTCGTATTTTAAGGCTTTATTTAGCATGCTTCCAACATATTCTACAGAATATGTTGTACAGAATTTTGGACTCTCTTTGCAATGTTGATATCCAGATAAATATCCTTGAATCAGAGCGCAGGGTCAACTTGAAATTACCTAGTAATTTTGTGCCTCAGTTCTTCAAGAAATGTTCTCAGGAAGAACTGATAAAAATTCCTAACACAGTATCGGATTTGGGAGGTGTCTGAGAATAAAGGCTATTACCAAGGTTTTGAATTTGGAGCTCTTTTGATAATACATTACTGTAGCATGTCCAGATACTTCACCCACTGTAGAAACCCTTTATTTTCTTTTATGCCATTCAGTCTAGCCCCCTGTTTCAGTTTCTCAGTTCTGTGTTATTAACTAGTGTTTCTTGAATGGCTGTCTCTTCACCTCTCCTGACCATGCCTTTATCCTCCTTTGGGTCATGTCTTTTCTTCCAGGCAGTTTCCCCTTTCTATCCTCACTGCCTCTGATCAGGACTTTCTTGGGCATTTACATAATCACTTACTACCATGATTTTGCGCTTATTGGTGTTTTGATTGGTAACTATTCTCAAGTTGACATGTGCAGTGGTTTTCCTCACTGGTTTCTAAACTCTTAGGAAAGGGAGGTCTTTTTTTGTACCTCTTCACAGAGCCTAGTTTAGATTTGATTTGCCAGGTGGTGACCTAAAACAGTATGATATCTGTTTTTGGAAAATTATGTGACCCTGGCTGCTAGGTACAGGGTTAACTGTGCTGATCAGTACCTAGAAGTGGACAGACTTGTAGAAGGATGCAGCAGAAAGGGTGCTTTATTTACTACAAAATAGTGGCAGTATGGAGTCATGACTAGTAGCATGGATCCAATATCTGACCGGCCAAGCTCAAGTCCTGGCTCCACTGCTTATGACTTTGTCACCTTGAGGAAGTTATTTAACTTCTCCATACCACAGTTTTCCACCATAAAATGAATAATAATGGCCCTTACCTCATTAGATTGTGGTGTGATCAGATGCCTTAATACATGCAGAGTACTTACAACAGTTGACACAATAAGAGCTCAACCGAGGGCAGTGGTTCACATGGTGGTGGTGATTATTATTAAATTGCTGAGCATCCTACTGAGCATCTGGAAAGTCCTCTGTACATGATAACTACCACCACCATCATCAGTTGTATTTGTATCCTAAACTCTTTATCCAGTTCAAGTCCCAGATCATAAGCCTCCCTCTTCTGAGTCTTTTTACCGCCCCTTTATCTCTTTAGATTTTTAACATATGCCATCTGGCCAGTTTTTTAAATGCATTTGTCATGTTGAGTCAGTGAATGAATGATCAAACCATAAGTATTTATTGAGTGCTGCTTATATGTCACACACAATGCCAGGTGTTGAGGATATAACATTGAACAAGACAGTTACAGTCCTTATAGGGCATATGCAATTTTTCTTTCTTTTCTTTTTTTTTTTTTAAGATTTTATTTATGGGCGCCTCGGCGGGGAGTCTGCTTCTCCCTCTGACCCTCTTCCCTCTCGTGCTCTCTAGCTCTCATTCTCTCTCTCTAATAAATAAATAAAATCTTTAAAAAAAAAAAAGATTTTATTTATTTATTTGACAGAGAGCACAAGCAGGGGGCAAAACAGCCAGAGGGAGAGGGAGAAGCAGGCTCCGCCCCCTCCCACAGCAGGGAGCCAGATGTGGGGCTGAATCCCAGGACTCAAAGATCATGACCTGAGCCAAAGGCAGACACTTAACCCACCGAGCCACTCAGGCGCCCCTGCAATTCCTTCTATAATTACACTTGTGCTAGCAGTGAGTGTGTGTGCTCAGGGCCAGAGCTTATTCCACATGGTCAAAGTCTTTTAAGTGATTTTAAAATGAGGTCTAAAGAAGGAGTTAGTCGAAGATCTTGTTCAGGGCTAAGGAATGAAACTATGTACAGGAAAGTCCTGAGGTAGGAAGTTGCTTGGGTTCAAGAGGCAAGGCCATTATTGCTGGAATGTTGAAGATAGTGACTGGAATTAAGAAGCAAATGATTGAAACATTTACTTTGTGATCCTTGAGGAAAGCTTTTGAAATTTGTCTGAAGAATAATGAGAAATCATTGGCAAGGGAGGGACTAATTGGGTCAGCATTTTATAATTATATATCGTCCCTGCCCCCACCCTGACTGCTGTTGGGGATAGACTTGAAGCAAGAGTGACTTTAGGGCACTGGTTCCCGGAGGACCGAACAGTGGCTGGAACTGGGACTGTGACGGTGGATGTGGAAAGATAAATTTGAGATCTAGTTTGGTGGTAGGACAGGTAGAATTTGGCCATTGCTTGCATCAGGGGGCTGAAACCGGGTGTCATGCGTGAGCACTCTAAGTGTCCGACTACAAATAACAGGTGATTGGTGGTGCTGCTTTTCCCATATGGTAAACACTAGTGGTGTAGATTTGTGGGGGGAAACTAAGAATTTGTGGACATGTTAAAGTTGAGGTATCCATGAGCCATTCAAATGGTCCAGAGCCCCGAAAAGTGGCCTGGGCTTCATGCATGAACTTAGGGCTGTTGGGTGTGTGTATGTATGTGTATATATATATACACACAAAATTCCCAGAGAATATCGAGAGATGAGCCCCTAGGCCAAGCCCTTCATCTCCAAAATTTGAAGATCATGTATAGATGGGGTGTAACCCACCAAACAAATTTTAAAAAGGTGCTTTCTGAGCTATCAAGAGGAAAATCCTAGTAACTAAGAGGAGAGAGCCTTACAACACAAAATTTGACCGTGCTGCTTCAAGGGAAAGACGAAGATTGAGAACTATCCAGTGGATTTCGCAAAACCGGTTACTGGTGACTTTGGAGCAGTTTTTGTGGACTGAAGGGGCATAAGGAACAAGAGCTAACTGTCCCAACTGGATTATCCCCAGGAATGATGTCTTAATGGCTCTATGCCATCACTGTTAAGAGTTTCCTAAGAATAGTAAGTAGATAAATGTGTATAATGGTGGTGTCTGTGTCGTTTTCAATGTGTAAGAAATCCAGGGCATCCGTTATTACATATGCACTCTTGGAGAAATGTATGACAATGATGAGAGATCCTCCAAATTCCTTTGGGTATGTTGATCAAAACTCTTTGAATTCTCTGCCATCACTCATGCATTCTGGGGTACATGGTTTCCATTGATAAGCTAGATCCTTAGGGTTATACTTCAACAACCCCAATACAGTATCTACATGTGATTACATTAAACCAGAATTGTAAAGTCACTAGGTGAGGCAGAGTTAAATCTGTATTTTTCTTGAGGAAGAATTAGAATTTCCCAGTATATCCAAAACACTACATTTCTAACTACCCTTTTCTGTAAGGGTACTTCCCTTACAATTTAAGCCTGTTATCATTGTGGAAAATGCTGAATTTGGCTCTTAAAAAACTGGAGAGACAGTTATCTGACCTAAATAATTTGTGAGTTTATCTGGGCAGAGTTGAATCAGCACTGAATGTTAATATATTTTCTTTTGAAAACAAAAACTTACACATTTTTGTACCACAAATTTCCGTCAAATTTTTTTATTTTAAATGCATCAAAAATCAATAAGCCAAAAGAAGAAAATGATCTCTACTACTACCATCAGAAATTTGTCAATAAAAATACATCTATTTACCAAAATGTGGGTTTTTAAAAAAATTTTCCCCATCCCTCCCCTTTAAATGATATAAACTATTTTTAGGACAGAAACTTTGTTTTATTCTTAACTACACAATCAGCACCTTGAATAGTGCCTGGCACATAGTAGGTGCTTAATTTTCTTTTCCAGTTATATTTTTGCACATGAATGTCTTCTTGAATCATACTTTTAATGTCTACCTAGTCTTCTGTCTTCTTGATGTACTGTAATTTATTTCATCAGCTTCCTGTTCTTGGGTATTTATTTCGATTGTTCTTTTCTTTCATAAACAACATTTTATTCCCTTAGCTAATTCATAGAACAGTCCCATAAAGTGGACACTTATGCCAAAGGATACCGTATAGTTGTTTTTAGCATCATCATCTGTAAATCTAATTAGATTTTTTGGTTTGATTAGATTAGATTAGACTTTTGGTTTGATACATTCTTCAAAACACTGATCGTCTTCTGTCTTAATTAATAATAAACTTCTGCCATAATAGTTGTCATTTTTCTCCATGTCTTAAAATCTAGAACTTTCTCTTCTAGATTTTTAAATTATCTATTTTTATTAACTCTTTAAAAATGTAGGGCTTCACAACCAATGAATAACTGAACTCTACCTCTGAAACTAATGATACACTATATGTTAATTAATTGAATTAATTGAATTGAATTTAAATAAAATTTTTAAAAATGTGGGACTTCAAGAAAATGAATTAGACATAATCAGAAAGCTTTCTTTAAGATTAATTGGCCCTAAATTCGTATGTCTCCAGGCAAAAATGAATGTTCAAACTACTTTAGGGGGTATTGTAGTTATTTTAATCCTCTAACCTTTTATACTATTTATTTTGATTTTTTTTAAATTTTATGTCACAGTTTGCTTACTGATTTTTTTTCTTTATCCTTTTCTGAAGTTGGGTTCTTATCTCAGGTGGGGTGTAGAGTTTAGCATGACATCAGTTTCCTTGCCCCTGAGTTCTTGACTTGCCCATGAAATGAAACCTGTGCTTCATCGGACTGTCTTTTAAATTTTACTCTGCACATATATTTTAATTACCTCTCAAGCCATTTTCTGCTTCTGTAATAAATTCTTGCCTCTTGCCTGTAGAGACTTTGGAAGTGATAAAAATTGATCTGAAACTTTAAAAGAAAAAAATGTATTTCAAACCTGTTATTTTTTCATCATGGCCTGGTTATTGATACCCAGAACCATAGATTGGTTAGTTGCTTTGTTCCAGATTCTCACTGTCATCTTAAGCTGTGTTTTTAGACCAGTCACATGCCCTTTTTCCAGAAATGTTCAGGATGTCTATGATGATTTTCCGATAGACTCATCATTTCATTCTTAGAAGAGGAACAGCACAGTTGTTTTAAAGATTTTATTTATTTATATGAGAGAGAGAGAGAGAGACAGTGAGCAGGAGGGAGAGAGAATCTGAATCAGACTCCAGGCTGAGCATGGAGCCTGATGTTGGGCTCAGTCTCATGACCCTGAGATCATGACCTGAGCCAAAATCAGGAGTCAGACACTTAACTGACTGAGCCACCCAGGCGCCCCCAACAGCACAGTTGCTTTAAATGTAAATGGTCTTTTTCTGTTACTGTTTTGTAGTTATCTTTACCAGTTTAACATAGAAATGCTTCCTTAACTATTTTTTAATCAATTTAATTCTTTATTACAAATCAGATGTCTACAGTCTGGATAAATTACATGGGTTTTTTTTTTTTTTTTTTGAGAAATATTTAACCTGAAAATAATTGGAAGATATGTCTTCCAGTGTGTGAATTTCCTTTAGATACTTTATTACTATGCTGATGAACAATGAAAGGAATTTATCTGTTGACTCAAAGTATTTATGGATAGTGTTTTTCCTGAATAAAACTACAAAAGCAATACTGTACTTACCTGACCTCAGAAAGAGAAGACATTTTTCTCCATGAAATAAGAATAGGATTTTTTTTTTTTTTCTTAACGGAAAGGAAGTAAACCGAGAAAGAGGAAGTTGTGGATCTAGGAAACAGAACCCAGGATAGGATGTGAAGGGAATTTCCAGGGTCTTGGTGAAGGGAAGGCTCACGACAGCCATTGTGAGGCAGGCCTCACGGGCCACCATGCAGAAGTCAGCAGGAGAAAGGAGGGGAGCACTCCAGGGAGGGCTATGATTTACAAAGTCTTGACACTGAATATCAATTTAAGAAAAAATTGTAATAATCTGTTGGGAAGTTAGAGTATGGAGAAAGGGGGAAGGGACAGTTTGGGATGGGGGAAAGAAGGTGGGCTTTATTTGTAGAAACTTTTCTGGACCTCACAAATTACAGGTCATAACTTTGAGATAGTTCTGTGGTTTGGCAGACTTGAGGAGGGACATTCCTTGGCACACTGCCTTGATGAGCTTCACACCCCATCCAAGTTAGAGAAAGAGAATTGAATATCGGAAGAAAGCAAGCTTGGATAGTTGATAGTTTATTCTAACTAGGTAAATACTTCTCCACTTTTTATATGAGGCACACACATATACCACCATCTGCTCTTTCTGTGCTAAATTTATAGTACAAAAAAAGTCTTGTAGAATAAGCCAAGGGCATTGTATTTCCTGTTGATGATAAAATGCAGATTTTTCCACTAAAAGGCAATGACTTCATTTCTAAAGGTTAAATTGAATGGTTATCACAGTATAATTTCAGCTGGTTAAATTTGGGAAATTGAGAGTCATTCAATAAAAGAATAATATCTGAAAAGCTAGTATAGAATTTTTATTTGATAAAGAAGTGGATATTATTTTATTCACATTAAGCCATATCATATGATTTTATTTCAAGGTAGAAAAGAAATGTCAATCGGGATATGTACTTAGCAGTACTTTTTTTCTTTATTTGAACAAAATATTTCCTCTATATAGCCAGTTGAGGATGGCATCATGCTTTCCTTGAGCCATTGCCTAAGAATTAATACTTTCTTATGCTGCTTTTGTGAAACCAATAAAATTTTTTCTATGCTCTTCTGACCTCATGATTTTTCTCATCTAAACTATTTTCTGCTTTAATTTTTAAAATACTTTAATTCACTGAACAGTTAGAGTGTTTATCTAAAGCATGAAAAGTGCTTCATTTTGAACTTGTAACTCTGAGATACTTACAAATTAGTTGACTAGGAAAAAGGTTTTCTTAAGTTAAAAATTAAAATTTTGCATAGGCTACCTATGTAGGCCAATTTTTTTATTTTTAAATTTTAGGTTTAATTTATAAAAATGTATCATTTGTAGAATATAATTCTATCAGTTTTGACAGACATACATTGTGAAAAGCAGTATAAACATGTAATCATCACCATAGTTAAGACAATAGAACTATTGCATCATCCCAGAAAATTCTTCCATCTCCTTGGAGTCCTTCCTCTAGTCGCTGGCAGCCACTGATCCATTTTCTGTCCTTATACTTTAACCTTTGCCACAGTGTCCTATAAATGGAATCCTGCATTTGAGAGCCATCCATGTTGTTGTTGCCTGTATCCTTTTTATTGCAGAGTATCATTCCATTGTGTGAGGGTACTGCAGCTGGTTTATCCATCCCCTGTTGAGGCACCTTTTTTTTTTCTTGTTTCCTTATAACTTTTTCAGTAGGAGTCTTTTTCTCTAGGTTTTCTGCTATGTTCACTTCATTCCTGTTAAACACGCGCCTCACTGATGTTTATGCCCCTAGTTCCGTCACACACACCTCACCATGAAACATTGATAACCAGCTAGGGAAGGTTGGTTTCAAATTTTTAAGTGCTTTGTGGTAAATGTTGGAGCTGGAGGGCATTCCCAAGTATCTCCCCCCAGGGTCCCATTTATATCAAGAGATTATCATGCTGTACAGCTGGTTCCTCACAGAGACTCACAGCCTCATTAAAACGTCAGTGGGGGCCTTAGAGCCCAGGTTGTGGAAAAGAGGAAGAGCGTGGAGTGATGGATGACTTTTTTGCCTTTCTGGTGGAAGAGGTACTTACGATTTGTCTTCCACATAGCCACGGGAAAAATCCTCCTGGTCTGGGGAGCCCTGAAAAGATCTGTAACTGTGGCGGTGAATTGTCACAGTACAGCTTAAAAAGCGAGTGTGTTTGGGTCCTATCCTTAGGTATTAGTTCTGATCTCCACGCTCTTTTTTTTTTCTTCCCTCTGTATCTGTTCTTTTGTACACAGAGCTTCTGCTGCTTCAGTATTAAGATTGGTTGGACCCACACAGCAATGTGCTTTGGAGGCCCAGCCGCAGGCCGACCCTGTAGAGGGGATGGTCAGCGCTCACAGGGGAGAAACCTTCCTGCTTTCGCTGCAGTGGCCGTGCAGGACTCGGTTGTACTGCCAGGCAGCTTCTTCAGGTTTGATGGGCCTCTTTCAAATGTGGTTTCTCAAGTGCTGGTGGAGTACCCCATGGTACCCTAATAAGCTCTGCATGTATTTGTTTTTAGTTCTTTTTGCTATGATGTTAATCAAAGAGTGATTGTGATGATGAAAACTAATCAGTGAGCTTCATTATTAACAGCTCCCTTTTGAGACTTGCCCATGATAATCCTGATTAATGGCTAACTAATAGGTTTACTCTGATTCCCATTTCCCTGTGCTGTTTTGTATGTTGTGATGTTTGCTTCTCACCACTAACCATGTTTATGCCTACTATATGGGTATTTTCAGTGGAAAAATCATAGAATTCACTTTGCTAACATCAAGTATAAACTGACAGCCTAAATCCTGTTCCAGAATTCACAGAACTTTGATTTATGTAAGTTCTGCTCTTCTAGGATGCAGAGGACACGGGCATCTAAGTAGCGTACTTGTGGGCCTTGGTTTTATGCGTGCCATATAAGGATTCTGCTTCCTCTGCCTTTCCCCCTGCCCTTCCCCTGCCCTCTTCTGTCCTCAACTTTCCCACTCTCCCAAACTTGGTAGTTCATCGTACTAAATTATTTTCAACATGTGCTTGCTTATACATCATACTTTGTAGAGACAGGTGGCAGTCTACCTGCTGAAGGGAATTTCTTACAGGCATCGACACATGTAATCTACATTTGGAAGAGGTTTGGCCTGACAGACCAGAAATGAGGACAGAGTAGGGGTGTATAATTAAGGTGTCTTTACAATCTTTCCCTCTCTCTAAGGATCATCCTGCCTTTCTTTGGGGTCATTCCAAGCCCCGTTCCAGTAAGTCTGAGGTATAGATATTAGCATCCTTTGAAATGAAGTCACCCCAGGCACATTTGTTGCATCATTACTTTCTCAATTTCAAGGTGTATTGAGGAGGCAGAAACATTCCTTAAAGAGATGCTATCCACAATAGCAAGTTAAATGTAGCTAATGCAACCTTAAATTAGCTTCTCTAGGATTACAGGAAAATACTTATGTGTGGTTTGTTTTGGAGCACAGGTAATGTGAAAACTAGCAGTGCAACAAAAAAAGACTTACCTGCTCAGAAGTACAGTTGCTTCTTGATTATTTACACCAGTGGAGGGGAATATTGGTGCAGAAAACTGTAGCTAATTTATCTGCTTGGATTCTCAAGGCCTTGAGCCAATGTTATGCCAGATAACTATGGTGAGTAGACTCCCAGGCCTCATGTACATGAGTCACAGCATGGAAAACCTGAGGATGAGAGTCTCTGCAACTAGACTTCTAGACAGAAATACTTGATACTGAATAGTCTTACCTTGAAATGAGCCTTCTGTGCCTTAAGTCTCAATGTTGTTATCTCTTTAAATCTGAGGCTTTTTAAAAATACTTTTTGGAGTTATAAGGTTATAAAGAAATCTTTGATTTCACTAAATCTCAGTAGGTGCTGCTTCAGGATTGTTGGGGAATTTCAAATGTCATCTGAATGTTGTCATTTGAACTTGCTCACTTTATTGTCCTTAAGACCCACCTGGCACCTTCAGTTCCTCAGTGGGGCCTAAACTGCTCTCTTAACACTGTTCCGCATAATCAGGTTTTCTCTTATTTACCTAGTGTTGAAACTTAGAAGTGAGTGTAAGAGACTGAAGCACATGGCTGTACTTGCATGGGCTCTTTGGAAGGCAAAGCAGAGTTTAACCACATTCAGTCAGTTTTATGGTAATAACTATCAAAACTCCTAAAATAAATAATTCCATAGCTAAATTAGCAGGGAGTGATGTATGGCTACATCACCTGAGGGAACTTGTCAGTCTGACTTACCAGTCTTTTCATATGAGCCACTTAAACAAATTTTAAAGGTTTCAAGGATTTTTGTGTTGAAAAGGAACATGCCAAGCAAGGGAAGCGCTTAAGATGACAAGGAAAGACAGACACCATTGCCTGTGATGGAGATTTGAAAGAGCTGACATCTGGTGCTTACATTTAATTTAATTGACTTCACAAGAATTTTTTTACTCTTAAGAATCTATGAAGTTGGGTGAAATTTTGTATCTTTTCCCTTAACGGGTGGTTCATAGGCATATCATCTTCAAGCATTTGGAAAGATGAGGGAGCTCCATGTCTTGCCTTGCAGTTTGGCCTCTGGAAGTAAACATGGACAATTGTGGTAGGCTTTTAAAATTTGTTTTCGTGCCTTCAGTTGTCATAGTTGGCTTTCACTTCTAATCTTTGTCATAATCAGTGGCATGTCATATTCTCTTTGCTATCTTCCCATATGTTGTTGTTTCTGGATTAGGACTGTTAAATTGTAGGCTGAGACTTAGGAAGAGTCAGGAACTTTTTGTTTAATTACATGGCTGATAGTAAGGTACCTTGATTTCTCCTTGGTTCCCAGTCTGAGAAATTCTCTTTCTTGGTAAAGTAGGTAATCATTTAGCAAAATAGGGTGAGAATCTGCTCCAACCTTCTTTTTGTATTAATACCTATGTGTGTGTGAGCTGCTCACCTTTTTTTTATCTCCAGATAAATACATCCATGCGAGCAAAAGTCTGTTTCTGAAAAATATAGATTACTGCAGTTTTGAGGGGAAAGGTCCTCTCTTCAGAGACATTAAGTTGCCTCATGTTTTGCGATAATCAGTTTAATAATTGTTGTTGACTTACTGGTTCGGCTCATGAATAATGTCCCAGATTTAGACTAGTGTGGCAAAAGGATTTTAATCCGGTAGTGCTTTCTTTGCCATGGAGCATTTGTCTTGCTTGACTGTTCTGGACTTCAGCCAACTGCCAGAAAGGCCTTGTCCCACTGTATATGTAGAGTAGAATATGTGGTGCTTAAGTGTTCACTGGGGGAGTTCCCAACTCACTAAAGCTCATTGTTACCTTACCTTTTACCAATGTGCCATTAGAGACACTGAGAATGGATGACTGTCTCTCCTTTTCTCTGAGAATCTGCTTGAAGGGAAGGATGAATCTCATTACTATAAATACTGTTTTCATCCCAGCCTACCTCACTGCTTCTGAATGAGAGGAGCCCCTCTGGCTGCTGTGAAAGCTCTCAAATACTTGATGGCTTGTTAAATTTTCATTATCTAATGTGCATTAATTTAGATACAGTAGCTCTGTTGCTAGGAGCAGAGTGAGAAAGGAAGAGCTTGGCGGAGTGCAGACTGCTTGTGTCACAGGAGTCAGGAAAGTGTGCAGAGCTTGCTGTCCTCAGAGGGAGTTTACGGGTTCTGCTGGCTGGGCTGAAAGTCTCGGAAATTCTGACGTCCCCTGACTACTCCCCCAGCACATGGACTGTGATGTTTTGATGCTTGCTTACTGTATCATCTGTTTCATTAGCTTGAAGGACTGAAAGGATTTGAAGCTCTCTAGATGAGAGCTCTGTGGTTCAAAATGTCCGAGGTCTGTCTTGAGGGTAGAGGGCGTGCACTTTGTGTTTTATGTTTAAAAAAAGTTTTACAGTGCTATTCGGTTTCATGTGTTTTCCTGTTTCTATAATTGTTCATGCTGACATGATGTGGAATAGGTCCCCATGGAGCATGTCTTACTGTTAGAGATCTCCCAGGCTGGGAACAGAACAGTCTGCCCAGGTCCCAGCTCACCCCTGAAAAGCATGTAGACCAAGGCTCGCTATATAGGCACCCAAAGAAGGCTGCACTCTTGATGTTCAGAAACAATGAGCCTCTGAATCTACATAACCCATTGATGGTTAAAGATGAACTACTTTGGGTTTCTTGGGAAGGGACTTTATGTAACACAGCCTGGGCATCACCTTTTTTTTTTTTTTTTTTTAATGAAAGTTAAAGGTTAAATTAACCTCCACGAAAGGCTGGTATTAGTCTTCTCCCCCTTGATTTTGTTGAAGGAAGAGAAGCCCTTTTTTGCATCCCGTGAGGAATAAAATTTTCATTTCAAAGCACCTTCCTAACTTGTATATCCATTGAGTGCATAGTAACAGAACAGAGGGAAGCACAGAATGTTCTGGAAATTTCAGATTAACTCTGTTTCTTCTGTGGAAGTCACATGGGTATCTTGCCTGTGTCATAGTTTCAGGGTTGTCTGTTTTTCTACGATTATTCGCTGAGCTCTGTATGGTCTGCCAGACTTTTTGCCCTAGAACAGAGAGAAAGAATCATTTGCTCAGATTTTACTACTTTTTTCTAATGATTCTTTTCTTTTATCCACCAGGATACCCAAAAAGCAAAGCAGTTTCTGCCCTTCCTTCAGCGGGCAGGTCGTTCTGAAGCTGTGGTGGAATATGTCTTCAGTGGTTCTCGTCTCAAGCTATATTTGCCAAAGGAAACTTGCCTTATCACCTTCTTGCTTGCAGGTAAGTCTTGTGTGTTATATGTTCTGATAATTCTTCCCGGAGCTCAGAGGTCATGCTTTGGAGGTCACATGCCCTCCTTTCCCTTGTGTTTTAGATAGGACCTCGAACCAATTTAGGTGTTTTAGTCTCTGATTGAGATGTGAACACAAAACTGCTAGATTTGATCCCTCTATCACTGCAGACCCAACACTGAGCTCTCTTCCTGTTCCTCATTTCTAAGGACATAAGAGTAGAGCAGCTTGAAAAACAACACGTATCTTTTCACAGCCTGGGTGAAGGGAATTCCAGACAAAGAAAAATACTAATGATGGAATTCTCACAGTCGGTATTTCGCATTTGGGATAGACCACCTCTGCCATGTTAGTCATGGGTAGTCCACCGAGGAGCTGAGACACCCTCCCCTTGTGTCTCCCTAGGCAGTACCATTTGTCTTTTATTCTTTACAGCTGTCATTAGGATCCAAATCCTTTATGAAACGTCAAATATGACATTGCCTTCCCAGGCTCCGGCATCTTTACTGTTTCCCTGTTGCACTAAGCTTGACGTGCTAGGGAAAGCCACCTTTTCTTTGCTGACTGAATGCACATCTTTCTTATCCTATCTCTTTTTTAGTAGGTTAATATTTCTCAAGCCAGCAAGACTGTGTATGAACTGTGTTCTTTGAGCAATTTACATTTATGCATTCAAGGAGCAGACTGCCTTATTTCTTCCCCGATGGCAGATAATAAAGTTATTTATTTCCAGTCAGTACTTCACAGAGACTGTGGTCTTTGAGAGAAAGTGTCATTTTACGTCAACACCCCACAGCCGACCCCTATACACACAAACGTTCACTCACTCACAAAGGACATACGTATTCTGCTGTGTTCTCCCGGTGCACATTGCCTTTTCTGTTGATACCCTGCTCCCTCAGCACTCCTTCTGTTGGGATTCTTGAATAGAATTCGCCATGGGGGAAGAGAAATGGGAGCCATGCTTGCTGTCCCCTGCCAGATTGCCTCAGCCTCCTTTTCCTAAAAGGAACCGATAGTTTCTTCTGTAGATAAGGGGGTCTCCCTCAGGCCCTAACTAAATGGGTTGTTATGTGAGATAAATCACTCACTGAACACATGGCCGTGACGTTCTCTGCTGCTGCTGGGCTGCCACTTTCTGGCTGAGGCTCTCTCGCACATTCTGAAGAAGTTAATGATCACTGCGCAGCTCTGCAGGCTTTCTGAGGGGACTAACTGAAGTATGACATGAAGCTCAGGGGCAGCTGCGGAAAGGAAGGGCCAGAACAAATCCATACCTTACTGGAGGGCTGTGCTTCAGTGAGCTGTAGTAAACGGAGCAGTAGCATGGCAGTGTGTGATGGAAGCCATTCGTGCCCTTAAGATTTCTGGAGCCGAGAAGTTTCTTGTCAGTGAATTCTTGTTGTTACAGAGTTGGAAGTATATATTCAACTTCTCCTTTGTTCTATGTCTACAAAACAAAAGCATCCTCTTGGCAGTGTGGGGCTTTATCCCAGAGGCAAACAAGAGAAAAGAGAAAAAGTATTATTCTTTCTGGAAAGCTTGGCCACAGGTCTATAGGGGAAAGAAAACATTGAAGTTCTGGCTTCTAAATTCAAAACTACCTGAACGGAGCCAGCTCAGAGCTTGGACCTATCCTGTCTGGAGTTTTCCTGCAGAACCCTTCTGATTGTACTTTCTTTGCCATGGAGCATTTGTCTTGCTTGACTGTTCTGGACTTCAGCCAACTGCCAGAAAGGCCTTGTCCCACTGTATATGTTTTGCATAAGTGTTCACTGGGGCAGTTTCCAACCAACTGAAGCTCAGACACAACGCAGCCTGGTCACTGAACTCCACAGCAGCCAGTTCCTGTGTGTACTTGGCATTATTCTAAGTTTAGCAATTCGAAAGACAGTGCCCAAGTTAACTTATATTCTGAAAGATAGATTACCAATGCAAATACATGATAAAATATAAGCTTTTACATTTTTCTCGTGCCATACTAGATGCGGTTATATTCTGCATCTTCTGATTTCTTTAGAAACCTGGCAAGGATACCGGACAGGGGAAAGTAAGAGCACACAGACCTCAGTTTGAATCACGGCTCTACTCTGCACAAGCAGGTGACTTTAGGGAGGTTTTTTACTCTTGAAGCCTTAGCTTAGACATCAGTTAACTGGAAAGTCTTTCTTGCCTCTTAGGATTTTTGTGAGGATTTAATGAGATGTGTAAAGGGTTCAGAACAAGCCTGCCATAAAGTAGATTATCCATAAATATGTTTCCTTCCCCCTTCCTCTCACAAAGACTTGGTGAATTCATAACTAGAGCTCTTCTTAACTCTTAAATGGAACGGCATATTGTACAGTGTGTGTGTGCACATAGCAGAGTCTCTACCATGGAGACTTTGACCCTATCAGTGGAAATAAATCAAGGAAAGTTGCTGTTCTAGCCTCCTCCTGAATGAGCAGAAAGCTCACTGATAGGAAGGCTACTGGCTTTTCCCTTTGAGTTTAGAAAGAGGAACTCTGCATCCTGGTAAGACATTGTCCTAGGTCTCTAGAAGCTCTAGAGGGAAGACAGACATGTAAGCAAACTGCAGTATTGGGCTCTAGGTGAAGAGAATTCTTTATAAGGCACAGAAGTAACACAGAGAAGGGAGTGATCGGTTACTTAGAGGGAAATCAGAGGTTGTCTGCCTGAGGAGCTGCCACCTGAGTTGCTTTTGAAGGACAAATAGGAGTTGGCAGTGTTGGGACAGGAGGGGAAAAGGAGGAAGAGGAACATTCTAACTAGAGGTTAACAGCATGTACAAAGGTGTAGAGGTATGATCTTTCCTGGTGTGCCCAGGTAACTGTGCCCCCTTTGGTATTGGTGGAATATAAGGAGTGAGGGGTTGGGGTGGGATGCAGCTAGAAATGCACACAGGATATACTGTGGACCCTCAGATTCACTCAGGGTATTGAGCAGGAGAGCAACATGCTCGCACTTGTTTTAAGAAAGTTTATTTTGGTGAATACATTGGAATAAATGAGGCTGGAGACTGAGAAAGCAGTTACAGAAGCAAGAGGGTTAGAGGCCTAAAATCTGGCAGTGAACAAGAGGAGAGGTTGGACAACTAGGAGGAAGACTTGATAATTCAGGGAATGATTGGATTTTTTTGGTCAGAAATAGGGGTGACATTGAGTGTAGGAAGGAACATAACTCACCCAAGCCTTGAGTGTTTGGGTGGACTGGGATATCCACCAGCAAGGGCAAAACCTTGAATAGGTTTTAGAACAGATAATTGGTGGTTGGAGGATTAGGTGGAGAATCCTGCATGTTCAGGAAGCCAAGAGAGGAAAGAAGTCCAAGGAGTCGGCACTGTCAGATTTTACCTAAAATATCAAGTCGGTAAAAACTAGGAAGTGATTTTATACTGTTTATCAATTAGTAAGTCACAGATGACCTTTGTCAGTGCAATTTCATCAGAGTTGATTCAGCTAAAGGCACATTACAGGCGATTAGGGTGTAAATGTGGGAAATGAGGAACAGAATCAAAAATAGAGTGCTCGTTACAAAATTCTAACAGAATGCAAACGGAGTGCATAAAAATGAAAGCTAAGGGGTCACACTAACATTCTAAGGATGTCAGCAACTTGAATACTTGTATAACTGTAATTCTTAAGATTGGAGCAGAATGTGGCATTGAGTTGGAAAAGCTATTCGGTATACCTATTATTTTCATAATACCAATTACAGAAGTAAAACTCAACAAAATCTTCTTGGCAAATGAGGATATAAAAAAGACGGAGTGAGAAAAAGTATCATAGGGAACATGAGACACACTGGTCTGAATCCTGAGAAGAAGAAACGAAGAAAGACTGCAAGGAATTGATTGACAGAGCGATGAGCTAGAGGAGACAACAGGAATGAGATGACTAGAGAACAGGGTGGAGGGAGTATCCTTAGAGGAGGGCCCCTTGGTCTTCTGGGACCAGCTACAACAAATGCTGAAAGTGAGTGTAGACACAGACACAGCATCCACATTGTGGGGTGGTTCACCTGGACAGTGAACCGCGTGGCACAGCTTTGCAGGTATCTGTGGGATGTGCTCTGCATCATGGAAAAATGGCATTCTGCTGGAAATGATGTCTCTCTGCAGCCAGGAGGGATTGTGATTCTCAAGGGGAAAGTCAAGATAATTGTTCAGCAATCCCGTATGTGCTGCTCTCGTTAATCCCAGCCTTTCAGAGAGCCCTCTGGACTTCGAGGTGGGGTGGACATTTTCCATTTTTATGTCGCCTTTTTTGGGCAGACGGCCCCACAGCTTGATAGGGAGTGGCATTTGGCCCGAGCCAGCTGGCCTCTCTGTCACGGTTCCTGCACCCCTGTATGTGGAATGATTGCTTGGTCAGATGGGCTAGCAGGTGGGGCTGGACAAAGTCAGCTGTAGCTGACAGGTCAGTGCCTCCTGGAAACTCTCACCCTTTAGTCCTTTGAGCACCTGGCTTAGGTTTGGTCGGTGAGCAGGTGACCTTACAGCATCAGAACAGAGACTGTTGACTTCCCCTCTGCCGCCACTGTGGCCTCCTCCTGTGCAGACTTATTTCTGTCGTGGAGGCAATCAGAGCCAGGTCTTGTCCTCAGTTCGCAGGGAAGCCAAGATCCCCGGGCAGCCCACATTTGTTTGAAAGCATCCTTTTTCCTCATCTAGCATTTAGTGTGTCCCATTTTTTTCCTCCCATTAGAACCAAAGCAGTTTACCCCCAGTCTTTATTTTTCATTTATTTTCACTTGTTTCACATTTTAGTTTCTTGTCGAAAGGATACTGGGGTGCACATATTTGCATATCACTTGGCCTTTGATTCACATTTTTATTTAACAACACCATTGGGCATGATGGGGAGTGTGTGTCCTAGTGCTATGTATGACCTTTACAGTACATTTCCTTATTTTGATGGAGAAGCAGGCCCCTCGCTGAGCAGGGAGCCCGATGCGGGACTCGATCCCGGGACTCCAGGATCATGACCTGAGCCGAAGGCAGTCGCTTAACCGACTGAGCCACCCAGGCGCCCATACATTTCCTTATTTTGAATTACTCTCTTAGCTCTAGGGTATCTGGGTCATGCCAAGGGCATAGTTCAGGAAGTAGTCCTGTTGACTAAGGAGAGGCAGGTATCAAGTTTGCCTGTGAACCAGCTGCCTGAATTGGAAGAGAATAATAATTTGAGGTTTCAGTGCAAAGTAATCTAAGTAGTCTCATTTCAAGTATTTGGTTTCTTCTGCTAAGTCACTGAGCCCACCCCATATGCATTTCCATGTTCCTAAAGCTAGGACAGCAGTATGTATGAGGAATTAGGGACTGCGGCAGGTTGAGAGTGTGGGGGAGTAGATGTCAGTCATCTTGGTTGGATCCCATGGTACAGATCACCTAGAAGGCAGCAGCCACCTGGCAGGGGGTTCCCATGTAGATCACAGCAGGTGACTTTTAATTAACCAGTTGCCTAGTCATATGAAACAAGACTAGAAAATGAGACTTCCCTTCGCCTGCAGGCCCTTTGGCATTTTTCAATTTTTTTCTCTCTCTCTTTGATTACAACTCCCCCACTGGAGCTGCATTAAGACAAGGGATGCAATGAGAAAAAGGTTCTAGGTATCTAGGTTTTGGTAAATTTCAATAGTGGTCATGTGCATGATGGGTAAATTAAAGGTTCGGCTGTGTCCTTCCACCCTGAATGCCTTTGAGGAAAGTATCTCATGTCCTTCTTTCTTTTTAACGCCTCTTCTCCAGCTAGTCCTAATAGGAATACAACTGCCTGTTTCAATAGACCGAAAACTGGGGTGCCTGGGTGGCTCAGTTGTTAAGCGTCTGCCTTCAGCTCAGGTCGTGATCCCTGGGTCCTGGGATCGAGCCCCGCATTGGGCTCCCTGGTCGGCAGGAAGCCTGCTTCTCCCTCTCCCACTCCCCCTGCTTATATTCCCTCTCTCGCTGTGTCTCAATCTGTCAAATTAAAAAAAAAAAAAAAAAAAATAGACCAAAAACTTCTAATGAGAGAGGAGAGGGAAGGTGAACAGGAATATCCTCCCCATCTCCTGGCCCCAGGAATGGTGGATCCCCATTGATTACCAGTGCCTAACCAAATTACACAATTAAAGCCAATGTATGTTTAAGTGAGAAATCCCATTCTGCTATCACAGAGGTGCTAATGAATCAGGCTGTTAGGTGGTTGTGTTTGCTGGGCTTCTATCCTTAATTAAGCAATTATAGGGTCTGCTGATACTTATGAATTCCTTTCAGATGCTTTAATTGAATTGCAACTTAATGGGTATTTGTAAAGTGGGGTATTTTTTCTCTTGGGACTTGCCAGTTTGATTCCATCTCCACCACCTACTTGCTTTCAGTTGGATGCCATTACCGGAAATGGGCAGCTTGACATGAGACTTTTCTGGAGCAGCTCTAGTTTTTCACTTTTAAAGATACCATTATATGAATTTTATGAATTATGTTCATGTCAGGAGGTCCCGGAGAATCACTCGTTAGGAAAGCATTAGCACAATAAAGAGGTCGGGGAGCCTTTTTTAATGAGGCCAAAATTTTGCAAGCCCACTATAAGAAAAAGCAGTCTTTGATAGGTAGATTGTGGGTGATGCATAAATTAATATAGTTTCTGCTTTCTTGAATAGCTTTTAGTCTAGTAGTGTAGACAGCCATATGAAAAACTTGAACAAGGAAAAATAAAGTATAAGCAACATACCGTCAGAGTGCAGAAGAAAGAACAATTAATTGGGGAATGGCAAAGACTTCACAAGGGAGGTGGCATTTGAGCATCCAAGACCGGGACCATTTTCTTTTGGCAGGCTAGGTGTGATTCATCTAGGCAAAACAACTTAACCTATATCATTAGTTCTCAGGAAGAGTAGCCTAAAAGAAATGGAGGTACTCATCAATCATTTTCCTCTCTCTCTGCCTTTGGACGTGTAAATCTGCTCTTCTGCTGTTGAGCGTTCAGTGCCCTGCCTTCCGCTGCCATCTCTGCTCGCATACCATACCACCACCCCTGCTCACGTCACGTGGATGAAAGTGCAGGCCTACCAAGATAGCCTGATTATCTCCCATCTTTAGATCGTGAATCATCCCCAGAATGAGCCTCATCGTGTTTGTGGGTCATTCAGTGGCATGGCTATTTAATAATTTATTTCCACTGGTCACTATGCTAGGAATTTAGAAATACATAAGTTCTAGGCTTCAAGCAAAATAGTTGTGTCTACTGAGATGAAGAAACAAAATACATTTTTAAGAAGGCTAAGAATAAGAGAAACATGCCTTAAGAACCATATAAATGAAAACAACTCCGATTTTTATAAAACATTAACAGTATATATTGTGATAACTGTCCAAAAGGCTAAGGCAATTCTGGTTTCTAAGCCAGCAGTACACCATCTGGAGAGGGGTGGAGTTGAGGGCTGGTTCAGCCCAGGTCAGGGCAGGCCTGGAGTGTGATCTTCTCTCCGGGGACCACCCTTTTGGGAAGGAGATCAGCAAACTGCGGAAGGATCAGAGGAGAGTGACCAGGATAGTAAGAGACCTAAAAATGCTGTGACCTGAGGACTAGTAGTAGGAATCAAAGGAGACTCCCAGGATGTAATGGAGTATTTCAGGGTCCAGAGGCAGGGATTTGATCTCCTCGGTAGCCATTTATTTTGGGTTGTTTTTTGTTGTTTTTTGTTTTTTTGAGTCAGAGTAATAAATAAAGACATCAATAAAAATAAGATTTGTTCAGCATGGTTTAATGGCCGTCACAGACCTTGGAGCTAAAACACTTCAAGACGAATTCTTGCTCTCCTGCTTCCTGGTTAATTATTTCCATCAGACCGGCCTGCTTATCTTGGTGAGGTGCTGGGACCTGGGGGTGAGGGAGACCACAAAGCTCACACGGCAGTTGTGTGCCAGCCTGTCTAGAGACCTGCAGCTGAAGGGAAGCACGTTAGCAGTAGCAACCCCTCTGTGGAGCCCATCGGACTGCTGAGGGTGGCACCGCCTCCTAATTGGGATGCTCAGCCCTTACCGTCTTGGTTGGGTTTTCTGTGCCAAGAAAAGAAAGATGTTGATTTCTCCTCAGCTGTTAATGGATGGGCCCATTCATTCCCTCTGGATGGATGGGTCAAAATTAGAAGAAAAGGATCCTTTCCTCCCAAATCCTCGGACGCCTGCCTTCTACTACTGCTTTTTACTCTTGATGCTTTTGAGGGTTTTGTTTTGTTTTGGGTTTTTTTGTTGTTGTTGTTTTGTTTGTTGAGACAAGGGAAAAAAGTACCCCTGGTAGTAATCAGGCAGAGCCAAGAAGAGCCAGTAGAGTGGTGCAAAAGGGTCAGACCTGGGAGCTTTTCCCCTGGGGGTTCCCCTTCTATTCCTTCTCCTCCCCTCCCACCTGACGGTTCTTCTGAGTCTTTTAAAGGTTATCTAGGCTTCCACATCCGTGGGCATGGCGGGTAGGGAATGGGAAGCCTATCTCTGCTGGAGTGTTGCCAGTACCAACACCTGTCTCCGGTTGTGCCCAGATACCTCACTTCTGATTCCATTCTTGTGGCTTTCCCAGAAAAACGCATTTCAGCCTGGACTTTTTGTTGTCATCTTGTCGGCCTATTGGCATTTGTCAGCAGCCATTTGGTAGTAGTGGTGGCAAGCAGCAGCATCCAGGATTGGGCTACTCACCACTACCCCTGCCCTGTGGCGTGTCCCTTTGGCCAGCCTAATAGTACAGAATGCCAGCACCTGGATGCAGGAGAGGGAGTGTAAATGGTGTGGTAATTTGAAATTAAAGGGAAATGCTTTGAAATCTGGTAATGGACAGCCCCAGGGTGAACAGTGCACACTGCCTATAAGGCTTAATCCTGGTTGCTATGGGAACCACCTCTCACATCCCCCGTTCAAACAGAGATATGACTGGGTTGAAAAAAAAAAGAGTTCCTCATCATGAAAAACTATCTTTGCCCCCGAACCCTAGATCCTTGCTCACCTTGGATTCCTTTCAGAAAGCTTTCCTGAGGCTTCCCCAACCTGGTGGGCTGTCTATGCCAGTCTAAGCCTGGCCCTTTGTATTAAATTTCAGTGAATGGCATTAACATGAGAATTAGAACACACCAGGTGCCCAGTGTGGGCAACTGGCCCTAGCACACCCTCCTGCTGCCCCTGAGTGGGCACCAACCACAGGTTTTTACTCAGGGAACCGGATAGAACCACTGGCCACATGTTGCATGTCCTCATGCCTCCTGCCTGTGGGGCTCCAAGGAAGCCCAAGGATCTGCACTCAGTCTCGGGGCCATGGGATTGCTCCCAGATTCTGAGGTAGGGCTGCCAAGCACAGAACTTGTAGGAGGAAAAACAATTCACAGAAGTTCCTTTCATATCCGGAAGGCGTCTGAGACACAACTGCATTCTCTTTCACGTTTTTTCATCAGAGCCCTTCCCCATTTATTTAAATTACCACATTAATCCAGACTTGTTAAGTTTGGGGTTTTTTTTGTTGTTTTGGTTTTTGGGGTTTTAACCACCCTTTGCCTATGATAAAATAAATGAGGTCTGCGTCTCTCTTCAGTGGCTTTTGATTTTTGGACATAAGGCTCCCTTCAGGGTTGGCTTATAGGCTTCCAAGTGGGCTTTGGAGAAACTTTGTCTAAGCTTTCTGGATTCCCTGTAGTTTTTCCTTATTAAACTTGTGCTTTACAATAGTAGTCCTGAATAAACCCTAGTAACTCCCATGCTTACCTTCACTATATGTAGGAAGTTATTTAAATTGACTACTTAGTCTACAACGGGTGGAGAAGTTCCCATTTCCCTGCCCTGGTGTGCCTCCTTTTCCTGAGCTTGTACATCTGCTAGTGATTTTTCTAGGGTTAATTTGGGTGTTTTTATTTTTAAATTGGAACATGGTGTCTGTCTCTTCTCTGTGTGTGTTTTGGATGCAGCCCCTGTGCTAGGCATGCGGTTATTAACTCCACTGATATACCAGTTCACTCATTAGCATTTGCATTTTAAATTACAAGCTAGAGCAGACGACATTTATGCTATATTTGTACCATTGCCTTCTTCATGAATGATGTCGTATGTGCAGGGAATTCAGAAATAACTCCTCTAGGGCCCTGATATATTTTCGTCTCTCTTTCAGCAAACTGCTGTTTCTTTTTCACTCTTGATTCTCATTGTTTGATAGGGATTTTTTTTTTTATTCTGTTCCAAGTTTGGACCTATTTGTGAGTGCTTGAGTGCTGTGATTGGGAAGTGCTAATGACAACCCAACCCTTTGTATCAAAATAGGCATATTGCGTAGAGTGGCCATCTTTTCCTTTTGCGTTGTACTCCTGGTAAGCAGTGTGCTTTGATTAGAAAGAAGGGAATTTTCTCCTCCACAGTTTGGTGGATGGGAAGACACGGTAAAGGGTACTTGTTCTTGCTTGTATTCATGCTCCCATCCCTCTTTTTTATAGTTGATTCATCAGTGGTTATTTATTAAACCTGTTACTGCATGGGGAAGAAAGGGAAACTATATGCCTTCAAGGGGCTTATTTTTGACAAGAAGCATTTAGATTGCACTGCAGGACAGCACATACTATAATATCAGCATACACAAGACCGGGTTGGAGGTGAGCTGCTTAAGTTAAAGTTCAGTCAGTCCTCTTGGGGGAACTATTGCTCTAGGTGGATGGTGACTTCAACATCTTGATCACAAGAACCAAATTAGAAATGCCCAGCCATGGATCATGGACCTGCGAGTGGAGCCTTCCTAGGCATAGGTGTGCCCAAATTAGCCTATGCTAGTGTTTGGATGGTTTCTGACAGCAGATTAGGGGCAGAGCTCTAGCAGATAAGTCTGTGTTCAGGCCATTGTGCTGTTTCTCTGTGATCTTCAGTTTTGGGTCTCTTTGAGTTCTGTTCCAGGGACCCTTCCATTTGGTGAAATCTGACTTTTGAAACATCATGAAAAATCCAGGGAAGTCACGCTGGAAATTGTGCATTCTGGGCAAGCAAGTAGAAATTCTCCAACTGATATAAACAGTTTTTATTCTCCCCTCCCTGCCACCTTCTCACTAAAGATCTCTCACGTAGTCCTCATTCTGCAAATTAGCTGCTGGAATTAACCAAAACATGAGGAGTTGCATTTGAGGTTTGTGATCCAAATACAGGTATCTTAGTTTAGAACCTGATCCCATTAAGGTATGTCATTGCCCCACATGGCATTCATACAATAATAAAAGACATTAAAGGGTAGTAGCATTTTAAACCTACTCTTCATGTTGACCCATTTCATGCTATGAGAATGCCTCATAGTAAACACTGCCACATCATATTCACTATTATTTCCTTAGAAATTAGGTCTTACCCATTGGAATGAGTGGCGGGAGGCTAGTAACTTTTTTCCAGTTCCAAGTCGTACTTCACATCTGATACAGCTCTATATATTTTTCTTTGATTCTGTTCATTAATCTTGTAATAATTTCTTACCTGGAAATCTGCTTGATTCAGTGTTCTCCAAGAAACCGAAATGAAGCATACAAACATTGGAGTCAGATCTCCAAATGGGCTCTGTTGTCTTGTGAGGGGCCCGTCGTCCTTTCAGGGCTTCTTCCATTTAAACATGTAAGAGTTCAGGGATGGTTCTCCTTCACAGCTTTACATTAGTTCCTTTTCCAAAAGCACTCATGAAGTTCTTTTGAAAAGTTCACGAACAAGACGAAATTAAGAATTCTTACCTACTCTGTATCCCTTTTCTTCCATGGAGATGGTCCCTGTTCGGCACACTTATTACTTGCTGTGTACCCAAGTGGCTTCTGTGAGCTCCAGGCTCCAAATCCTTGGGCCTCTGAGCCTCAGTGTTTTCTTTTAGTCTTTAGCTTCTTTTAGTCTCTGTGCCTTTTACCTGGCAAAATTGTTCTCCATGAACTAAGCTGTACCTAACAAGGCGTGCAGAGATAACATGGGGAAGATGAGTGGATCCCTGGAGACTTGGGAGTGCTAAGACTGGAGTCATCTGTGCAGTCAGTTGAAGGTGCATTTGGTCGTATGGTGGCAGGCTTCTAGAGGGCATTCAGGGGGTTCGTTCAGTAGCAAATGCCACTGAACGGTGCTGATGGAAGCAGTTGAGACAGACAGCTCACTAAAGCACCAAGGAATCCCACAGACTGTCTTTCGTGTTTTCATTGCATGTGTCATCCAGGTGAAGGGCTTGACTGCTGCCAGTCACTGCCTGTCCCGCTGAGCTGGTGCTCCAGAGGGGAGGACTGGGGCTGCTTGCGTTCCCGCAGCTGCCCAGCCATCCAGCCTGTCACGCTTCTCGGCCCCTTCCTCCACTGTGTCGTTGGCTTCTGACAGAAACCTTGAATTAAGTGGGTGAGGAATAAACTGCTTGAATGCGTTTGTGCAAGATAGCTTCTCTCACCAGCTATCTGAAGTGCTTTTTGAAATACATGGGAGCCCTTTGTAAGCTGCTTTATAAGCTGTGAAGTCCATTGTCGCTGCTCTCTGCAGCCAGTGTCTCTAACCTAAGTAATGTTGACTTGGATCCAGTCCAGGGCTTGGTCTTGGAAACTCTCGTAAGCAGCAAAGCCGCCCACCAGAGTCCCTAGCAGCTGTTGCAGGTTGAAGGATTTGCAGAAATTGAGATTGCTGTTCCCAGATACTGGCACTTGCCTGGTGATGAATGACCGAGTCTGTGCGAGGGGACTATGTATGCTTTCCTTCGGACTTTTCTTCTCAGCCATCTATTGTGGCGCCTGCTCAATGGCCCCGTTGTGGAGGAGGGCGGCTGAAGGAAGGGGTGAGAGGCCTGCCTCTACGGCCATTCCCCTCCCTCCGTTGGCCTAAACTGAGACATTAATAATAGCTCTTTGATACCCTGAACTGGTTCTGGGGGCAGGAATTTCGTACAGCACAGATGCCAAGGGGCTAAGCATCTAACCTCCAGAGGGTAGAGAAGTGAACTTAACCCAAAAGAGAGTGATGTAAACTTTGTTTTGATTACTTTGGTGTCCTTTTGTCTTAACCTGCCTATCTGCACTAGAATAGCCAGGGAGGTAAGACCGAAGACCAGAAAAGGTTTATTATGATAAAGTCGTAATGGCTAGTGTGTTTATTTCTGATATGATTGCCCCGGAGTGAAATTTTTAGAGGGTGATGCCACTTTGTCTAATTTCTTCTTATCACATGAACTTATGCATATTCATATATGCATATGCTGAAACCAATGTTAGAATGTCATCTTCCTAGAGGTTGAACTGCAAAAAAATCCGCACGAAAGGCCTCCATAAGACACTTCCGCCCTCCTGGCTTCTACTCGCGCTCTCGTGTCACCTTTTTCTTTTCTTTATAGCACTTGCCATTATCTGGAATTACTGGTGTATTCATTTGCCTTTTTGTTGACTCATTGCATCACCAGAATGCAGGACACTTGAGGGCAGGGACCTTGTCTGTCTTTTAGCTGCTGAAACCCTGTAACACCCCCTCAAACATCGCCTGACTCAGAGTTAATGCTCAGTAGACAGTTCTTGGGTGAATGAGTGAACAAAACACTGAAGTTTCTGGGCTAACACTTATTAGCTTATTTTAAAATTCAGGAAACAAAATAACTTTGTTCCCATAAAGCATGAGTGCTAGAGCCACAGCAGCCCTAAAATAGCAAACAGCACCAAACTGGGTGTCTGTCCAGAGAGCTGGATTAAGGCTTAGAACTGTCCCCAAAGTCACTTAGCCTTGAATAAGTCACATAGCTTCTCTGGGCCTTGGGTTTTTTCACTGAGTTGAGTGGATTAGGTTTCTCTAAGGTTCATTGCAGGTCTGAATCGCAAATAATAATAGGTTTAACTTAATGGATATTTATGCCGTGGATTAACTCATTTAATTCTTACCACAGCCCCACAGCCCCATTAGGTGGATATCATTACAGTCCCCATTTCACAAATGAGAAAACTGAGGCTTAGAAAAAATGTAATTAACTTGCTAAATAAACAGTGCACATGTTCTTGATCATACTGTATGTGCAGTGCCCAAATTGACATTGCACATGCTCTTCCCGAGATCTTAACCGCTTCTTTTTCTCCAGTCTTCCCTCCTTTTCTTGCATCTGCCTATTTTCTCTTGTTGGCCAGGAATCAACCTTTTAGGGATGACCCAAAGAAGGTTAAGGGGACGTTGGTAGTGGCCCTCTTTAGGAAATGTAGTAATGAGGGTATGAGATTTTAGTTGTTTTGGAGTTGGAATTTGTTTTTTGGCCCTCCAGATGACACCGAGAGGAACACATCTAAGATGAGAGTATGGCTGGGACATGTGATTGTGGAGAGGAGGCAGGTCAGACCTGTGGGATGGCTTTATGAGCTGGGGCATTTATGGACAAATTAAACTGTAGCCCTGAGTAAGCAAAGTCCTAAGCCAGTTATTACTGCTCTGGCGCTTCTAATGGGTCCTGTGCAACCCTTATAAATTATTCAGCTGCTTTACTAATAAAGCTTAGTCCTGGTGATACTTAAGCATAGCTTAGAACAGGTTAGAGGGACAGAATATTTGCTGACCATCCAGGAACCGTCCTTTGTAATTTGGAGATGAAAAGGTTAAACTGACTACCTTGAGTAGCAGAGTTTTGAGAGCTAATACACGAAACTGGTGTTGAAATGTTAACATTGTAGACTAACAAAGGGCTTTCCTTGGAAGAAATGCCCACTGTAGACTAACAAAGGGCTTTCCTCAGAGGAAATGCCCACAAAGGTTCCTTGGACTGATCTGCTGCACCTTTCACAATGTCATGATTACGGTGATTAAGTGCCCCAGGATATCCAACATTTAAGCATCAGAAGTTGTTGGGATTTTTTAAAAAATAATTCCTATAACTTAATTTGGGTATAATTTCAAATTTATAGAAAAATTAGTAGTACAAAGATCTTCCATTTACCTTTATTGAATTAACATATTGCCCCATTTGCTATCAATGTATTTTTAGAATCAGAAGATTTTTGCCAGATTGCCTCTCCTATCTGTAAAATAGCGTAAAATAATTTCTTCCATTCCATACAGAATATACTTAAAAAAGAAAGTTTGTGCGGTCACCTTTACTTGCTCCCTGGCAGTAACCATGATGTTGCCCCAGTTTGGAAGGTGGGCTGTGGCCAGCATACCTCCTGGTGTGCCACTTGCTTTCGAGTGTGGTGTTCAAAGTCCAGGCCTTGTGTCAGGCCAGTGGATCCTTTTGGTCCAAAAGATATCATTATAACAACTTTGGGGTCCTGTCAGGCTCCGCTGTCTGCAGGGGTGAGAGAGTCAGTGAGGAAGTTAGAGCCCCGTCTGGAAGCCGCTGGGAGCGAGCACACCTGTATATCTCTGCGTGCTTGCTGTCTTCAGTTTTGCATGCTGCCCTTAGAAATGATAGGGGTTTTATAATCCTACTTCCTTTCAGATTTCAGTAAATAATGGATCAGACTAAAGCAAAATGATTCACCGACATATACCTACCTCCAAGTATGGTGGGGTTCTGTTTTTTAAGGTGCGCTGCAAATATCAGTGATTTCTTGATGAAGTATACATTCATCTTGAGTTGTAAGCTGCTGCAAGCTGTGGGACACACCCCCGAGAGGGATCTCAAGGCCGATGCTTCCCAACATGCCAGCTAAAAGGCATGACAACTCCTATTCAGGGACCCTGACTGCTGGTCTCATGTTTCATGGCACAGAATTTTAAAAGTCTCTTTTCTCTTTGCTTTCAACTTTGCACATTCTTATTATCATATTTGCTCTTCTGCATCCATTCCCTGTCCATGTCTTCCTGAATTTTGAAATGAAAACTATGCTGGTATGTGTAGTTGTCCTAATCGCTTGTGTCTCTTTTCAACTTCACTGGGCTCTTTTTTTTTTTTTTCATTCATTGATGAATGGCCTTGATTTTATAACAGCAAGAAATGTCACAATAATGATGCCAGATTATTAGCATTTGTACATCTTAGTCAAGCATTTTGCCCCCACTGCTTTCCATGATCCTTATAGGGGACCTCATCGAGATGGTTACCTTTCAGTACAGCGGGAGATTACTCGGCTTAGTAGAGTTGAGATAGGAAGCCTAATTATATGGGAATAAAGTAGGTGAAAGCTGAGTTTGAAATACTTTAAAGGAGAATGGGTAATAGAAAGTTCACCGGACAAAGAATTGGAAGGCCTGGTTTCTCATCCAGACTTTACTGCTTACTGTATGGCCTTTAACAAGGTTCACACCGGCGTCTGCCCCCTCTTCTCTGACTCCCATTGGCCTGTACTTTTATAGATTCTACCCCATTATTGTTAACGCCAGGGTATGGTCCTAGCTCTGTGGCCTGGGATTCTATTAAATGACAACTGATGTTCTTTCAAGCCCTAAAATGCCATCATCTTAAGAGCCCTTCCCCTTACTCTTACGTTTTGGGTTTGAAATCAAGTCAGCTGACCAGTAAATCGAGTTGATAAAGTCTTCACCTTGACATAAATGTAATCTATGTGAGTAGGAGATGACAACTTCGAAGACAGCCAGTGTCTTCTCTCAGTTCATCAGGTAAACGTTTTAATTGGATGACAGACCTCACGTTTAAAGTATCCTGAGCTCAAAGGTGAGCTAGCCAAAGGCTAATGCTAATGCCATTGATCCAGTTCTCAGAAGAGCAATTAAGACCCTGATGAGTACCAAGGGCTTCTGGGATAGCACCAGAGAGAAGTCTTGAGACCGTGTTGAACTGCCTTACCGGCTTCTCTGGAGGCAATCTGCTGGTTTGGGATGCACCCTTTGCTCAAATGTCTCCCATGTGTTCATGTAAGACCTGGGCCCTTACATGGCCCAGCTGTCTAACATTCTTAGTTCTCTTCTTGGTGGGATTATAGATTTGTTGTGCTAAGCATTGGCTTTATCTGGAATCTGTTTTTCTTCTTCACGTGCCTTTTTTTTTTTGAGCTACAGATGTAAACACAGCTGAGAAGCACTTAAGCTTAAAATTCTGTTGGAGTGCTCCTTCGCCCACTTCACACATGAGGTATATTAAGGGTTCACCTTTAGCAACAACCCAATTAGTAATTGCCAATATTGCTTATGTACAGTGTGGGATTGTTAACAGTTGCTATGAGAACCTTAAGTTTTGCATTCCCTGACTCATTTTACATGAACAATGCAAATGTGAAGAGATTGTGGGGTGGGGGGTGATAAGACATGGAGCTGCCAAATAAATGAAGCTCTTCTTTCTTGAATCACTTTGAATGGTAAGTTCTCAGTGATCATTCAGGTTTTCCACCTCCTGCCCTTGTGGAAGTTTTCCCTAAATCTTTAAGAAGGACATAAAATAGTTTGACCTTTATTTGCATTGAGCTTCAAAGCAGTTCAAGTTCAATATTTAGCAGGAAGATTGCCTTTAATGAGCCACGTTTAGAGGAGGTGGATTTTAATCTCTTAGGGTTTGGAAGGAGATGGGATGCGCGTACGCAGCGAGAAAGTAAGTTCACAGCCTTAACTGTTAACATTTGAAGCTGAAATCACTCTCCCAGCAACATTTAAGAACAAAAAAACTGCCTAGGTTTCTTGTTGTTTTGTTTTTTGGGCAAAAAAGCATCTCACCCATAGCATGTGCTTGGGGGGAAAAAAAACACTCAAGTAGCTCAGAAGTCCTCTCTCCTTGTTTTGGACTTGATCTAAGAAAGAAATTCTGGTTCCAAACCAAGCTCCTTCCCCTTCTTTCCAGCTCCCTCCCCTACTCAGGATGAAGTGTGGGTTAGATTCTCTACACAAAGGAGGAAAAGGTGCTTCCTCAGCCTTTGTCAGCGCTAATCGCCAGCTGTGTTTAGTGCTCTATCACTTTGTTTTTTCTTTCCCTTGTTATTTGGTGGGCCTGGTTTTATGCTGAATAGAAGATAAAGAGGGCTTAGTTACCCCTCCCTTTCCCTCACTCTTCCTCCTCTCCCTGCATTTGAAAGAAGATTGTCACTCTGGGGTGGAAGTGCTTGGTTTGCAGCTTGGAGCAGGAGTGCGCGAACCCGCGCACACAGGCCTGCGCGCTCTCTCTCAATCTCTCTCTCTCTCTCTCTCTCTCTTTCTCTCTCTTTCTCTCTCTCTCTCGGAGGGCCTGTAGTTGTCATGATCTGATGGAAACTGGCTGGTTCTGACCACTTGTTGCTGTGCACAGTACTGTGCCCTCAGAGTCACAGGATGGTTCCCTGGCATTTCCAGGTATGGCTTAGAAGCTCCTCACTCCCAGTGAGTTCTAGTATGGTGCTTCTCAAACTTGTTCAGTAGGTCTGGAGCAGGGCCAGAGATGTTGCATTTCTAACAAGGTTCCAGGTGATGTCATTGCTGCTAATTTGCAGACCACTCTTGAATGGAAACGGTCTAGACTGTCTTCCTGTTTTGGAAATTATGATCTGTCCATTGCACACACCAAGCCTTAATGGCTAAGAGAACAGGCTTTGGAGCCAGTGCCCATCTAGTCTAAGGTTAGGCTCCCCACTGGCTAGATATTTGAAACTGTCTTTCCCCATTTAAAAGGGTGAAGATGAAATGGTGTTACTGGGTGATCAGCAAATCATTTGTGTGTGGTGCTTCTTATCCAGTGACCAGCAAAACTCTTTAAGTGGCCGTTTTGACCCGTACTTGATGCATGATTTGAATTCTGTTCACAGAAATGCCATGGGGTTGGGGGGGTGGCAGGCTCATTCTTACGATCTTTAGGGTAGTGCTGTATTTGAACCAGTGCCCTACTTGGCTTTCTGTCTCAACCATGAACCTCAAACTGTGGTCTTACTGCTCACATTAGCCCTTGCTTGTTAAGAGGTGTGGGGCCCCTAGTGCAGCCTTGTAAGCTGGTCTGTCCTTGTGGCCCCATCTTCTTTAGCTGTAATGGATGTTTCCTACCTTGATACCTGTGCTCAAATCCTCTGTGTAGAACAGCCAAGTAGGGAAGTTAGCCCTCCATGAAGGGTCCCCAGGCGTTGTCTTCAGTAGCAGTGGTAGTTGCCGATTCGATCTCAGACGTACAAGGTTACACATTCTAAAAATAGATTCTGTGTCTGCAAAGGAATTCTTTCTAGGAAATAAAGCTTATTTGTTTAGGACAGAATGTGATGGTTAAAGGTAGAAGATGGAAATGTGGGGCTGAATTGGTTGAAGAGCATACCCAAGATCATGGGGCCTTTCACTCATCCTGGTCCCTTCCTTAGTAGTGAGTGTGGGAACTTCAGCAAACCTCAGGTATTCTCTTGCATTATGGGGTCAGTGGAGGGCCTACTTTGTCTAGGAGATGATGCTTTAGTTTTCACTTGGGCTTACTTGGCCTTGCATTTGGAAAATCCACGTTTGCCGCATTGAAGTGTAGCTAGCTTCTATTCATCCTTCCCTTCTTTGCTTCTCATTTTTTCCCAGAGAACTTTGCTGGCTCCTGGACTAGAGTGAGTAAGCCCTTCCTCGCGCATATTCCCAAGCATAAGTATTCCTTATGCTTTCTTATATTTCTTATATAAGCCTTCTGTAATAGATGCTAAGCTCCCTGAGTTTTTTGTTGCTTGTCTCTGTTGTGCCCCTGGTGCTTATTTAACATAGTCTCTGACACATAGTAGGCACTCAATAAATATGTGTTGAGTAAGTGGAAACTTACCTACTTCTGGAGCCATGCATTCTTCAGTGGAAAATAGGGAGCAAGAAAGGGATGCATAGTTTTACATACAAGTTCGTCATATAGCAGCTTTGATCTTCATTTCTGTTGGATATCATTCCCAAGATACTCAAGGATTTTTCTGTAGTTGTATTTGTGGCATCAACATGCATTTGTAAGATTCTTTTGAGAGTATATTCTGCCTCCAGGAACCAGGACTGTACATAAGTAGAGATCATCACTGATTTCCAAAGAGCAGGCATCAGCCAGAGAGGGTGCAAATTGATGGAACAAGCTCAGGGAACAGGAGTAAGCAAACTTCACTTAGAAACTATTAGCTCTAGGCTAAAAATTAAGAACTGTTAGCTTTCCTGTGTTTTTCAGACCCCATAGCCTTTGCAGCCTCTGGAGATTCCTAAGCAGATCCATCAGGCACTGAGGAAAACAGCTATGCGAGATTTTATGGCCATTTGCTTTAGCTTTCCATGGTACTAACTCATTTTTGACATGACAGTCTATAACAATCCAGATTTTTTTCTGAAGTTGCTTATCAAAATTGAAAGTGTCAGATACCCAATATTTTGAGGCCAGTAATTAACTAGGACATTTTTTATTTATGTCGATGCCTGTAAAACATCTTTAGCAATACAATCTTGACCTTTTTTTCCCCCTAGTACTGGTGATTATAACACAAGTAAGAAGAGCATACAGTTAGAAGAGAAGAAAGCATCCATGAGAAAAGTGATTGACTCACTCAAGAGTTTCCCCTCCCTCCACCACTGAGGTCTGCTGATAGGAGCAGAGGGCCGTGTGCTAGAATGTTCTCTTCCCTCCCATTGAACTTTTCCTTCCTCCAACTTTACCACCCACACATACTTCTCATTCAGAGATTCCTCTTCCAGTTTCTTGTAGTTTCAATCCCATTTCCTCTTTATTTATCGCAGTTACTTTTCTTTTTCCTGCCCCTACTTTTTTTTTTCTCTCCTCTTCCCCCTATGAAATACGCCTTTCTTCTGTATGGCTTGTGAAGCAGTGCCTGTGCTCAGTGCTTTTACATGGATTGCTCATTTAATCTCCCTTAACTTTCTCAATCTGCCCGTTATTTAATTTACTGTCACAATGATAGTTTGGGGGATAGTAAAAGAAATCAAGGAAAAGTTTTAAATGCTTTGAATCAAATGAAATTTTTTTCCTCTTACCATCAGTGAATCCTTTTCACTTAGATTTGAAGCTATTGGAAAGCAAGTCTTGTTAATTTTCATTTATTCAGAAGCTGCTTATCCAATTTGGCAATTATCACTTCCTTCTCTGCGCTCTCCTGCTGCTACTCTTATCTTAGCCTTTTCACTGTTCCTCCTCCACCATAGGGAAGGAGAGGGGAAAGGAAAGAAAATTTAAACAGTAAATGTTGTTCCTTATTTTTAATTAGATTATTCTGAGGCAATATGTAAAAATTGACGACAGTTAGGTTTAGGAAATTGGATTGACTCTCAAATTCACTCTCTTATAAGTACCTCTTGGTTTTGTGGCCAAAGATGGATTGACTGATTGATGGAGACACGGAGTTACGGGGTGGGGGAAGGCAACTACACACGTGCCTCTCGATGGAATGAATCTGGCAGAAACTGTCTTCCTCCCTCCTTCCCTCCCTTCCTTCCCTCTCTCGGACAGGTACTTATCGAACGTACCCTGTGTTCCGGGGACACAGAAGTGAACAGGACAAAAGCCCACCTTCATGGAGCTGACAGTGGGTTTTTGTACGGTGTTGCAGTACTGAAGGTTTGATTTGTGGAAATATGTATGTTGATTCCCCCCCACAATGTAGAACATGCACCTCCTGAGAGCAGGAGTCTTTGTTCTTACCTACGCAAGTAAGATTGTCAGTCTTTCCTTCATTGCTGCTGGATTTCTTCTGTGTGATTAAACAGTGGCTCTGCTGGACTCTTGAAGCAAGGGATTGAGAGAGACCCTGGGGAGATTTATTTCATCCTCTCATCTCTTATGTCTTCAATTTTGTCTCTCTTCCCCTGGAAACTCAGTTTCCATCCATGTGACCACTCTCCAAGAGCGTTGTGTTTGTGTTGGCAGAGTTAGGATCTGGAGAGCAATACTTCTTATGGATTAATTGCCAAAGTAATTATATTGTAAAATAATACGCATGATTGATACTTAATATATCCCTCTCTAGGGAGCTGGAGAGCTTCACTGATTTGGAGAGAAGAGCCAGTTGCTTGTGTAGGAGCAGAGCTTTGTGTGAAAAGCCAAATTAATGGCCTGGACTTAAAAGTGCGAGCAGATGCTGGGAGGTGGTTAGAGGTTAACCACGTTCGTCATAAAGGGTGTTGCACAGGAAGGAGCCCACCGGTTACAGTCAAGAGATATAAATCTCTTCGAGGTGACAGGTGGCAAGTAAGAGAAGAGGTAGCAAGTTCACTTGCCGAGAACCAGCACCCGTGGTGTCTGCAGTGGGGACGCTTGTTTAAGACTCTCCTGCCCGGCCCATCTGCCACTGCAGCGGGCACTGGTTTGAAGGGTGCTGGCTCTAGCGCAGCAGCTCTGTAAAGTCTCTCTTCTTTCTTGTTGGAAAGAGCACATGCAGCCTCTCCGCGTGGGCGATGTCCACATAACGAGAGTGCCTTCTTTATTTTGGGTCCATGAGCTTGCGTAACGTGCCTATTTAACACCCTCCTTTTCAGCACATGCGCAAGTAAGGAAACCCACTAAATCCTGCCTCTTCTGGGCACAGTGGGCTGTTTAAGGTTGTTCCTGCTGCCGTGTATTTATGGACAGGGGCTGGAGTTATGACATTTATCTCTGTTGGTTAGGGCTCTGATCTATATCTGCCTGCAGCTCCCATGGAGAGCTGCACCTTATCTTGAGAGGGAGCTGTGAGAGTACACCCATAACTCATCCTGCGTGGGCCCTGGGGCTGTCAGTGTGGGGAACGACTTCACCGGCCCTGCCGGGGTCGGGGCAACACACGATCACGCTTATGAAGGAGACTTCGGTGAAAAATGATCTAGGATTTAAGAACGGGAGAGAGGAAAACACAGCTCCTAGTAAACTCTCCTCAGGGTGGCATGTTTTGACCTGCTTCCTGGCATGTTCTCCCTTCTCTTTGCTTTAACCATATAGATTCATGTTTAAAAGAAAAGTTTGAGTGATTTATTTTTCTTTCTCTTTTTTGTTTTAAGGAAATACATGGTAAATACCAAATATGTGGATATAGTCAGATACGTTAAAAATGAGTAATCACTTACACCTCTGTCCTCCGATCTCCAACTCACTTGTGTGTGAGTGCTCTCTCCGTTGTGTTCTCAGCTTATTCCCTGCCTGCTCTGAGAGCCAGGAGAGACCTGGTTTGATCTCCAAATCTGATGCAAAGGACCTCAGTAACTTGGATTAACTTGTCTCTGCCCTGAAAATACAGGACTGGTAAATTTAAAGGAGATTAAGAACAGAAAACTGAATGGAGAGAGAACTAGATGGAAGACAGGCTGAGTCTTGTTGTTTTATTGTCCTTGGTCCTGGCCTTTGGAATTTGTGGTCAAGCAGAAACTTAGGGCTCCTTGTGAACTTCTGAGACCCAGCTTTTTAAGGACCAACAAGCACCGCATTTCTTGGACTTATTGTCAGGGATCCTTAGTGTATAGAAACAGTTTATCCTAATCTTCTTCCCGGACAGGATCCCAGTCTCTTGTGAGTCTTCCTGCTTCTAGTCTCATGACCCTCCTGGTCTGCCTTCCACGTACCAGAGAGACCTTTCTAAAATGTGCACCTGCTCATGTCATTCCCCTGCTTGTGACTTCTCAGTAGTTTCTTTGCCTTCAAAATAAGGCATTTATGGCCTTCTGTGATCTGAGCCCCGTTCGTCTTTGGAGCTTTGCCACCCTCCACCCCCACCAGGCCTCTTCCTGAGCAGAGGTATTTGAAGTATCCAGAAGAGCCATGCTGGCCTCAGGGGCTGTACACGTTCTGCTCACTGAGATCAGTGTCTGGCCCCTTCTCTCTTTCCATCATCACCCCTTCACCCCCAGGAGTCTGGCTCAGGTATGTGTCCTCAGAGAAAGCTCAGTTGAACATCCTTACTCTCAGTGCACATGTGTGTATGTTCCTTGCTCATCTCTCCTATATGCCATATGCCCAGCCCTTAGCCCAGTGCCTGGCACAGAGCAGGGATGGGGTCCATGTGTGCTGCATGAATGGAGCAGTGCACGCTTCTCTTCCGGTAATCATCTGCCAGGTCTCCACTACCCTTTCCTTCCTCCGGGACTGTGCGTGCTCCCCGAAATCCAGAGCCCAGGCACCCCACTTGTTTCAGTTCCTCCACTGTGTGCAGAACTGTGGAGGAGACGTCAGATGGCATCCAAAGGAGTGAGAAGCCCATGTTGGAGAAGATAGCGTACATATTAACTCAGATTAGATGGTCAGGGAAGTGAGGCAAGGATGAAGTTACAGAATGGAAGTTCATGGGAGGAGAGGTGGTCAGGAGGAGCTCTGTGGAAGGCCTGGAGCCTCAGCAGAGTCCTGAGGGCTGTTGCCTGGTCTGCCAGTGATTATTACTGGCCTATTGCTGAGTTCCAAGGACAGAAGCAAGCCACGGTTTAGGACAAATCATCTCCTCGTCCTATCCCTGGGCACTCCGGGTTGGGCACTTTGGCGATACGTGTGTGCGTGCGCGCGCATGTGTATCTGTGTGCGTGTGTGCACACGTGTGCATTTTTTGCTACCTTCTCCCTGGCACACTCCACCTCTCTCACTTTACTGCAGGTCTCTCATCATCAGTCACGCTATACAATTTGCTTGTTTATTAACTTTTTCCTCCACTCAAAATAGAAGGTCCATGCAAGCAGGGATTCTTTTCTCCTTATTCACCACCATGGAGGGAAACCTACCTAGCACCTAGAACATTGCCTAGTTCAGAGTGGATTTTGAATCAATAGAGACCATTTCCCTAAAAAAGGAAATGCTGTATGGGAGGCCATATAGAAAACTAGCATTTACCAGTCTGCTGGAAAGTTCCAGGTCAACTGCAAATAATTAAAATGCATGTTCCTAGAGTTCTCTTCCCAGCTCCCCAAGAAAGGCAGTCCGGGTACAGTTTTCCTTCGAAGGCGTCTTGCCACGTTGTCCCTGCCACTTCTGAGCCATGGGAATAGAGAGGTGACAGTGTTGGGACCACATCAGCATCGTGTTTGGAGCCAGCGGTAACACACTAACTAGCATCCTCTGCTGCAGAGGTTCTCAGCATCCTGACTGCGACTTGTCCTGGTGGAGCCCAGTCCTTCTGAGGTGCTGGTCCTGTGCAGGTGGTAGCCGTTTAAGTGGCCATATCACTGTGCAGATGCCGCTGATGAATTGAAACTCATTCCCTCGTCTTGTTCTTCTGATGCCACAGCTGCCATCATGTTGATTTAAAACAGGGACTGAGAGTCTGACCTTGTAAATTCTCTGTTCCTGACCATCGTGTTCCTTGGAAAGCTGTAGTTCCTATTCCATTTGGTATGTACCTTTCAAACAGCAACAAAATTATGGGCTTGTCCTTGCTAGTCTTGGCTGTACAGAAGAGGTTGTGGGTCTTCTAGAGCAGGATTGCTCAGGATTCTGAGATTAAAAGGTGTGTGATGAGAATAATGACTGCAGTTAATTGTTGTGATGAGCAAGTGTTTGACTGCTTCTTCACTGGTACAGGGCTCTGTGTTGAAGGCTTAGAGGGCATGAGGATACATGGTGAACTATGTGGACCCACAGGTCCTGGTAGAATCTGCGTGAAGGCCAATCCAGATTCAAGAGTCAGGTCGCCTGTGGGAAGCTTCCTCCCTACCAAATCACGCTGGTCCTTGCTGCAGAAGGGTTTAGGATGAAGTGGTTTTCTCTTCTGACTTACTTTAGTAGGCACTTACTATTCCCCCAACATTGTTAGATGCTTAATAAATAGTAGCTTATCTGATTCAATATGTGTAATAACCTTATAATGCATTTTAACTTTGATCCCTTCCACAGGTGAAGAAACTGGCACCAGTTGTCTGTGTACATGGCACCCATGGGATTAACAGGGCCTGTCGGGCACAGCCATGCATGGCAGCCCTGAGAGGCAGCACTGGGACTAACCCTGAACTGCTTTGAGCGTCAGCGTTGGCCAGCAAGTTAGTAACAGAATCCTTCCTCTAAGACCAGAGTTCAGGTTCCTTCCTCATAGAGATTCAAGCCTCTGTGTGAAGCTACTGGATAAATAGAACACATCATTTTAGATGGACTATTTTATCTCATTTCATCTATTCTTAGGTAGCCAGAGTGCCTGCTTCTTCTCTGTGGAACTGTGTTTGCTTCACTTTGAAGGGGGCAAGTGGGCCTTTCCTGCAGTAGCAGCTGCCTTTCGTGGCTTCCCTCAGATCTGCGCAGAATGCATAGGTGGGGAGCAGTGTGGAGCATAAGCTGCGGGCCTGCGTTCCAGAGCCATCAGGCCTGAGGACCAGACTAGAACCAGTGACTTCTCGGCCGCCTGGTGTGTGTGACCAGAGATGAGAGTTGAGGGTACAGGGATGGAGAGAGAGCGTGTGGCATGCGGGCATGTTCGCTGATTGCCACTCTTATTACAGATCTAAGGCAGTGTTAAATTAGCCAATTAATAAAAATGAATATGCCATTGGAAGCTACATTTGTGTGGGGCTTTTTGTTGTTGTTGTGGTTGTTGTTAAATTGGCTAATTTAACACCATCCTAGAACAGTAGTGGTTGTAATAGCAGCCCACGAGCTTGGGAGAAGGTGGGGGTGCTTCCCTCCAGAGCTTCCCTGGGCACTGCCGTGCGCCCTGTGCCTTTGTGCTGCGAGGCAGTGGGAGCAACGGGATCTACACAGCACGCGCAGCGTGCTGGCCAGGTCCCCACGCTCATGGGGTACCACTTCGGAGTTGTCCCCTGGCGGACGATGTTGCCAGGTCCACATGTGTAGCTGTGTGTACACCGATTTCATCCCTGGATGCCATTCTCACACTGGCTCTCCTTTTCACTCAAAGTAAAAACTAGAGTTTGTATTGTGGCCTGCAAGTGTGGCCCATCTGCCCGTCCACAATGTCTGTATTCCCCACATGTGTAGCTCTGCTTGGCATGTCGTAGGTGCTTGGTAAATAATTTGGTGAATGAACAAAGTCTGACTGATAGCCACAGTGCTCCCCCGTGATGGGGAGATCTTGAAAGCTGAGTTGGCAGTCATGTTGTGAGTGCAGGTTCTCACTTCATCCTCAGTACTTGGTAAACACCAGCCAGTGGAAGAGTCCGTTCATGTGCTGCCTCACTCCCCCCATCCCTTCTTCCCCTGGCAGTCTGCTCTGTATTTTCATCAGGTGGGGAGGGAAGTAGAAATAGACCTGCTCTTCTAGCTCATTTCTGCTCTGGAGCTGACTGAGGGAGAAGATAGGGCCAACAGTGCCTTTGCTTCTGTCACTTTTTCCTTTCCCAGTCTCTCATGGCAGTGTCTGGGCCAATATCACAGCTACTGGCTGAGACACCCTGTTTTTCTCACCTTTCCAGAATGGATCCTCATTACTGATTCCCAGCCATACTGGAGGCATAGGCTTTACCTGAGACAGACAGTAAGTTTACTGTGTGGGACCGCCCAGACCAGCATCACGGGTCTTTGTCACTAAATGCCATTAGCAGCTCCCCTCCCTCCAGCCACTGCAACAAAAATGTTCCCCACATATTTTCAAACTCCCTTTGGGAGTTGATAGAGCTCCTGATTAAAAACCACTGATCGCTAGTAAAAGAAGAAAGAAAATATCACATCTATCTAGAAATGGGATGGGGTACACAAGTTTTGCTGAACATCATAACTTTTTTTTTTTTTTGAGGCCTCAGCTGAGGTTAAATAAAGATGAATTAATAATGAAGTCAAATCAGCCTGGCTATAGGGCTTATCCTGTTCAGCTACGCTCTGCAGCCCCAGGGGCATCACTTGCTGAGGAAATAGACATTAAATCTGTATTCACCATGATCCTTCTGTGTTGATCCGTGCAGCAAAATGGACCAGGTTGCCATCTATGGTCACATCTTCTCTTGAGTTATATTTTAGGAGGGGGATTAGGGCCTGACTCTGAGAGCCTTTAAGGGATTATATCAGATGCTGCAGTGTTACAGTGAAACTGGAACGAAGGCTCCACTTCTCAGAGGCTCGGTACTAGGCTGCCACCTGCCCAAGAACATCCTGGCATGGAGCTTAGGGGAATCCCAAGAGGCGCTAGGTCTCTGGATGGACTTGGGAGGCGTAGGCAGGTCCTTGTCAGAGGTGCCGCCAACCATAAAGAGTCGACTGCCTTTCTTTCTGCCAAGAAAGGCATTCATTAAATGCATCCCCATCCTTTCGAACCATGTAAACCCACACACATGTGGGCCCTCTCCAGGTTTCCCACAGTCAGCATTTTATCCAGATAGTTAGTGAATTTGTGGATAATGAGAAATAAATACTTACCTGCTTGGCAGGATTAGGTAATTAAAAAGCATGAAGTTTTAACATATTACCAAAGTATACTTCTAAAATAATCTTGTTACAGTCAATCAGTGGCAATTTTTTTTTCAGACACTAGCTACAAATGGTGTTTACTTACAGATATTTTTTCTCTTTTTTACAAATGGGGCTACATGATGACAAGGTCTAGGTTCAGGTATCTTCATTCTGAGCTGCTTAAAAAGCAAGCTGAAGTAAGAGAATGGAAGAAAACATATGATAACAAAGCAAATAAAATTAAATTCTTTGATTGCCACTGTAACAAACATGTGCAAAAAGTACTCATTTTCAAGAAAGGAAAAAAAAGCAAAACCTAAAACCAAAACAACCAAAATTTAAACACCACTTTTGCCACGTGAAATTGTCTAATCAGCCTCATTTTCTTCTATTGACATCATCAGCTTCTGTTTGTTCTGTTGCTTCATTTTTAGTATCTTTATGGGCTTATGAAAGCAGAAAGATTCCCTGGGTTGGAACCAGCTTCTCTACCATTTCCTGTGGGTCCATTCTTAACCAAAATAAATCAACACGAATGCCAGTGTCTGCTCCCTTGCCAGGCTTTTGAAACCTACTTGGAAGAAAAAAGGTATATCTGATCTAGCTAGGTGAAATCAACAAACAGATTTAACCCAGAACACCCGCCTGCAACAGCACTGTTGCCCTTTGGAGACCACAGGGCATCTGACCATCACCACAGATAGCTGATCAGCCAGCATGTTCTCAGCACGTAACCTGTGAGTTGCAGGGATCTGATTCTATGAGCATAGTAAGATCATTTTGCATAACTTTTAGAAATTAAGAGAGTATAAAGGTAGGATTAACTACATTAGTATGCATAGTTTTATGCCTTTTCTCATTGTTATTAAAAAGAAAAAGTAATTCCAGAGAATTCTAACGTAAAGCCGAAGTACTTTTTACATAAAGGAGTATGATGGATTCTCTCACTGCTTGGAATTGCTGTGCTGGAAGGAAGATGGGGAAAGGGAATGAATATAGTCAAATAAATTAAGCCTCAAAACCCAAATAGTGCTGTGTAAGCAAGCTGACTAAAATCAAACAGAGAAGTGTTTGCTAAAGAATATGTGATCTTAGTTGAGACTGAACAAAACCAGCCTCTTTGTACATATGTGTATATTTCTCTTGACATGTGCAAAGAGTTGTTGCATTTCTACTCCTGCGGTCCCGGATCTCTTTGGCAAAAAGTATCCTCCATCCATGAAGAAGAAAACTGCAGAGCAGATTTCTCCAAATGGCAAAGAGTCATCTTTATCAAATATAGACAAGCCCGTTGGCAAAGAGTAAATGGGCCGTGTATGGATTTTCTGGCTTTAAGGATCCCCAGATTTCCTGTGTTCATTGATTGTTTTTAATATGTGAGTTTTATTTCTTAACGTTGTTCTGGCTAGCAGATGTCAACCCTGGAACGTCAGGTCCTGTGTGGGTCACAGTGATCAAGCCCAGTGTCTTCATCAGGCACATCCTGCAGGCAGCTTCTGGCAGCCTTTCTTTCCAGAGCAAGTATTGAAAACTGTCCAGCTTCTCATTTTACAGAGGAGGAAACAGAGGCACAAAGAAACAGAATGGCAATGTCATGGTTATAGATGTATTTGTAACAGAGCATGGGTTTCATCCCGTGGACTCGCAGCTCTACAGCCTGCACTCTGGCATAACACATTTCTTAACTCACCTTTTTTGAACAGATTGCTCCCAACTCAGAGCCAAAGCTACTTTAAGCATCAGTTCAAATGATGCTGTGATCTCTTGGAGTCTATAGAAAACTATGGAGTAGAGCATATTTTCCTTCTTAGAACCTCAAGTCAAATCAACAATTACTTTATAGCTTATTCTGATGATTGCATTCCATTTGATCTATTTTTCTCTTAAGTTGTTCAACAGCCTTAGGCCAGAATCATTATATTCTGACCTGAACAAGGAGATTGGGGCAGCTGGGTTTGAAACTGTGAAATGCAAAGCGTGAATAGGGCACAGCAAGTCGTTGTCTTGGGAGGAGTATGGATGGCAAGTGAGGATGTTCTGGGAGGGAAGACTGGAGTTGCATATCTCTCCTCAGGGGGCCATAGTGGCATCTTGGGTGGAATATTTCCTCCTTGTCTGGACCCGTGAATTGCGGAGTGTTTAGCATCTCAGCTTCCCCTCAGAAACACCATAGCACCCTCTGCCATCAGGAATGCTGGGCAGAGTGTAGACCACTCCCACAGTTGTTCCAAGTGTTCCCAGAGGATGTTGCGCAGAGATATCTGTTGTTTGGTACCCGTGAATGAGAAGGTGAAAGGTAGAAACTGAGGGAGCACTGAGAACTCCTCCTGGTTCAGGAGCGGGCAGTATCCTTTTTAGTTGGACCAGTGTTTACTGACAGTGGCGTCCAGAAAGCTCACTCCCATGCTGCCCTGATGCATCATGCACAAGATAGTGGCAGGCATGGGAGTGATGAAAAAATTTTTTGCTGAAATCACAATGGAAAAAAATCAGTAAGGAATGTAATTTCTGTTTTCATGTAACTATCACTTGTTGCTATCTGTGCTGTAGCTTTCCGGGAGCATGAGTAACAGCAGCTTGATTTACTCTCTTCCTGAATTCCCAGCTGTTGTCTGTTCTTCATGCTTCACAAACCTCAGTCAGAAACAAGGCCGGCATCTAGGAGATGCAGGCCCCTTCTTTCCTGTGCAGCTCCCTACCGCTCCTGGCTGATCCTTACTCCTGCCAAGCTCTTTAGAATCGCAAGCATGCTCAAATTATATTTATCTAGACTAAATTTTTCTTGTGGTATCCTTTTATATTAGGTATGGTTTACTCTGCATTAACTAAATTTCCTAAAAATATTTCCAAGAGGGCCAACAGGTTTCTTCGGGGCTCTTTGATCTCTGTTCACCAGTGTGGCCATTTTTAAGCAGTGGTTTGGGCCGTGGTTAAATATGCTAAAATTTATCAAGACAGTTATCCTCTAGAAGTATCAATTTGTGTAATAATACGTACCTTCTAGAGTGTTTCCACGTTCTTTTTCTTTATTACAGTGCTGTGGCTTTGGTAGGGTGGTTGTCTCCATGTAACAAGTAAAAACATGGAGACTCAGAAAAGTAGTTTCTTGGCCAAGGTCACACAGCTTAATTAAGGATGGAACTGGCACTTACTCCTCCACCATTTCCTCCCTCTCCTTTTCAGAGACTGAGGGAGGAGACCAATTTGATTTGTCCTCTTTGGATGTCAGAACAATGTTTCTTTTTTTAAAAGAATATTTTAAGCTTTTCAATTCTGATCTTCCATTGAGACAAGTTCTTTATTCTTCTGCCAACGAATTGTGACCTCCTGTCAATCAAGTTTCTCTGTCCCCCTTTAACCCACTCTACTCTTGGTTTTGAAAGTTGTCTCTGTAACAGTAACAGAAAGTTGTCTGCGGTCCCTGTTGCCTGATATATGTATGTAATGTTGGAAAAAGCCATCTCCATAGGAGTAGGAAGCTGACGAATTTTGGAAGCTGCGGATGAATCCTAAAAAAGGCCCCTTTTTACTTTTTCAGCTTCCTTTGAATTTCTCTGCAGAGGTTTGATGATTAGACATTGACAGGGAAGAAGAAAGCTATGATAATGGTCCTCAAATAGTTCATAATTTTAATTAAAAAGAAATCCGATTAACATGAAAAGCTGTGTTTACATCATAGTTATACATACCGAGTGTTTGAATAGTTATTATCTGTTTTGATTTTATGAAATTACAGCAAAGAATGCATAGGAAGCAGTGAGTTGTGTTTTGCTCCGCCGGCTCCTTTTCTGACATTGAAGCGAGTTGTGGCATGAAGATTCGATATTGTGCTTTCCCAGGGATCGCTCTCCTATATCCTTACCTGGGCTGTGGCTCTCAGAAGTGGCCCCAGTGACCTGCCAGGGCACGTGTGTAGACTCTGCTCTTGCTCCTCCTCCCAAGTGCCACAGCACCCTACTGCCCCTTCACACACTGGCAGTACACCCCCACAGTTGGCCCTTTTGCACGTTCCCCTGGCCAGTTATTATTCGTTCTTTAAGGATAGGAGTGCTGAAGTTGACCCCTCTACAAGTCCTCCCCTACCCGCTGTTCCCACGGCATCCTCTGCTGCCTCTGCCATCGTGGGACCCTTGTAACTGCATTGTCACTACCTTGCCTGGTGACTGTTGCTTCGTCTGGAGCTTTGATACCTGGGACCTCATAGGGACCCAGTAGGTTGGTGATCTGTTGATCAGCCTACCCAACCACTGTGTTCTAAGGAAAAATGTCATTGTGGAGTGTCACATCTCTCTAGTCAGTCACTGTGAGTGCCCTCAACCAGGGAGAGAGGGTGAGCTGAGCTTGTTCTTGGTCTTCTACCACACATATCCGCGCAAGCAGAACCTGCAAACTCACGCGGAAGGTGGTGTATAGGAAATGATTTCAGAGGACACTCAATGTCTGATCCTGGCTGCACTCCCTCGTATATAAAATGAGAGTGGTGGACAAAGATAATGTCAAGGGTCTCCAGCTTCAGGAATTCTGTGATAGATCCCTTTTTGAGGAAGACACTTTACTGGGTCTAGAAACACAGGAATAGGTCCAAATTCTGGATCTTTCATTTATAAACCCCGTGGCCAAGGACAAGGTATTCAGCCTATCTTTGCCTTAGTTAATCTATAAATTAATTGACTGTCTGGTGCCTGACACAACAGAAGTTAACATTCAGATTATTAGAGTAGCTATCGTTGCTCTCCTAATTTCTCTGTGATCAGTCTATATTCTCCGGATGTATATCAGAAAACTGTATGTAAGCCTAGCTATGATACTACCAAGTATTTCCTAATCAGTTTTTTAAAAGCCCAGTAGAGCCTATCAGATTACCTACTCAGGAGAGACCTCTAAACCCAGAATTCCATAGGCTAAACCGGGGCACTAGGCAATCTGAGTAAGATGAAGTACATTCAGCCTGAACCAATAGGATACAATGGAAGGACAACTGCCTGTCAAAAGATATGGCTTATAATCTGTACCTTATAACCAAGTTGACCTGTGACCTCATATAGGTCCTTTCACTTCTCTGATTTCCTGTTCCCTTGTCTGTAAAAATACAGGTTTGGGGCTCAGCCTTTTGTAAGGTTCTTTCCAGCTATAAAATGTTGTGATTCTGTGAGTGCTTAAGTGATATACCAAGTGGGTTGTTTTGTTTTGTTTTGTTTTTTTATACCAAGTGTTTTTGCCATCATCCACTTTCCTTTTAGGCTGGAAACCCAGGAAAGCTAGGCAGTGTGAGTTTCTCTCCCAAGTTTGCATGTGTGTTCTAGGTCCTTTATACATGAGCTTGTATTAAACCATGTCACCCACCCCACCCCACCCCCATCTTCTGTGGAACACTGGGTGTTAACCCTTTTCAGTATGAGGTTTTAACATTGACCCCAGATTCTTGCCTATTTGAATCTTTTTGTTTTCTCATCTAATTTATATTAAGTAAGCACATCTTCAGTATCTTCACCCCATTTGTGAGTAAATATCCTGATTAGGGCCAAGTATCCACTATCATCACTTGATCATTTTCACAGGACCACAGGGGCAGTGAATTCAAGTGCTCACATTCATTCATTCCATCAACAGCCTTTACTGAGCTTTTGCCCAGCCCCCAGCCACCCTTTGCCAGGCAGATTATTTTGATGGAATTCAGCTCTGAGTTGTTTAGATGTCACCTTACCCCATAGCTCAGTTTCCTTGCTATTTGGGGTGGTCCTCGACCTTTTTACACATCTTAGAAACCTACAGGCCTCCTCTCTAGAAAATGCCACCAAAGTGAGGAGAGAAAAAAGGGTGTGGCCAGCTAAGGAAAGAGAAGGCCTTGAAAAAGCATTGTTACTCAAAAGGAGAAATAGGTTAATCTGGATGTCTTGTCAGCTCAGAGAGGGACAGTATGGTGAAAGGCTAGTTTGGAAAGTCAGATCCCCCGTCTTCGAAGGGGGCCCTGTGTCCACAAGGTTACTTAGATTGTACCGCAGAGTTAAGCTGTTGACAACTTTGAGTCACGGCCGTTCGAAGCAAATATGGATCTGAATAAGCCTATTGGTCTTCTCTTCAAAAAGTACATGTACACACAGATTTCTTACAGTTTCCTTAGATTCACAAACACTAGCCTCTCCCCCAAGCCCATCCTTGACCACCCATGCCCCCTGGGTAGGAACTCCTAAGGTAAGATCTAGGAAGCAGTGAATGGTGAGTAATGCATTGTCACTTTTAAAAATTTTAGGTATGACTCTTACATAGTAAAGTACATACATCTTATACAGCCTCACTAATTTTTATGTGTATAAAAATAATGCATATAACCCAAAATCATGTAGCCGCCACCTACATCAAAATAGAGACTGTTTCTAGCCCTGGCATGCTCTCTCATGGCCATTCTCCAAGATTACTGGCTTTTTCTCTCCGTCGATTAGTTTTACCTGTTTTGGACTTCATACCTGAAATCCTAATCTTAGTTTACCCTGTTGTCTATGAGATTCATCTTGTTAAATGTAGTGTCTTTCCTTTCTCACTGCAGTATGTATTTGGAAGCAGTTGGTTTTACCACAGTGTGAAGACTTAGATTGGGGAGGATCCAAGCTCAAGTCAGAAAGTATGGCTTAAGAGGTGATTTCCACCTCTCGAGAGAGATGGGAGCCTGAACGAGGCTGCAGGGTGGGAATGAAGAGGACAGAGCACATCTGAGAACTGTCTAGGAGGGTTCTGATCTATAGAATTTTGTTGGTTACTTGATAATAGAGGGTGGGGGGCAGAAAGAGGACAGTTTTCTAGCTTGTAAATAATAGAACGTGTACAGGTAACCCTGAGCGTTGCCTGTGGATTTTTGCAGATCCAAATGAATTAAGTAGGAAGGTCAGAATTAGAGATTAAAACTTTAAGAGTCACCAAATAATAGTGGAATTTGAGGCACAGGGAGTGAATTTAAATTGCCTAGGAGTTGGGTTTAGAGTAGGAAACAGCTAAGAACAGAGCACTGTGAAGCTGCAAGGCTTAAGAAGGGTCACGAGAAGAGGGTCTGACAGCAGAGCCTTGGAGAAGTGGGGGGAGCACCAGGAGAAAGGCTTAACAAAGAAGCCAAGGCAAGGGCTAGGTCCATGTCACAGAGTCCTTAGATTTGGGAAGAGAGGAGGCTTTGAAGGTAGCTCAGGTCAGGGGTTGTGTAGCACCTCCCTTCCTGCCCCTCCTGTAGCTTTGTGTCATGTCTATATCGGCACCTGTCATCTGCACTGAACTGTGTGGATTCTTAAAGGAGGGGGGCCATGTTCTTCCCATTCCTCATGACTGTCCCAAATCTATCAGTCGACCTTTTACCTAGTATGTGGTCATTAAATGTCCAGGTTGCACTTGTCTCTGAGACAGCCCCGGATTGGATGACCTTCCCAGACCTGACCACCTGCATCTCCTTGGGGGCTCTCTTGCTCAGGGAGCTCAGGCATGGCAGCCAGGCTGAGTTGTGTGCCTACCTTTTGGCCGGGGACAGAGATGGGTTTAAAGCCCAGCTCTGCAGAGCCTCCGGGGCCGTGAACAGTACCACTCTCTGGGAACACCCTCCTCTTCCAGCAAGCTACGTGGCTCTTTTGGTTACATAAGATGTGTGTGTTCTGGCAGGAAAGAGCTGCCTGAGTGAGTGTTTAGCAGAAATGATTTGTGTGGAGTTATTTTGAGACCCCAGGGGAGGGAATGGCAGCCAAATCCTGCAGTATTTTAAACCGTATCACTCATCTACAGAGATTAATACATTACAGAGTCTCAGTCAGAACTCTGGTAACAGAGAAATGGGAATGCTGAGGCCCTCTCCAATTGTTAAGTACCAGTTCTCTCAGTGTACACAAGGTGACTTCAGGGGTTTGGACCTGACTTGGTGCCTAGGGGTTCTCCCACACTGCTTTGACTGTTCTCCCTGAAGGCGAGAATTGAGCACACAGCTCTCTTTCTGTGGGGTCGGCCTCCGCTCCCTTTTGGGCTGCAGGCTGATTGTGCTCTCCCTCACTGTATAGGGAGCAAGTTGGTTTTCTAATAGAGAAGGGAGTCCACTTTTTGTGGCAGCCCAAAATATTATATCATTTAGGTGATTGAGCTTCTTGTGGTTCCAGGCTGGCTAGGAGAAATCCCTTCTTCCCCTTCCAAAAGCATTCACCTTTTTCTCCTGACTCAGGCATGAGCAGCTGTCTGCAAAGGGTGGGTGAATTACAGAATGTAGAATTTTCCAGCTTAGTGACATTAGGGGAAACAGCCTCCATATGAAACACTTCTCTGTTTTTGTTTTTCTCTTGCCTGTTATGCTGTGAAATTTGCCTCATTGCCCCCCACCCTTTAGCCGACAACTGTCCTCTTTGCCATTCAGGAGCTGGTGTCTCCTCCCTAGGATGGCTGTGTGAGATGGAAAGAGCCTTCTTCTTCCCTACCTGCATCCACAGTTGTAGAGCCGAAGAGTTCCTTGTGCCGGGAAATCTAATTGCCTTCTGACCCCGAAGGATCCATTTGGGCCAGAGGACATCCAGGCACTTACTAGACTTTGGAGGGAGGCCCCAGATAGAAAGAACCCCAACCATAATTGTCCGTTTTGCTTTATATTTTTAGAAGACCTACAGTTACTTTATATATTTTTTTAAGATTTTATTTATTCATGAGAGAGAGGCAAAGGCAGAGGGAGAAGCAGGCTCCCCGCAGAGCAGGGAGCCCGATGCCGGGCTCAATCCCAGGACCCTGGGATCATGACCTGAGCCGAAGGCAGACGCTTAACCGACTGAGCCACCCAGGTGTCCCGACCTACAGTTACTTTAATGACAAAAACTATGGAAACGAAAAAATACAGTTACATAAAACAGGCAACCCAAAGTATACACTTTCCCAGAGTCCACAAAATTCCCTACAGAGACATGCACCCTGACATACTTGTTTTAATTTCGGTGCCTCATACACCCCAGCACTGGGCACAGTAGGAACATGTTGGAGGGGGCAAGCACTACTGCAGGGGGGTGTTTGGGGGGGCAGGAGGGAGAGATTTCCCACCACCTGCACCCCCCGAGGAGCCAGTAACCGGAGTCTAAAAGACTTCAGCTGTTGGCATCTCCTTCCACTTGTGACATGGATGAGTCTGGCTTGGTGGGGAATGGGGCTGGGGTGTGGTGGAGAGGAGCAGGAAACACAAGTAAGCGGGAAGGCACAAGCACGCCGGCGTCTAGTGAAGTTTTCAGGTTGGTAAAAGGGAACTGGCAGGCAGCCTAGGACTTTGGATGAGATGTGAAGGGCATGAGGCAGAAGGGGTGGCTCCTCTCCTTGTCCCTTGGAATGAAACTGTATTCCCCCCATATATTGTGCTGAGGACTCCACCATTCCTGTCTCTGGTCTCTGCCACATCAGATGCTCCCTGCTGAGTGTATGTGTGCCCCTTGGTAGGTAGGTACAGCCCCTCTGTCCTCCTCCCTACAAATAGCAGTTTCTGATCTGGGCCGCCTTATGACAGATTCTGGCTCCTGCCGTGGGCTCGGACGTGGCCACTGTGGTGGCTCCGGTGCTGCCTCCCTTTCCCCTCCCCCTCTCCGTCCCCGCCCCCAGCCCTCTTTCCTTTCGCAAGTGAGCACACACAAGTGTGCACAAACTAGACAGGCACACGTGTGCCCTTGTTTGTGGTGCGCACCAGGCGTTGTCCAGCAGCCTGCCTGCCTGGGAGCTGTGCTTGGGAAGTTGAGCACCCAACTCCCTCCCTCAGTGCTCCACCACTGCTTCCTCACCTGCATGCCCTTCTTAGCAAGCTTCTCGTCCAGGGACTGGGCTGTCCTTCAGTTTTGCAATAAGAGAGCACAGTAGAGCAGCTTTCTTCTTGAAGACCGGCACAGCCTGATGAGACCAGTTAATATCTCTCATTCGGCTGCAAAAAAATCTGGAAGCTTGTCTGTCAGTACCTGGTTTTCTCTCTCGTTGTCCTCCCTTATCTCCCGCTTTTCAACTAAAGCTTTGTATCCAGCATCACAGTTCAAATCCTGGTGCTTTGGTGCCCTGTTGCCACACTGTGACAGGAACTAAAAAGCCTCAATTAAGTGCAAGCCGTGCTTTCACTGTCCCACTGGCCGCAGTGATGACTGAAATAGTCATTTCTGCAATGTTGCATCAGTGGAAAGTAAAGGATGCAGAAATCCTCTTTCCCTTGGGTCTCCCAAACAGGGAAAATAATCACTTCAGTAGAACAGTCTTTCCCTGAATTCTGCAAAGTGGATTCTAGGCAGTGGTTTGGATTTGCTATTCCTTTTTATCCCCTAGAGCCCAGTGAATGAGAGAAGGAAATGAATAGACTGCTTGTCACAACACCACCAGGGTCTCCACAGTGCCTGGGGCTGCTGCTGAGAGACAGAGAATGGAAGTGGGCTGGAATGGAGGCCATGGCAGCAGGCGGCCTTCCACAGGACGGGCTCCACCTCTCCCACACAGTCCCTTGAGGGCTTCCCTTCTCCCTCAGCCCAGGGATTCCTCCTGCACTAATGGAGCTGTCTGTAGTGCGGCAGCGTCCTGCCTGGAGTAAAAGTCCGACTCTGCCCAGTCACAGGGAGGGAGGCCTGGAGTGCAGGCTCCCCACACCCCTCCCTAGGCAATCCCACAAAGGCAGCAAATTTTACCTTTGAAGATGGCTCTCAACAACAGCACATTAGAAGGGACAGCCCCATTGCATGTGCCCCAGCTTCCCATCAGAATATTAATTAAATCAACTAGAAAGATATTTCCTGTTGACAATACCCTTCATATTATCTGGGCTGAAAGAGAAAAATAGGTAGGTAGAAGGGTGGGAAATCAAAGCCTGCATCTTGTGAGGACCTGGCAATGTTTAGCCTGGAGAAAATAAGACATGAGGACGAGAGGAACTAGAAGTACTGTCTTCACATATTTGAGGGGCTGTCAAGTAGGTAATGGATGTTTTGTATGGTCCCAAGGAAGTGAGCCAGATTTTAGAAGGCCTAGAATGTCACGATTGTGGAGTGCTGACTTTATAACAGGTAAACTATAGGAGGCCACTGACAGAGCTTTGAGCAGCATATTTTGCTTTAGGAAAATTGACCTGGTAGCTAGGTGTAGGAAGAATCCATATAGGGCAAAATGGAAGGCAGGCAGATAGAAGATTCTTGCCTAGAAGTGACAGGACCCTCAACAAGCAGAGTTATGTTAACGGTTGAGAGGATTTAACGGACTGTACAACAGCCGTGGAGGTGAAATGCCTGGAATTGACAAGAGGTAGAAGTCATTGAGTCATGTGGATAAAGTAGGGACAAATCAGAGATGAGGTTTTTAGACTGGATGGTAGTACTGAAACCAGAAGAGGGGACAAGGGAAGGGGAAGAGGAGTTTGGTTCTAGACATCCTGAGTTTGAGGTATTGGCAGGACCTCCCAGGGAATGTGTCTGTGAGCCATTTGGGTTTGGGTCTGTGGCTTAGAGGATAGTCTGTGGGTTCTGCAGGATCACAGAGATGGAGAACATGAAAAAGGGTGAGCCTTCCCAGAGATAGTGCAGAGCATAAAGAGAGAGGGGTCCAGGACATAAGGGAGGGCAACAGCAGGAGTCAAGACAAGCAGCCCAGAGAGCTAGGACACCAGTCAAGAGAAGCCAAGGGAGGAAAGAGTTGCACTACAGGACAGATGCACGGTGTTGAATGCCATGTAGAGATCTAGTAGGGCTCCTGCTGAGAAGAGATGATTAGATTGGTGAGTAAGGAGGTTACTTTTCCAAGTAGTTTAAGTAGAAAGATAAAGTCTGAGTACAAAACCATAGGAGTGAAGGCTTTCTGTACAAGAACTATGATAGCGCAAGTATATTGTCAGGGAGTGAAGAGAAGCCATTGTGGCAAGGAACAAAGAATGGCAACTCTGGAAACTTCAAGTTTAGAGCTTATGGAGTGTAAGTTTTGAGTGGGGAAATCGGAGTCTGGTGGAGGAAAGCAGGAATAAAGGGGAAAGCTCACATGTATAGGAGAGGGACATTGCTAAAATGAGGTACAGGAGAGGAAGGTCGAGGGCATATGCCTGTGGTTCATGTCAGCTGCCTCAGCCTCTCTCCTTTGAGCCATGTTTCCTTTCCTCTAACCTTCTCTGTTACAGGACTGTAGGCTTTTTTTAGTATTGTTTTTATTATTTAAGATATTCTTATGCTGCCACCTATTCTGATGTTCTAGTCCTGGGAAGTTGAACTCTGCCTTGGGTAGGTTTTCTTTTAACCAGCATTCAGCTTTCCTTAGATCAGGAGTTGGCAGACTCTTCCCATAAAGGGCCACATAGTAAATGTTTTAGGCTTTCTGGGCCAGATAGTCTCTGTCACAAATACTCAACTCTTCTGTTGTACCATGAAGGAAGCCATAGACAACAAATGAGCGTGGCTATGTTCCAGTAAAATTTCATTTATGGAGACTGAAATTTGAATTTCATGTAATTTTCACATGTCACAAATTTTTTTTTAACCATTCAAAAATGTAAAAGCCATTCTTACTTAGCTCATGTGTTGTACAAAAGTAGGCAGCAGGCTGGATTTAGTCTCCAGGACGTTGTCTGCTGACCCCTTTACGTTATGCTAACCAAAAAATAAAAAATAAAGCCATTCTTCGCCCACAGCCCAGAATTCAAGCTACTTTTCAAGGATAGAATGTATTTATGTGTCAAGATCAGCCTGTGCTCTTGAAGAACCTTAGCCTTGCCCTTTCAGAATTCCTTTCTTTTCACTTGTTTTTATTTATTTATTGCTAAGTTGTGTTAGTAAGGTAAAGGGCTCTTAGTGAGAGATTCTCTGCTGTCAGAGTTTTATTCATTCCCATTGGTTTGGGGTCTTAGTATTCCTGACACTAGCTGGTTTCTTTTGCTGCAGTTCTGCTAGTCGAGTGTACTGATCGCTAGAGATTTAGATTTCACTCTGAGGAGAAGCTCAGAACAATTTTCTGTGAGTGAAGGCTCAAGAAGGCAGTAGATTGGAAGTATACTCCACACATCTCAGAAGCATTTTGTTCAAATAACACAACACAGCTTGGTTTAGAAAGTCACTCTAAATTTATTCAAGTAAGTAGCTTTTACATTTGGCTGCCAGGTGTGTGTATCAGAATACCTTCTGGAAGCTTGTACTTGCAAGATCCACGTGGGTATCTCCTATGGCTTTCTCCCGACCCAGTGGCTATTCTCTATCAGCCTGGACAGTATATTCATATTCTCTTCATTATCTATTAACATGGAATTTAAAAGACCAAGATTAGAATTCTTGAGTGCCCAAAATGAAAGGGGGAAAAAAATACATCTAAGTTTTATTTGATTCAAAGATAAAGTTACATGTTTAAAATAAGTCAGAAAAAGCAAAAGTTGAGGTTCTCATAGAAACCAACTCCTCCTCGTTGCTCAGACATGGGGTTTGTGCTTGTTGGGTGCTGTCGCCATGGTGCCACGGTGTTACATAAAAGCTGGAGCCCTGTTGATTTCTCGTCATTGGAAAGACCATCGTGAATGGTCTTGCTTGTGAACTCCAGTGCCTTGTTTTCTATATTATGTCCATAGGAGGTGGTTGTTTTGATATGGGCTCTGAAGAGAAACTCAAGGGGACAATTGGGGGTCGGCACAGTTCTCTCCTACATCCGCCTGTTTCATTCCTCTCCTAGCTGGTGGTGATATTATTGCAGCTGCTGCTTATAGCAAACCCAAAACAAATATGTGTATTGGGAAGCAGACAGCCTGCCATCTCCAACCCACCCCGCCTTCCCAAACACCCCCAGAGACAGCCTGGCTGGATTGTTTATGGCCATGCTCTTAGGATGCCACAGGGAGAGAATGGTCTTGTTAATCAGTGAGTTTTTCCTCCCTTTAAAAATCATTGTTTTCAGATCCTGCTCTGCAACAGGGAGAATTATAAAAGGTTATTCTGATGCTGACCCGATTGTTATCTGCTGCACCAGCTCCATCTGAAATTTTTTTTTCCTTTTGGGAATGATTCTTTGGTGTCTAAAGCCACTGATAAATCAAGTTTGGTGAAGCCAATTCTACACACTGCCTGGCTGGACTTAGAGCCAGAAATCCAATAGAAGGCCTCTAAGCCACCCCCTTCCTCATCTCCTCCTTAGAAGTGGGCAGTGGTTTAGCATTTAACACCCACTCGCCTTAGAGTCCTAGAAATAAGTTACTAGATTTCCTTATGAACTCACCAAGTGTTCTGAATAGGACATTGTTATAACAAGTTTGTTGCATCTATTTCTGCTAGGTTTAACATCTCTGGCATTCATTTAGCAAAAACAGTTACTGAGTATCAGCTGTGTTCCAGATACCGGGGATACACAGAGAACTGGCATTTACTTTACCTCCAGTAATCCCAGAGTGGTCGTCCACCATTAACAGGCTAACAGCAGCTAGAGATAAGACCTGAGAAGGCAACCCTGTCTTAGAGGTATAACGCCCATGACTTGTATCAGAGAAACTTAAGGCATGTTTAAAGCCACGCACCTACAGCAGTCCCTCCTTATCCACAGAGGAGTCGTTTCAAGGCCCCCAGTGGATGTCTGAAAACCTCGGATAGAACCCAACCCTACATATACTGTGGGTTTTTTTGTCTGTACATACATACCTATGACAAAGTTTTGTTTATAAATTAGGCACCGTAAGAGATTTACAGCAGTAATACAATTGAACAGTTACAATATACTGTAATAAAAGTTATGTGAATGTGGTCTCTCAAAATATCTTATTGTACTGTACTCAGGTGTCTTGTGATGATGTAAGATGATAAAATCCCCACCTGATAAGATGAAGTAGGGGGAATGACATAGGCACTGTGATGTAGCATCAGGCTACTGCCAGCCTTTTGACAGTACGTCAGAAGAGGGTCGTCTGCTCCTGGACTACCGTGGACCATGGGTAACTGAAACCGCAGAAAGGGGAACCATGGGTGGTGGGGGGACTACTGTACCTCCTTTCTGTAGATGCCTCCCCTTCACCCCCTTCCTTTCTTCAAGGGAAGCCGCAGTTCCCATCGCATTATGAAGACTGGGTCCTATTGCTTCTCTTCCCACTTAACTTCAGCTTCTGGTCTCTCAACAAATGCATCAAACATTACCAAATCAGAACAACCCAATAAAAGTCAACCCTTAACAATTGGAATTATGAACTAAGAACAGCTTCAGTCTCTGCTCTTACTCAGTTCTGATGCCCTGACTACAATTAGCTGAGGAGTTGGATCCTTTTAATTAGGATCCCTTCATTCTTCTTTTATCCCTTTATTCTGATCCCTGAAAGAGCTTTAGCAGTGACATGTTCCAAAATTGGCCCACAAGATGCTGCCTCCCCTGAGGTAACAACATAGCAGTTCAGAGAACGAGGGAGAGAAAAAAGAATTTGAGACCATGCAGAATCCTTGTTTTATTTCTGACCCTTTTAATACGAGTCGAGGCCTCAGATCATGTAGAACTAACTCTTTGGAACCAACTGGTCCACAATTTGCCTTGCTCTTTGGGCCATTGTAGGAAATGTAGGACCAGCTGGCCCTAATGGGATGGTTTGCAGTTCTCAATTGTTAACAGATTCACTGACAGCATTTGCAATTTGAGGTCTCCAAATTAATTCTGATTTAAAGCTTATAAGAGAGAACTCAGAGCAGGCTTTTGGTGCATGAGATGTGTTACGCTTCTGAGAACTAACAATGTGATTTGTTAATTTGGTCTTATATGTATATTCAGGTGATAACTACATTCCTTAAAATTAGGCAGATGGCCTGTCTGCCTCTGCATTTTGTGCCATTGGCTTAAGAGTTCTGGATTTTGTTCTTGATGCTTAAGGAAGAAATAGCTGTCTCAACATTGTTAACGCCAAAGTATTTTTGAAATCGACTTGGACATAGTTAAATGTTACTTCTCTTAGGCTACATACAGAGTTTAAGTGTCTTATTCTCTATACATAGTGGGGTTTTAAAATTTCTGTTTTGTTTTTTGATGGTGGGGGGGAGGATGGTAAGGGAAAGTATAGAAATGGAACTAATTGAATCTGGGGGTAAAAATCTCTGCTGAGAGTCTGTGAATTATAAATTGGCTAGCTGCAGCAGCAGGAACTCAGGCAAAGGTATTGGAGTGCAGTCAGTGTGACAGGAAGCTTATTTTGGTGTTCTTTCTGTGCCTTGCCTTGTCCTTGATGTTTACTCCAGGAGACTGTGTATTTAAAAAGAAGGGAGAGGTGTCTGCAGTTTCCATCTGGGAAACTTTTACAGCATTCTTACCTAGGGTCTTAAAGGCAAAGGATGAAGCTCTCCTGCTCGATGAGATGGTGTAGTCTCCCATTCCTTTCCCGGCTGTCACCCAGCTCTGTACCCAGCCCCACTTTTGCTGTCAGCCAGGCACATGGCACATACTGGCAGATAAAGCCAGTGTTTGTTCGGAAAGTCCCACCAGGACAGCCATTTTGTCTGGTTCAGTCAACAAAAAAATGCATTAAAATTTCAGGGAATAACATTTAAAGCAGAGATACTTAAATTTGAATATTATTCAAGAAATCTTTCCCAAAATGTAGAAAATAAAATAACAGCTCCCTGGTCTGGCTGCTTTCTCCTAAGCAGAGGGATGGGCTTAGTGGCCACGTTTCAGTTTAAGGGTCAAAAAGCAGCATTTTCATTTCAATTGGGAAGCTTATTTATAACCCGGTAGTCATCCCCACGCTTAGTTTTTCTGATATTTTGTCCAGATTTTTCTTTCCCCTAATAATTACACCCCCTGTTCTCCAGCTAAGCATTTTCCCTCCTTTCTCGTGTTTACACCTTTCAAATATTTGCAGATTGTTATCTTGTCACCCTCTTAGTCACTGGTTAGCCGAACTGTACAGATTTAGCACCTTTTATCTTTCCTTTAAAGGCAGGCCTCCCCGCCCCTGAGTCATTTTCCACTGCTCCCTTGAAATGTGCTCCAGTTTTCTGCATTTCCATGTGGCCACACAGCTTCCCATAGCAGAACACAGGTTCTAAGTGGGGATGGTTTCCCTCCTTTGTTGTATGGAAACTGAGCATCTCTGCCATGCTCTATCCTCAGGCCTTGCCGGCGTTGCTGGTCAGCACTGACCTCTCCTTGTCTCTATTTCAGCTGCACTCCCAAGTGTGCCGAGCTAAAGACCAGTGGGGTAAATGGGTGCAGCTGTGCATGCCTTTTTTTCCTTTAAGTGTTATGTAACCATGAGAAAGTGGGATGTACGGAGTCAGGGAGTCTTTTGGCCCTTCTCCTGGTATTTGCATAACTGTCTACATTAACCCTGACAGTTCATTAGCCGTTTCCTTTTCTGTGTATTTACTTCTTTTCAGAACTATTTTCACCAATACTCACTTATTCAGCATTTCTTGAAGATCTACAGTGCCACTGTATGCTAGGCAGTGTATTGGATGTTGGAAGGAATAAAATCTGAGTGACACAGTACCCAGCCTAAGAAGCAACTTAGTTTTAGTTTTATTTGGGTTACAAATACCAGGTTGTCATATAGGCTTGCTCATGGCAGCAGTAAGGGAGAGAGCAGATTTCTGGGAACATCCCTGAAAAATCTAACAGGATCCCAGGTAAGGTCCAGTGTCTCAGCTCTTGGCACCCAGAGGCTGAGTATGGCTTTGCAGTGGCCCCAGGCCCTCCACAGTAGGACTCCAGTGGTAGTGCTCCAGTGTGGATGCCAGTTGGTTCCCTCCGCTTACTGCCTCCTTTCTCTGGCTCCTGATACGCTTATGTTTTGCACACTGCTGGGTTCAAATTCCAGAAGGAGAATCTTTTTGGCTCACCCGTTTTCTCCCATTTCTACTTGGACAGAGCTCTTTTCCCTCTGCCAGACTGATTGTAGATTGGCCACCTCAAATCATGTGCGGCTTCAGCTCTCCCTCTCTCCCCCAGCCTCCTGTCAGTCCCCACCTTCAGCTTTGACCTCCATCCCTAATTTGTGGTGAGGAGAGGACAGAGGCCAGGGTCAAGGGCTAGAGAATGTAGTTGCCTGATGCCTTAGCAAGGGATTTGGCATGGTGAGCCCCGTGATTGACTTGTCCAGTACATTCTACCAACCGTCTCCCAGACATACATGCATCTGTCTACCATAGTCCAGTTAGCACATGTTATTTCTTAGCATTCTGCAACCTGTAGTTTTAATAGTAAATTCAGTCACCAATCACAGGCCTTATGCAGTGGTAGAGGGATAGAATGTTTTCTTGCTAGTGATTAAGCTTTATTGGCATAAAGTCCTCTTTTTCATCATTGAGTGCTCAGCTTCCAGCACAGTGCCTAAGCCAGAGTAGGCACTGATGTGCGTGCGTGCGTGTGTGTGTGTGTGTGTGAAATGGAGGGAGGGAAAAGTACTGAGTGAACTGCGGCATTTTGATGTATCCTAAGATCATGTCTGCGAGCCTCCTGTGCCCTTCCCTCGGTAGCATCCGATGCGGTAGTGAACACACTGGACATGTAGTAAGCACCGTTGACTAATGCTTCCAACTAGTTTTTGTTTCCACTAGAGTTTTGTTTCCTTTAGTTAAATGCCTGATCTCTTGTTTGCTGGACAAAGTGCCATTGGGAAGTGTCACTTCTAGCCAAGGCAGATTTGCCACACTTCCCTTTAGCTCCCAATAAAGGAAAACGCAAACACACTTTGAGCCCAGAGGCTTAATTATCATAAAATTCAACATACAATGTAAAATATTCAGAGCGATACATGACTCTCACACAGCCATCAGTAGAATCTCTTATATAGCCATTATCGTATCATTAACAAGAATTTGTACTTCTTGTTCCATAGCTGACTGACCAAAGTGTTGGTGTTAATTGACCTAGTCAGTCAATGTCTCTGGATGTATAATTTCTTTTTAATAGAATGCCCTATAGCCCAGCATTTTAAATTTGAAAGGGGGCACCCTGAACTCCAGGAGTCAAGCCTTGGGTGAGGAATCTCAAAAGGGCATAGCCAAAATTGTAGGATTTTATCTCCAGGGAAGACTTTGGAGTTCCTTTATTAATTTATAGACAGGGGCCATGAGGCGCAGAAAGGTTTCATACTTCGTCAGTGGCAGAGCAGAAACCAGAACCATGATGTGCTGATAGCTAGTGATGCACTTTATCTTCCTAAACCATACAAAATCAGGCATATCCTCTTTTTTATTTTAAGTCATCCTGGGCAACCATCATATCCCAGAAAGCATTAAAAAAGATATGAAAAATAATGGGTTTTTAGCTATAGGCAGATAGGTCTGTAGGGCTTTAAAGAGGTCAAGGAGCCAGATGGATTAGGAGCGAGGGTGTCTGTCTTATCTTCCCTTCATGGGCATCAGTTGAAAAGCCCCATAGGGTACAGTATCTCTTCATTCTGGCACACTCCATAGTAGGGAAGGAAAATGTTTAAGAATGTTTGGGATTAAGTGAAATAAGTCAAGCAGAGAAAGTCAATTATATGGTTTCACTTATCTGTGGAACGTAAGGAATAGCAGGGAGGACATTAGGAGAAGGAAGGGAAAAATGAGGCGGGGGAAATCGGAGGGAGAGATGAACCATGAGGACTATGGACTCTGAGAAACAAACTGAGGGTTCTAGAGGGGAGGGCGGTGGGGGCATGGGTTAGCTTGGTGATGGGTAATAAAGAGGACACGTTCTGCATGGAGCACTGGGTGTTATGCACAAACAATGAATCATGGAACACCACATCAAAAACTAATGATGTAATGTATGGTGACTAACATAACATAATAAAACAGAATTTAAAAAAAAAAGAATGGAATTTTTTTATTGTAATTTATTTTTTAAACAAAATGGTTTTGTTTTTTAAATGGCTTGTGTGTCAGGAGTAAGTTTGGTAGTTAACTTGCACCTGTGGTGTTTGAAGCCCAGCGGAGTTTGTATGTCCTTATCAGCAGGCACCACTGCACCGGTGCGCTCTCGGAAAGACAGCTAGTAGTGGAAATTTGCACGATCCAGAATCACAGGCACTTTCTCACCTGGCTGGGGAGGGCTTCTGGAACTCCAGTGATACCTCACTTTATATTTACAGTCTTGGGAGCTCGGCATTGCTGCATGTCAGCCTGCGCTAAGCTGTGGCCTGGCGTTTGCTTTCTGAGAGCCGAACTTTCTTTCCCTTGGTCTGTTTTCTCTAACTCTTGCCCTCTTTTCTTTTCTTTACTCTTTCTCTTCTTCATATTGGTAACAGATCAGCACAACAGGGATACCAGCCCAGTAGTGCAGTCCTTGTTAGAATAAAGGTGCAGTGGGGACTGGGTTGACTTACTGGCCAGGCTCTTGGGGAAGGCAGGCTGAGCAGAGCACCTCCTGTGGACAGTATGTGTCTTCCTTCAGCTAGTGGTCAGCAGCAGCAGCTGTCCTCCTGGCTTTAGAACGTTAACACTTGTTTGCTTTCCTGTCTTAGTGGACAGAGTATTCCTTGCCCTGTCCCCTGATCCCTTGGGACACAAAAGCAAGTCCAGAAGCTGATAAATAAGTACTCCGTGTAGCCTTTGAGTTCTGTAATAGGGCCATTAGGGCCCTCCCAGGCTTCTGTCTTCACCCGTTAGGTCGTCTACACCAGTGTCAAGCTGAGGGCCTTGATCCACTGGAGGTTTAATTCAATGTCATAACCATCTTTTTTATTTCACTTACTTCACTTAACCATAACCCTGGCCACCAGCCCGAGCTGCAGGCCTGCTGCAGTTGCTGGCCTCTCAGCTCTTTAATGAAATAGAATGGAAGAGATACTGAACATATCACATGTAGTCAAGATTAACCATTGTTTTGTGGAAACTTCGTTATATGTAAGTTATATACCCATATGTAAATGTGTATATGGATCATAACAAAATTAAAGGTTTGAAAACACTCAACTACACAGTTCTTTATCTGTAGAAGTACATTCTGCCTCTCCCTGCCCAGGCCCTGTTTTGGCAGCCTTCCTAGTGCAGCGTTCCCCACCCCCCCCTTCCCCCACCACCTAGCAGTTCCCCCATTCCTGAGCATGGAAGCTGCTACCATGGCGGCCCCAGTGCCCAGCGCCCCTCCACTTTACGTCCAAACACCAGCTATGCCTGGACTCCCTGAGCCTGCTCAACAAGACATGGGGGACCCAGGCCCTGGACTCCTACCTAATCTCCGTTATAGGTTATAACATCCTCTAGTTACAGTGCTGTTGAACTCCAAAACTGGACTTTTTCTCAGTGGCTTTAGCATTTGACAGTCTAGGGTTCCTATAGACCACTTAGTAGCTTTGTGATTTCGGGCTTTATGTCTATTTACATAGAGAGGGTACTCAGTAAATACTCATTTTACACCGCTTGTTTTTCCTGTAGCACTCATACCCAGGTTCCCACTCCCATTGGATATGTTTTTAGCATACAACTTCTCCCTGTCTGTCCTGAGCTGAGATGTGACAGTTTTGACTGAGGTTTCTGACTGTGAAGGGGTTACTTTGGAGGAGACAGGGAAGTAAGAGACAGCCCAGAAGAAAAGGGAGTAAATGATAAAAGAAGAGATAATGCTCTTGTTCTCAAGCAACTTTTCTATTCCCTCTCCTTTCTCTTGCCTATCTGCCTGACAGGAGTTAATGTGCATCGACATGTTTACTCTTTTCCACTCAAAAAGGGGCAGGGAGACCACCTGCTTGTGCTTCCTCCTCTTAAAGAGCTGAAGCTCAGCTGCTGGCAGGTGGAGGGGCAGCCTAAGACAGGTCCTCCTTTGCCTCTGAGTCTGCATGGAGTGGTTGGGATTTGGTCACCACAGGCCCAGAGGTCTCTCTCCTGAAAGACATTTTGAAGCCATTTCAGCGTGATTTGTTTAACTCCCTGGGCTTCTTGAGCCATCTTGTTTTCTGGATTTAAATCATTTTGTGGTCTCCCAGGATTCAGAGAGAGCTACTGGGATCTCTAGATTTCTTGAGCGTTCTGAATACCAAGATCGTGACAGCAGAGTAGAGTGGGTACATCTATCTACTCAACCAGTGAGACTCAGGAATCATCTGTGCCCTTTTCATGAAAAGTCTTTCCCCCAATTCCTGCTGCCCAGTCAGTTGTCCCAGTTTCTTCCCGGTTCTAGTCCCCAGTTCATAACCACCCCACCAACAGCACCCAGTTCAGCCCCACCCAAATGGCTGCTAAAGGTCAGGAACAAACTGGAAACTTATTTTAACATTATTCTTGTTTTGCAGCAATGCTTTACCTGTGGGTATGTGGCCAAAAAGTTCAATAGAATTGTTTATTTTTTCTGACAGTTCTGTTCTTGCTTAGTTTGCAGATAGAAAATGAAAAGTGTTTTTGGCTGTTGATGTTGTAGAAATCATGAGCTGTCTTTCATTCAGTTTTACTCTAGCCCCATCTCTCCCTTCAAGGTTAATCTCAGGCTTTTTGGCTCTGAGTTTATTGCTGTCTTGTACAAAAATCAGTTCCACTTCTCCCATGCAGCCTGGCATTGAAGTGCCCAGAATGAGGCAGCCCCAGTGATCTGCTTGCCCATGGGACAGTTGGGCAGGGCCTTCCGCTGCCCCATGTGTACCTCGGTGGGAGAACGGCCCTGGCCACCAGCCTGAGCTGCAGGCCTACTGCAGTTGCTGGCCTTCTGCTGCTCTCCCTCGCTGCTATTTCGTTTGATGTGCTGTATTCCTTTTGTGAGGCCTTGAGGCTTGGAGAGAAGGCTCTGTTCTCGAGCTTCTGAAAACCTAAGGTATAAACTATTCCCTTTCCTCTGAGCTTCATGACCTTGAATCTGTGCTGTGGCCAGAAACATGAGCAGCCACCTGGCTGCATCCAGAAGAGATGTATATTCTGTCCCAGCAGTGGTGGCCCCTCTTTGCCCAAAGGCTCCCTGGTAGGTGTTTGCAGTAGCCTCGACACCCTGTGCCAGATGTCTTATACCTGCACCTAAGCCTGTTTGTAAGTAAGACCTAACACCTCCCGGTTTTGTCTTATGCTGCAGCAGCAGAGACCAGCAGTGCTTCGGAGATCTGGGCATTAAATATATCCTCCCCCATACTTTGATCATTTCCTTTCATTGTGTCTCTGGCCTCGTTCAGCTTTTTGCATTAAAATTACAGCTACGGTATGAATTTTTTGGAAATATTTGTAAGTAACTCGGATGTCAAAAAGTGACACACTTCATGGTCTGTCACCGGTGACCACTGTTAGTGATAAATACATTTGTAAAATTAATGCCGGAATCAAAGGGAACAAGAAAAGGCAGTCTGAGTTGGTTAGTGAGCACCTGTGTTGTGTAGAAGACTGTCCTTGGATATAAAGAAGTGTGAAGAACGGGATCCTCAGGGATCTCACAGGCCAGGAATGGAGTGAAAGACAACTGAGGTTATGAGCATGTGTGATTATTACACGCAATAATACTACTAATAATGGTAAAACAATAAGAGTTAAAAATGTATTATATCTCTCCATATGCCAGGCATTATGCTACAGCATATTTTACGTACATAATCTCCCCTAGGTCACACAGCAACCCTAGTGAGGTAGATTCATTATTCTAGCAGTTTTACAAATAGGACAGCTGAGGCTTTGAGTGGTTCAGTAACTTGGCTAAGGTCACAAAGCAAGCAAGGGATAGAATTAGGATGTGAATCCAGGTCTGTCTGGTTCCAGACACCTAATACTTCATCAGTATTCTGTTTTCTTCTGTTTCTCATTCTGAATGAAAAACTGATGGTACTATTGTCCAGACTATAGCCAGAGGACAGTGGGGGAAGCTTATGAAGAGAAAAACGACACTGAATTAACACTTGTGAATTTGACATGAAAGGTCGGATGGTAAAGAGAAAATGTCTAAGAGTCCACTGGAATGGCTCTCGGGAGGCAGAATGGCTGGGGAGAGCAGTATAATTTAGGTGAGAGAGCCATTTATAAAAGTGATGGTTAAGACAGTGAGACGATTGGATTGTAAGGAGTGAGGAGCACAAGATGGGGGTGCATCCCACATCTGGGTGTGCGTGTATTCCCTGCACGTCTTTATCTGGAACTCCCCAGGTCCTCTTGACAATTCCCAGATGCTGTGACTGAGAGCCCCTCGTTGTTGCTGCCCTTGTGATACTGATTTTTCCCTCTGGGGCCCCTTATCTCAGACGTGATGGCATTCTGATCTAAGTCCTGCCCTGTTGGAAGGGTCAGGGATGCTAGGCCTTCTGGGCCCCTTTTCATCACAAATTCTCCTTCTCTCCCGACACAGGCATCGAATGCCCCAGAGGAGCCCGGAACCTCCCAGGTTTGGTGCAGGAAGGAGAGCCTTTCAGTGAGGAAGCAACACTTTTCACCAAGGAGCTGGTGCTGCAGCGAGAGGTGGGACATCTTACGGTTGCTTCTTGTCTGAAGAGGGGTGAGGAAATTGGGGCTCCCTTGGTCTGATGTGTTCCTGCCACGTCAGAAATCAGTCTGGCACTTTTTCCAGTGCTCAGCCTTCCACATCCACCACCCATTGTGGGTCTACCCACAGCCTGCCTCCTTGAGCCCTGCATCACTGACCAGGCACCCCCAAATCGCCCCTCACCATTGGAGTCCTGGGATACGTGGCGAACACCAAGCCGACCTCGCCAGCATCCTAATGCAGAGGGCTTACAGCTTTGCAGTTCTCCTCCTTGGCGAATTAGCCTAAGCTCCCTGCCTCCAGCTGGATTTAGAAGCTTGACTAACCCTGTCAGGGGCCAATTTTCTTTGAACATTTATTTGTATCTTTGAGTAATTGCATTTTCTGTAGCGGGTTTTCTGACTTAATTTAATTGTATTTCTGTTTCTGCCTGTTGGGCTGACTCTTGCAGGCAGGAGTTAGGCTTCTCAGCTGCCGTGGTGTCCATCTACCTGCTAATTTTTTATCAAGTCATAGTCAACTGATCCATCTTCTTTCCAGGAGTATTCCAGTCATTCATCCTGCTAGGTGGGCACAAGAAAGGAACAGTGGGGGAGTGTGCCGGGCTCAGCCTGAGGATTTTAGATCTGCCTTTGTCCTCATCTCTTTTACAATCAAACCCATAGGGTCCCTTCAGCTTTCATGCAATATCATAATATGCACAGAGCTAAAAGATTATCGGGTCCAGGAGGTTAGCTCACTCATGGGTCTTTGTAGATCCTTGAGATCAGATGTTTGGGCTTTGCGATGTTCATAAGCTACAGCATCTCTCATTTTGATTTGAATCACCAGTGAATATATTGGGTACTAGAGGCACAAGAGAACAGGCTAGCCCAGGATACTGCGTTGGACTGCCCTGGCCTGTAGAAAAGCCCCTCTTTGACTTCTGGCTGAGCAGTACTGTTTGCTTTTGGTTGCTGCCTCTTTGGGATTTCTTTAGCACTTACCTTCCCATTTTGTGAAAGAAAGTGGTGTGGCAAAAGAAGTCCTGAATTCTTAGTTCAAGAGCTATGGGTTCCAGTTCCCAAGAACAAACTGCAGCTACCTGGGCATTGCACCAGCTCTGTTGGCCATCTGTACAGTGGGGTAGAGATGCAAGTGCTTACCCCCTCATTATCTCTTCAGTCTCACGTTGACCCCTATTTTGGTTTTGGTAAGATGCATTCGAGTTTGTGAAGAACTCCTCATATTGGCATGTGAAGTGCCTTCCCCCTCCCCTCTATTTTGTAACTGCACAGTGTAGCTTGAATTTCTATCAGTTAAAGATAGGCGCCTGCTAGAGAAGTATTTTAAGAATCTAAACTCCAGTTGTCTCTCAGTAACTGTTGTAATTTGGGGCATGGTACTTAGGTAGAAGCGGCAGATATTTTAGTATTTCCTCTTTGTGAGCCTTTGGATAATGAACTACAGAGCAGTTCTGGGTTGGAAAAAGCAAGTGAGTCCACACAGGGTCTGTGACTTAAAAGACCTCACAGAGGTAGCAGATGTTTGGTGGTTGTGCTTTGGATGGAGGGAGGAAAGGCCCTCCTTGGATTGCCTGAGACCTGTGTTAGCAACATTCTCATCACTTCCCTGCCGTGCCCCACTTCTGTGTTGCCCTCCCCTTTCTCACCACCATCTTCCCCTGGTGTTTCACGTTTCCTAAAGTTTCTTTCCCTTTCTTTTTCAACTCTTGTTTCCCCAGCCACTTTTCTACCCAATCGTGTTTCTGGCCCATCGATGATATCCAAAAGCACAAGGGGGGTCAGAGAGAATACTGACCACTAAGAGGAGTCAGTGGCCCAAAGCTCTTTTACTCTCTTAGTTACTGTGACCTTCCCTTTGTCTGTATGTTTGCTGATATTTGATTGTGGAAAAAAGATAAATTTTTCCCCATCTTCTTTGATGCCCCTGGCATGTGAGTTTGCAGATCTTAGTCTAATCCAGATTTGATATTTAGCTTTCTTGGTTGTAGTGCCCCAATCTTGCAGAGCCCCAAGTTGGGGTCTCTTGATATAGAAACTTTCTGCATTTTCTTAGCTGCTTATATGATTACCTGGTCTGACTGTTTTGAAGGATCTTTATCCAGAGGAAAGAGGAGTATGGCCTAAACTCAGGATAACTTGGAAGCTTTTGCTAAAGGAACGAGTTCTGGCCTGTTCTCCTGGGCATTTCCCTTCATTATATGTATGAAAACTGTTTTCTGAACAGTGTAGGAATGAAGAGCGGTTTTTGTTTTGTTCCAGGTTTATTCACTTTACTTTTACCTGTATTTTTACTCCATACATTGTCCTGGAGAATATTTCTCTTGGCCCTCTTCCTTCCACCCCATAAGGATCTAGAAAAGCCTGATGAATTGGCATTCCTGGATGCAGAGATTCCCCCCACCCCTTAGGAGAAAGTACTATGTAATTGTCTGGATGCCTGAGTGTGGATTCACAGCCTGGCACCCAGTAGCTCTTACCTTCAGGGCAGCCTCCATTGTGCCCCACTCCGGGTGCTCTTCTGGGGCGGAGCTGCTGCTGTGGTGGCCCCCGTTGAACAGGTTTTTTGTACCTTGTGCCTATTCCCTTGACAATCAGCTTTAGCTCAAGTAATCAAGTATTATGATGTGATTGTCCTTGATCCCGCCCCATCCTTCCCCTTTAAATTTTTCTTTTTTAGTATCTCATTTTTGACCAGGATTTGTCTGTCCCCTACCTACTTTTCCCAGTTACTTGAAACTTGCAGTATCATATAGGAAAGGAGAAGCACACAGATGTCATTTCACAGCATGTGCTGGGCCCCCTGTTTGATCCCACAGCGGTGCCTCCATCAAGTTCGACTCATATGTGTGAACCTGTAAACTGACTGGGAAAGGGTGTGGCGTGGGGGAGAGCCCACACTGGACACTGCCCTTAGGGCAGCCCCCCTGCCGGGGAGCAGACACAAAGCTGGGGCACAGGTGCCTGACTCCCTGCTTATGACTGCATTGTCTTGGCTTTGGGTCCTTACTTTGCCAGAGCAGTAATTGCTGCCTCTCTCTTTCTGTTTTGGTAAAGAGTGTTGTAGTCTTTCCATCCCATAGCCTCATGTGGAACCTGCCAGAGTCTCTCGCAAGTCTCTTGTTTACATTTCAGATGGTCCCCATTGTCTGGAGACTTGATAGCCCTGCTTTCTTTAAATGTGTTTTACAGTGACACTAGTTAGCACGGCACTATTGACATTCCTGGCTACCACTCAGCCCCATTTCCTGTCTTTCCTGTCACCTTTCATTGTATTTCTTCTTTTCCTTCATTTTTCTACATGGCCCTTGTCCTTGGCCATTAGTTCCCGTTGTCTTTTTTTTTTTTAAGATTTTATTTATTTATTTGAGAGAGAGAGAGAGAGAGCACAAGTGGGGGTGGGGGGAGACAGAGGGAGAGGGAGAAGCAGGCTCTCCGCTGAGGAAGGAGCCCAGTGCGGGGCTCAATCCCAGGACCCTGGGATCATGACCCAAGCCAAAGGCAGACTCTTAACTGAGCCACCCAGGTGCCCCAGTTGTCTTTTGTTTCTTTCCCTGAGCTAGGAGTCTGGGAAGACTGTTCCAGGTCAGGGGTCTGGGTGTTCTGGCATTCTTGCTCCAGGGCAAGACAAAGAGCACTTTAGATACCAGCTTGTTACCTGACCCTTTGTGGCCTTGAAGGCCAAAGCAGCCAAGGAACACTAGAGGAAATCCAATTAGCTCAACAGTTCTTCCCAGCGTGACTCAGTTAGGATGTTACAGGGGTGGGCAAATCCGGCCCACTGCCAGTGTTCGTGAATAAAGTTTTACTGCAACACTGCCACACTAATCGTTTTATGTACTACGGTCTATGGCTGCTTTCATCCTCTTAATAGCAGAGTTGAATAGTTAGGACAGAGGCCATAAGGCCTGCAAAACCTAAAATATTTACTTATCTTTTTATCACGAGAAGTTTGCTGACCCTTGCTATACGGTAAGTATATGCTGAGTTGGTTGGTTTAAATAGCTTACAGCCCTGAAAATGACGGTTTGCTCTCATGTCCCCTGCCTCAGGCTGGGTTCCTTCTGGGCCACGCAGAGTGAGATCATTGTGTCCATTGCTGTCGCTGTGATTGTGAGCTATATGAGCGCTGTGTCCCACTGGATGGCATGAGCTTGTGTGCCCCCCTCCCGCAGTACATCTGCCTCTTTCAAGCAGTTCTCTGCTGCACTGCCAAGGACAGGAAGATCTGGTGTAGCTTCCCAGATGGGGAACTGTGCCCATTGCTAGCATCTTCCCAGAAGTAGTGGTGAACGTTAGCTAATGGGTAGATAACTGGCTTAAATGTGCACGCTCTCAGTTTTCGAGTTCCAGTTAATCATGTGGTTCTGAGTGACTCTTTCCTGCCTTGGTATTCCTGTCTAAAACACTGGTCTAGCAATCCAAAGCCATCCTCTCCCTTTTGAGACCCTTCCTGTGACTAAAACAGTCATGTGGGATCTCTTCACACCTGTCAAGAAATCCTGCACTCTTAGAGAAGGGGCTCTAAGGCATGAAAAGAGATCAGTGCCACAGTTTAACCCTCTTCACAGTGCCAGGCTCTAAGAGGTACCGGGGCAGGAGCTGGGATGTTGGAGGTTTGGTGATCATTTCCAAGACCTTTCTCAGTGACCCCTTTGTCCTCTTGAGATCTCAGAAATCACCCTTTTCTGCTGGCTGGAAAATGTCCTCGTGCTGGATAGCCTGAGCTGAAAACTCTGGCTGCTGCCCTGACCTATTTCCCTTCCTCCTGCGGGCATCAAAAGGGAGGATGCCCCCCTGGGGAGCTCCTGCTGCAAGTTGCAGTGGCCAGGGCATAGTCCTGGATCCCCTCACTCCCGCTACCCCGCTTTTTTAAAAACAAAGATGCACAAAAGATCACAAGCAACTGTTGCTGTCTGAAGAACATGTATTTACATTTCAGAGAAATATGGACTTGGCAGTGAATACTGGTGTGTATTTATGGAGAGCTGTTCGGGAGAGAAACCTTAGAATAAAAGAAAAATGGTTTCTTGTTTTTTTGTTTTTACCACCAAGTGTGCTGCATCTTGTCTGAGAAAGATAATAAACGGTCCAAGCAGTTTACCATTGAAACAGTTTCTCCACATTTCCCCATAGTGCTGTGGTATATGCCCTCACCCTTGCTGTTTCCGTCTGCCCATGCAGGTCCCTTCCCTGGGCAGGAGACACATGGGAGAAGGAGCAATAACAAAGTTAGATCTCTGGATGAAAGTAATGAGGATAGTTCAAGCCATGGGGAAACCCAGAAGGGTAAGGGAAACCCGGTGCCTTTAAGGCCAGCGAGACTCTGTTCTCAGACTGTCCCTGGGTCCCCTTAACCTGCTGGGAAGAGCCAGCTGTCTACCAACGTTTCAGTCATTTGCAAAGAACACCATATTCTAGATTACCTCTGCCACTGCCCAGCGAAAAGAGAATGCAGTAAGGTCACCTTTCTGAACCACCCTCTCACTCCGTGAGGTGTTAAGGGCTGTTGGAGGCTAAGGCTTTTCTCTTACCTCCCCACAAAGTCTTTGTTTTCCATTAGAGGCTGTTTTCTTTGAAGGGGGCTCAAATAGAAAATTAAGAGTGGAAAAATCACTCTTAATAGTGATCAAGCTTTCCATTTATATAGTATTTTTCTAGTGTAAAAGTGCTTTCATATACAATATTTCATTTTAATCTCAAAGCAAACCTACATGAGAAATATTATCCCAGTGTCACAGTTCAGGAAACTGTGGTGCACGGTGACCTGCCTCTATTCACAGAGCTTTGTTGTAGAGCAGATACCAAAACCCAAATGTCTACATTCCAAATCAGGTGTTTTTTCTTCCCCATATTTTGCCAATTTTTCTATTAGAATGTGGTCATTCTTTTAGCAGTATTATGTCCTTTCTCAACCCTCAAATATCTGGACCTATTTATAAAGGACTTTCCTAAAGATCCAGCAGTTCAACTGAGAGTTCTTCTCCACTAAGGAACCACTGAGTCTGATTCTGGATGTTCACAAGACTCCAGAGGGATCCGAGGGATCCGCTCTGGCCACACCTTCCCAAAATATTTATTCTCTTCTTGTCACAGTTTTTACATCTTTCGATTGCCTGATTCCTGCTTAATCTGTTTGATTTTGTGGGCTTTCCTTTTCCTTTTCTTTTTTCTTTCTTTCTTTCTTTCTTTCTTTCTTTCTTTCTTTCTTCTTTCTTTCTTTCTTTCTTTTTCTTTCTTTCCTTTTTAATTAATGATTCCTCTCTGACCTATCTTGCTCTATTTCAGCTTAATCATATATATCCATGTTCCTAATCTTTCTTAAAAGACGTATCTAGTAAGTGATCATTTAGAACTATATAACTCCCCATTGCCTCTGGGATAAAGTCTGATCTCCTTAGTTTACATATATCCTCGATTGCCTCTCCAGCTTCTTGTCTTACACACTACTCATTTCACTGACCTTATTCTCACAGTTCCCCGTATTTACCATTCCATTTCATCTCTCCCACTCTTAAGATCAACCCAAACTCCCCACTCAGTATATCAGCCATCCCCCTTCTTTGCTTTCTTATTCCTACCTATCCTTCAAGATATACCTCCTTTTCTGGGAAGGTTTTCCTTGATCTCCCAGACTAGGTGAGATGCCCTTTCTTTGGTCCCCATAGTGTCCTGTGCACACATCTGTCATGCACTGACCAATGACGTTGAAGGGATCTATGTGTCAGTCTCCCCCATCCCCCCAGATTGTAAGCTTCTCAAGGACCAGATCCCTGTTTTTGTCCTTATGTTCTTTGTACTTTGCCTGGTTTATAAGAGATGCTTAATAGATAGACATTCATTAAATCCACTACTTGGTTCCCTGTGACCTAACTCTAGAGATCGGGAAGAAGGCCTGCTCTTTTGTTGTCCTTTGTAGTTCTTTGGGAAAGCTCTTTAAGCTCAGCATTTGTGGGTCAGGGAGGAAGACTGGAGTATTGAGGCCGGACACACAGCTGCTAAGTCAGGAGCTTCTCATTGAAAAAGTGCATTACCAAGACCTGACTCTGCTCTTACTTTGGGATCCTGACATCCCTGGGTCTCCCGAGCTCTCCAACCAAGATACTTAAAGGTAATGAGATCATGATGTGTAAGTGTTTTTGAAAAACTTCCACTGTTCAAATAGAAATCTTTAGTGTCCCTTCATCATATTCCCAGTAGGCTACTCATCTCTTTCCCTCCTTGGTATATTTCCCATCCTTTGCTTTTGTGGATCAAACTATTAAATGAGGCAAAGGGTTTATTTTGAAGTTCAGGTCAACCAACTCTTGTTCAGTGATAGGCTGTAAGTACCATGTGAATACTAGGCTGTTACCTCCCTATTTACAGCCCCTTCATTTCTGGGTTCTTGGCCCTTGCCAGGTATCTCTAAAAGCCCTAGAAGGGAGGCCCTCAATTCCCATTCCAACCCGTAAATGAAAATGGCATCGCAATGAGAAGAGCTGAGGTGAAAATGAAGAACGGAGGATACTGTCATGTCGCCCTGTTTTTCCCATCCCCTGGCTGCTTGGGTCTCCCCTGTCAGCTTTTAAACTCCCCAGGTACCAGTCACCAGTAGCCTTCCCCAAGCTAGCTCAGCAGCATGTGCTGATAGGTGCCAGTGTGCTGGCTCCAGTGGGATTCCTCTCTGCAAAGCTGCTGGCTCAGCTAGGCTGTTGTCTGTTTCCCTATTCTTCTGCTTGGAACTTTCATAGCCAGTCAAGCATAGAATTGCATCCATTCTTCTGAAAGAGCTGCTGGGCCTAATTTTTCATTGGCTTGGCCAAGATCCTGCTACCTGTAATTATGTCATACAGGCTGACTGGTAAAGTTTGATAGGCCTCACTGCCCTCCCTAGACTAGTGTTCACATCCCAGCCCAGCTGTTGGGGCTGGGGACAGAATAAGGTTTAGGGCCACAAGAGATTTGGCCTCCTTGGGGACATGTAGGGAAGGTCTCAAGGATATAATTCTGTCTCAGGGAAGAAAATCCTTTTCAGCAGAGGGATTCTTCCTTTCCCTGGGGAATTGGTCCTTATTACTATAAACTCTTCCTTAAGAGACTGATGTTTCTTCTGCCAGTTCAGTTTGTTCCTACCAGGAAAAAGGAACTAGGAAGTATAGCCCTTAGACCTGACAGATGTTGTTCCTCCATAAGCAGGTTCCTTCGCAATGCCGAGGTGGGTCCCTGAACTGATTTTTTCCTCTCCACCTTTACTTTTAACCCACATCAGTCTGAGAGTAAAGATGCAAAAGGCTCAAACATGACTTCCTCTTGCGTCCTTCTGCTAGATTAGTCCACAGTACTTGCTTTAAACCTCATCTAAATTGAAGCCTGGAGGGACATCTGGGTGGCTCAGTCAGTTACGCATGTGCCTTCTGCCCAAGTCATGATCCCAGGGCCCTGGGATTGAGTCCTGCATCGGGCTCCTTGCTCAGCGGGGAGTCTGCTTCTCCCTCTCCCTCTGCCTGCCGCTCCCCGCTGCTTGTGCTCATGCTGTCTCGCTCTCAAATAAATAAATAAAATCTTTAAAAAAAATCTGAAGCCTGGAAATGAGTATAGTGGGCATTGCCATTGAATGCATTTATTAGTTCACTACAAGATTATCGTTATGAATACAAGGTCATGAAGATCCTTCAAACAGAGCTTTGCTAAGCAGAACTCCTGCCACCTATGGTATTCAGTACTATCTGCCTATCTGACATAAATTTCTTTCTGAGCCATCCCTGTGGACAACAGCTATTGCCAGGCACATCCTGGTCTACCTTCTCTATAGCTATGTAGAGCCTGTGACCCAGAACGAATGGAAAAATTCTATCAGGAGGTAAGAGATTTTTGGACTCCTCATAGGTAAGGATTGTGCTAGGAGAGCTGGGTGCCATTTATTTTAATTTATTTGTACCAGATGCCCCTAGTAATAATTCCTGGTTTGTCTTACCTCTTCAGTCATCCTGAATAATCACTGCTTCTTGAGCTTTGGTGTAAGGGTTCTCTTTAAAAAAGAAAAAGGGGGGGTGGGCGGAAAGGAAGCTAATATCCTTAATATAATAGGAAAGCAGCTCCACATTTTTTTCAGATGAAATCCCTTATTTGTGAAGTCTGTCCATTTCCTTCTGGAAGCCTAATTTGGAAAGTAGTTCTTTATTTCATATCTTCTGACTGGCAGATCATACTTACTTTCCACAATAAAGATGACCTCATTCAGACTTGCCCCATTCTCTTTATTTCCAGAAGAGCTTCACACGGGACCCCAACACGCTGGCCAGCACCCTTGTAGATTTGAGTGTGAGCTTTCATGCTTGGCGTCTTTGGGGATCTTCAGGCATCATATCTCTCTTTTCAGTTTGTCCTAACTATTCCCAGACACACCCACTGCCTGAATGTTAATATCTTCTCCTTGGAATTATATAATTCAACTGATACCGTTTTAGAACACAGCCCTTAATATACAATAGCAGGGCTGCCAGAGCTGCCAGCAAAGAGTAATAAGCAGATTGTACATTTCATTTGCTCTCTAGGTAAAACTAACATTCTGGGGTTTCACACGTGACTCCTCCAAGGACACAGTAGTGACGGTTCTAGTGGATGAGCCAACCATAACCTTGCCCTCTTCTTGCCATTAGCCGTGTGTCTGTTGCCAACGACTAGACAAGATCCTCTGTGTTCCAAATCTGGCTTTATTGATGAACTTCCCACTTGCCACTCCACCTGTGACAGTTTCTGGTCAGCTGAACTTAAATGGATTTTGGAAATGAAAGTGACCAATAGTCTGTTATGAAATGCTGTGGTGCATGAAATAAGATTATGAGCAGGCTTGAGAATTAACAGCAGATACCCTAACCTGGTCTAAACAACACGTGTCACTTATTCAGGAAGGGGTAAGTTCATCCTTAGACCCATATCCAGAACATGTAGGCACATTTTTCCCTTCCTGGTCACTTAAAAACTCTGTTAGTAACATGTGCAGAGTGAGACCTGCGTTCTTGTTCCAGCTTCGCCATTTACTGAATGACCTTGGACATGATCCTCAGTTTCTCTAAATCCAGGGCAGTCTCAGTGTATAATAGAACTCCGAAGAATGGTGCTCCTAAGGTTGCACAGTGCAGCGGTGCTGCTGAACCTAACTCCCTCACCTACAGCGAAGGCACCTTCTCTCGAGGGTTGGTGTGGAAGTCATGTATATATATAAAATTTCCCAGGACTGGTGCCCTCGTAAATAGTAAACACTTGGCGACAGCTTGTGTCATTATTTTTATTATGAATGAAAATTCTTCTCTCAGAGTTTAGCTAAAATCTAGGACTAGAACTTCACTGAGGACAAACCATGATACCCAGAGTAGGGAGGCAGGCTAGTCATTGGCATGTGTGTTGGGAGCAGCATTATATTAGAATCAACAAAGAACCATGGTTAGTCCTCACCGGTGCTCTCCACATGCCAGTCCTGTCTGTTTAAGCCAGTGATGGCAAATACGCATACCCCCCTCCCCCATCTAGCACCCATGGCAGACCTTTCCAGTCATAGCACTGCTTTGGCTTAGGGCTCAGAATCTTCTCAGAACAGGGCTCCTAGGAGCTACTATCCGTTGAGTGGATTTGGCATGTATTTGCCATCCTTGATCTAAGTTCTCAAAAAACTGTCTAGATACCATCAGGGGTTAGCCAGTCATTTTTCTATGAAGAAAGGCTAAAGAAACAGGGTATTTTTGCCTCTGCTTCTGCATGGTTCTCCACGTTAGAATCTCTTTGTAGGCAGTGTCACATTCAGTGGAAAAGGTAAAGGTCTGGAGGTAATGCCACAGAGTCCTAACCTGCGCACAGAGCCTCTTCTAGACTTGACTATGGACAGATAGGGCCAGCCATCACCAAGAGCCCAGATTCTACAGATGCCGCATAGACATCTAAGAAATAATGGCTTGAGTACCTTTGCTGTGTAGTTGAACTGCTATATGGGTGTTGCGAGGATGATCTGCCCATACTCAGGGCTCTCTATACTTTCTTCCCATTTCCTGGTGTCACTGTGACTTGAAAATGAGGGATACAGGGATGACCTATCTAGATCCTAGCTGGCCCGGGCTTCTTTATCCTCTGATGGAATAGCATTTGCTCTTTTTTGTCCCCCGTACCACCTTACCGTGGCCACAGCAGTCTAGGATTGCCATAGGTTTGTCTTTGATCTTTATTAAATTGGAGGGTTGGAGGATAGTGGAGTGCCAGGCATGAGCTCTAAAGAAAGATCTAGGTGTTAATCAGGATTGAAAGGGACAAGAAAAGGACCCAAGACGAATCCTATGGGACAGTCACTGCAACAAGAACAAAAACTACCTATTGAGCTAGGAATGAAAAGTTGAATTGGAAACAGCTTTACTGTGCCATTTTTCTTTCCAGTTAGCATAATCCCTCCCTCTTCTCCCTTTGCCTTCTCTCAATACAGTGGAATCCTATCTAATGGTACCAGAAGAGGGTCTTGGCATTGAATGTACAGCTAGAAGGGGAAGATTATGCAAGTAAAACCCAACAGGTCCCTCCACTACTACCAGCAGCCTGCATCAGCTTCTTCCCTTCACAGGTTTCTCCAGTGCTGGCAATGCTAGGATGCTGGTACCTCTCCGGTTAAATAAATCTAAAACTACTGGCCCAAGATTTTTATAGCAGTGCTGCAACCCTATATGAGGAAATGCAACAAATAGTCCATTACCACTGATTGGATATGGATTTTTGGCCTGGCCACTTGCCACGTGGTAATTTTAGAATAGGGTCACTTTCGGAATTGGAAGATTCCTTGTAGGAGGGTACTGGTGTTTGCTAAATAGTGTTTCTTACCTTCATGCCCTCTCACAGCCATGCTCCCACCTCCTGAGTGTAGGGCCAATCTCTCTGTCTGCCCGGCAGAGACAGTGAGAGCTCATCCTTCATCAGCTTACAGGGCTGCAGACATGGCCATTTCCAAACACCCAGGGTGCACTTAACCACTTCCTCCTCCTAATATCAGCACTTCCACTCTAACCACATCAGCAGCTTTATAACTTGCATCTTATTTTGCTCTACGTTTTGGCCGTTCAGGTATTTGTGGGAGGAAGGTGGGGGTACTGGCACACTGTTGTCACTGGCTTCAGAATTACACAGTTACACCCTGAGTCATTGTCTCTGGAGAATCATTTAAGCAAGAGTGCCAAGAGCATCCTGAAGGGCTCCCGCCCTTTTCACACTTGGGTTTTAAAGGTTGGGTTCTCTTTCATATTGGATATGTGACTGCCTGTTTGGTTTCACCATCTGCAAAATGGGAGTACTCGGCCCTGTTCTGCCTGGAGAGAGCTGAAAGGCGATGACTAAGACACGGTGCAGAGGATCCGAGGAGCCCCTAGTTCTACCCACTTACGTAGAAAGCGAATAACCACACACAGGCTGAGGTCACTGTGTGACCTGGAGAGGGACCTGTGGTTGCTTTGTTTTTGTGGGGTTTTTTTCTTTTTACCTGCATCCGAATAATTAGACCCAGTTGATGAGACAGGAGATGGACCTGTGGTCCTAGACCCTGAGATGTGACCATTCTTTACCTCATGGGCTTAGCTCTAGACAATTTTCCCTTTTCGCCCTGCCATAAAATCTGCCTGTTACATTGTCATCTTGCCTGTCTGTGCGTGGTCATTGTCCCAGGATTCAGGTTAGACCTCTCACATTTTGGCCCCGACCTCTGATCTTGAGGCTGTGTCTCTCAGATGTGTTTTTAGAGGATAGTCTTGAACCCTGGGAGTCATGATCTTTGTTATTATCAAGTATGTTGCAAGACAGTTCTACTTTATTAGCTTCCTGTCTAGCCTTTTTTGGCTTTTGACCCAAGGCTGGGGGTCAGTGTGGCAAACCTGGAGTTTGCCCTGGAAGCTTTTGATTCTTGTTTTCCCATCCAGAATTATATTAGTTGTTGAGATAGCCCAGCTAGACACCACTCGAGTATGACAACTTTAAAAATTCATGAGGCCTTGGGACCCATAGCGCCTCTCAACATACTGACTTCTAGCCTTGCATCAAGGGAAGCCATATGGTTTCACATGCCCTGTTGCCCTGATGAGGCCTAGCAAGTACATGAAGTGCAGAGGGAGGCCAACTCTTCAAGGTGTAAGGAAGGGCTCTTCCTGACACATTCACACATGCACCCAAGCATGCCTAACACCCAGCCACGGGGAGACCAACTCTGGGAAGATGCAGCATTCTCACCCTGCCCAGACTTCTTGCATCTGTCCTTCCTCTCTGATGCTTTCTGTAATTTGTACAGTATCGTCGAGAGGTGTTGAAGAGATCAATAGCAATTCACCTTTTCCCTTATTGATTAAAGTGATGGCAAGTTAAATTAGCAGGCAGTACCAATTCATTCATCATGAGCTATCCGTTTCCTACCAGGTCACCAGTGACCTCTCCCTGCCTGCTAGTTGCTGAGCAGCAGCTGAGATTATGCCTGTTTCTAGGCTGCTTTAATAGGAATGAGAGAACCACTGTGTTTGGCTCCTGTAATCAAAGCTGAGTGAGGAAGGAGACTGCAGGTGATAAGCAAGAAAATGACTGTGGAGCCTGTTCTTCAACTCGGCGGCTTTATTAGAGGGGCTCACCGCACGTGTGGTACTCTCAAGAAGAGGGCAGCATGGCGTCAGTTGATGGACATCACCGCCTCACCCAGCAGTTCCTCTCCCCTGGTTTTCTAAACGGTACAGGCTTCCTTTGTGATCCCACAGAACGTAAACTGCATGTGGGGACTGGAAAGTCCATGACACCTGTGAACTAGCTCTGGTTTTGCTGCCCACGCAGACATTTGTCATTCCCTCTGAGACTTCAGGTAGTAACTTGGGCTCACCCTGGGGGAATCTGGGTGCCTAGGGTCGAGCTTGAGTCAGAGGGTGAAGGAAGGGCTCTTGTGCTTAGGAGGGGTCTGTATCTACCAGGGGATGGAGAATGGAGACGGTTTTTATCCACTTCTTTCTCAACTCTAGAAGCAAGCACAGAAAGGGTGTGTGTGTCTGTGTGTTATTCTGTTCTTCCTCATTGAAATGCCCTCTGATTCTCTGTTGGGAAAGGTGACGGAAACACAACCCATGACATTTCCAGTGCCATGCACTAAAGAGCTCATTTTTAAAACTGCATCTCAAATGCCAAGTACTTACTACTTCACTCACCTGGTGGGATGACCAGGGGTCTGTGAATCCCAGGGCTCTTAAAAGGGAAGTTAGCACTGACTACAAAGGCAAAATGTGGTTAACTTAGCCCCTTTTCGCTTGATGTATTGTAGTTTGAATTCTGTTGGTTCTCTAACGCATATAGACACAGAAGCAACTCTTGCCCACCACACCCAGCAAAGTCGTTCAGCACTGCGGAGGGGCGGAAAGAGCTGGAGTCTGCTGCCTTGCACAGCATGAACCAATTCCCAGAAACTCCTGTGGGTAGAGTTTTGGCTGAGGGGAAAGTATCTGGGGGAACCCCCTCGAAAGTTTACCCTGCGCCATGACCTCTACCCAGCAGAGGGAGCTACTTACCTGAGTGGGCAGTTAATGGTGACCAGTGGGACTTGCGGTTCCCCAGAGCTGGTTGTTGCCATCAGGGAGCTTGCACTCTTTTGTGTCAGCCCAAGTACATGGCCAGGCTTCCAGAAGAACACTACCATCACAGTCATGTTTCCTGAGTGCCCAGTGGGTTTAGGTCACTATTTTGGTTGTCCCTTTCCCGGTAGGAAGATTTCACTAGAAACCCAGCGTCACTATGTCAGGTAGCTCTGCAGTCTGCAGATGCCAGACCTGGAGAAGGCAGCCAGCTCTCTGTGAAGCTGCTTAATTACATGTGAAGCTGCCAGCAGGACGATTGTTCTTTTCCCATGGATCATTAATAAACCATTCTGGCCTGCATAGATGGGGCAGGGGAAGTCTCTGACAATTCCATCACCTTCCTCAGCTTTGTTGGACAGGTTTTCCTCCCTTTCAATCTAAAGCATTCAGAATGGCTGGGAATGAGGAGAGGAAGGGAAAAGAAAATCCTATTTCCGTATAACACATGTGTCTTTCTCCTAAGATGGAAAGTGGCCCCCTGCTTTCAGATTGTCTTGGCAGCCAGAGTACAAAGGGTTCAAGGCTTGCCATGGGTGGGAAGTGCTAGTGGCCCAGCTCCTAATATTTGCAGCCAACTACAAACCAGGCCTGATTTGGAGACAAGGCTGCTAGAGCAGCAGATGGTAAACAGTCCTGCCCCCCTGGGGCCCAGGGTCGGCACCGTCTTCTTCCTGCAGCCAAGGCAGCCTCGTTCCTGCTATGCCTGAGCACAGGAAGCTTTTATGGCTTTTTAGAAACTACTTTTTTAGGCAAAGATGGAAGAAGGCAAAGCAAATACAATATGGGAAACTCAATGTAGTTAGAAATATTTCCCTGTCAAACAGCCTAAAATAGAGCTTTTCCTTTGTTGGGTAGAAGAATTTAGAATCTACATTTCTCCATAGAGCATTGAGTGCAGAAATTAAAAATGGATTATAAATAGAAATAAAATGACCCATTCAGTTTCCAAGGACTTGAGTCTACAGCCTTCAGAATACTGAATTAGAGCATTTGAGAGCTGTCAGGGCTCTAGAGGTGACACAGTCCAGTCGAAGCGGTTCACAGTATTTGAGAAACTGAGGCATGAGGAAGGTAATCCTTGGGACACACGTAGTCCGGCACGGGAGAGCTAATATCTCCACATTCCTGTTGTATTCGTCTGACCTGCACCCTCACCTGCCTCCCAGACAGCCACCTGTTCATCCACTGGCAGTACAGATAACTGGAAGACTGAAAATGGCATAGAGAAGGGAGTGGGGTGTACGTGGTAGAGGTGGACAAAAGAGGTGAACACGTGCATTCTCTAAATTGTATTATTTTAGTGAGAGAAGGACACGAGGCTAAGTCAGAGGAGAAAGTCATCTGGGGCCTCAGCGTTCTGTAAAGAAGACTCTTAACTAGACAGGGGTGCAGAGAGAATGCACACAGGATGAGAAGGCATGCCAGAGAGGGAGGAGTACAGGTGTCTCACAAGCCTGGAATTTTCCATTTGCTTTTCCTGATTAGTGATCATAGAAAAGCTGTTATCTTTTCATGCCAAAAACTGAGCTTCAAAAATGCCCAAAAGAAACAACCATGAAGTACTAAACCATTTTAAATTAAGGGGCTTTGTTTTTCCTTTTGGGGTAGGGGAGAGGCTTACATTGTTTGCTTTTTTATTTATCTTCCCCCCCCCCCCCCCCACCGCAAACTGAGAGAATTGCAGGGCAGGGGTGAAATGTATTGCCCTCTAACTCCTTGGGCAGGACTCCAGCTCAGGCACTATTTTCTGGTCACTTTCTCCCAGGCCACAGGGTATTACCCCTTGCCCCCAGTGTCCTGCGCACTTGGGCCCACTCCCTCTATTCTCTCAGAGGAGGCAGATCTGAAAACCATGCCATGTTAGCAGGCTCTGGGCCTTGCCCCCCACCTTGTAGCTGAGGCTGGTTACCCATCTCGTGAGCAGTGATGTCTGTGTCTTTCAAGGGCTTGTCAAGTGGGAGAGGAACAAATCACATTTTCTGGCAATTTAATTTTATTAACTCTGATGTTTCCCCCCTTTTCCAAAGCACAGCCAAATGGAGCTAAACAGACACACAAGGGCTATATTTAGTCCTGATGGTGTGGTAGAGTAGGGAAGGCACAAACATAGAGGTTTATCTGCTACCTAGTAAACACGGGGAGGTGTCAGGGCTGGAGAATTCAATAGTAATAATAAGCATTTATAGGGTACAATGACAACTTTGATACAGGGCATAATTTTCTGGGGATTGTTATTAATTGTGCTTCTGTGTTTGAGCAGCCCCCTAGTGAGGGGCTTGGAACACCATGCAGAGTTAAGCTATATTAAACACCAATTAAAACAGCGTAAAATAGGAAACAAATAAAACACGCAAAGGTCAGAATGGCTGTGAACAAGTAGTAAAGGCCCTGAGGGGAGAGGGGTTAGGGCCTGGTGAGTCTAGTACACTGGGGTACTCAATGCTCCTCATTGCTCTAAGCTTCTTTGAGTTCCTAAGTTTAGCAGGTTTGCTGGACTAGCTTCCCCAAATTCAACTCTTTCCCAAAGGGGTCTCAGAAACAACTCATTATGGCCAGCAAGAAATGCAAGAAGACAACTACAGTCTACCCACACTGTCCAGTAAGACTTTCTGCAGTGATGGAAATGTGCTTTATCTGCATTGTCCAGTATAGTAGCCACTAGCCTCATAAATACTGAGCACTTGAAATGTGGTTAGTGCAACTGAGGCACAGAATCTTTAATAAAATTTTAATTTTAATTTAAACAGCCACATGTGATTAGTGACTACAGTATTGGACAACATAGGACTCTAGACAGTCTTCTCCCACAGTAAACACTCCAGGAACGTTCAGTTTGCATTGCACTCTTCCTAAACCAATCTGCACCTTCCTCCCATACCTCTGAATGTTTAATGCATTTTTTTTTTGACCCAATCCTCCCATGCTCTTGACTTAAGCTTCCAGATTCTTTCATAAGGGTCACACACAATGCCAAGAAATGAGAAAGGTCAATGCCTGCATGAAACCAGACAGCTGTGGCCTTACCCTTGCCCCCTTTTCTCCTGGTATCCCCCAGTCAAGCTAATACCAGGTGTTTCCCACTCCCTCAGGGAGAAAAGAAGTTCCCTTCTGGCTCTCTGGCTAAATGAAGATCGCAGATCTGTGGTGCTTATCCCACTGAACGTCTGATTCAGTTGCTGAGTCTGACCCTTGAAATCTGCAGAACCCGGGGATTGTAAAATTCCCAGGTCATGCAAGGAACTCTGACCTGACGTTCTTTGGTCCCTTTGGCACCTACTAAAAATAACCTTTTCCAGTAGCTCTTTAAACACTCATTGAATGCTTAGAATGGATCCATTCATTGCGATGACATAGTATAGTAGAACAAAGCACTGTACTTGTAAGAAAAAAATCCCACGTCTAAGTCCTGGCTCCTCTATTTACTAAATCTGTGACCTTGACAAAAAATCCCTTAACCTCCCCAAGGCTTCATCTTCCCACATAAAAATGAGTGTGCTAGATTGAATGACCTCTAGGTCTGAGAGGACCTAGAAAAGAGATCCAGAGAAAGACACCCTAGTTGCCATAAAGTCCTATGCCTCACTCAGTCTCCCCCTTCAGATGTCAGGCCTGCATTTCAAGCACCCCTTTCCTGAGTCCACCAAGATGCCCACCTGTGTCTAGTTAGCACTGACGCAAACTGGGAAGTTGTCCGGCAGCACGGACACACCCTGAGCCAGACTGGGCAGCATTACCTCTTCTGGTCATCACTGCTCTCACGTGAACCTCGAGGTGTCCCGAACAGTCCCCAGTTACTTTGAGGCATCCTCAAAGGTAGCATTTGGGTCCGTCGTGGAAAGAAGGCAAGAGGTTTCTTGGCTTGGGCACCAGGTCCATAAAGCAAAAGAGGGGTTTGGGAGTTACCTGTGTGTGCCAGTCATCTTGGCTAACTGGTTGTCTGCCAGCCCTCCTCCACCTAGCAGTCGCTAGTTACTGCTCCGGGGATTGTCCCCAGCCTCCCAGAGCCCCTGTGGAGCTGCCAACTCTGCACAGCTCACAAAGGGCCCTGTAGCATCTCTAATTGAAGAGCTGGTGAGCGGACGCCCTCAGTAGAGGTATTTTTAGCTGCAGTGATACAGCCTCATCTTTTCTGCTGGATGGTTTGTTTAGTTATTTTTTAAATAAAATAAATAGTTAAAATTGACGACTGTGATCCCAAACCCTAGTGCCAACGCCCAAGAAGTTTTGGCACACCCCCTCACCACAGGCCTAATTAATCCTGTCTAAGACCAGGTGCTGAAGCTCTTGAGTTTGCCAGAATATTAGGCCAGAGAGACAGCGTGTACAGAAGGGAGAAGAGCTAGAAATAGAGAGAAGGCATAATGCAGTCTGGCCTGGTGTGAGGTGCTGAGGGCCCTCTGAGCAGACTGGGCAGCTGGGAACAACTCTTTCCAGGCCTCTCAGACCTTTGATGGATCTAGGGGATCGAGTGAGCAGGCCTCAGCTCCTTGCATTATACAGTGGATCCCATTCTGTACCTAGCAGACTTAATGCTTTTGTTTTCCTTCTCTTTCCCACTTCCCCACCTACCACCGAGAGGGAGGCGGGAGGGGCAGAGGGAGAGAGAGAATCTTAAGCAGGCTCTGCTGCTAGCACGGAACCCAACTTGGGGCTCAATCTCATGACCTTGAGATCATGACCTGAGCCAAAATCAAGAGTCTGACGCTTAACTGACTGAGCCACCCACTTGCCCTTTGTTTCCTTCTCTTTATCCTGTTCTGTGACTTGCCACCTTTTCCTTGGCTTTTTTTATTGTGTACCATGTGATCAGGGCAAAAGGATATTCACGGAGCTTGCATTAGACCCCCATAGCAGGATCCTGGATGGATGGGGCAGTGGTTCTCAACCCTGGCTGCGCACTGGAATCTTGGGAGTGCGGGAATTTAGGAAAGGTGCTCATACCTGGGACTCCCTTCAAAGATTCTGGTTTCATCAGGCACCAGCTTTTAATTTTATGTTCCCCAGGCATATTAGGTGATACCAAGGAATAGTTTGTTGATTGTGTTCCGTGTGATAATGGCATTGTGGTTAGGTAAGAAAATGGCTGTGTTTTTTAGAGATGCATACTGAAGTATGGAAAGGTGAGGTGACATCATGTCTGGGGTATGCTTTAAAATACGTCAGCAAAGAAAAGGGGGATAGATGGAGCAGATCTGTTTTGATAATTACTAAATCTGGATGGTCGGTATATGGGAGTTCGTAACTATTCTCTAGTTCCAGTGTTTCAAATTTCTCAAATCTGAGTTTTTTCAGTAATAAAAAAATGTTTTTAAAAGAACTTAGAATCTCTTCAGGGGATTCTAATGTTCAGATAAGGTTGAGAACCGGTGGTTTAGAAGATTAAATTTGGATCCCCACACCCTAGATCAGCTCTGACTTGGGGCTTTGCGTAACCTAAGAGTGACCTTTCAGGATAAGTTCCCATAAGTAATCTGGACCATCAGCTCTTGAGGAGGTGAAGAACAGCTTGGGCACAAAGAACAGATGACACCTAGAATGGGAATTCAGAGCGGACAACTAGGCAGCTTTGTTCTACTGAGTGACCTCAGTACCACCCAGCCCCAAAAGCTGTTGTGCTTTGGGCTTTACGTGCCTTGTCACTTGCCAGCACTCCTGCATACCACGCTGAGGACCTCTCTTGCCACACCAGGACCATAAAAGACCACTACGTGGCGACACATGCACAGGAGGGTTCTGATTTCCTTAGTGTTCAGCACTTTACCTAGTTGGGGTTTTGCTGAAGCTAGAGTGAGGGGCGAGGGGGCTGAAATTGCACCTCCCTGTCCTTCCCGGGAGTTCATGTGCTCTCAGTCCTGTGTGCAAGTGTGTGAGGGCCCTTTTGTGTCTTCAGCACCTGTCCTAACTCCCAAGCAGTATTTTGCTCTGGCTGCTCAGCAGGTGGGATAAACAGAAGCTTGCTGCAGCCCAACTAAATGGTGCTCTGGAGCTCTGGCTGGAAGCTTCCATGCTACATTTAAATACCACAGCCTGGCTTAGGACCCTGACTTAGCACCTCTCCATTCATGAGCAAGCTGCTGGCTCTTCTTTATTCAGGGGGCTTTGTGATGTATACTTATAAGCAAGTCTGTGTGTTGCTAAGGGAAGTTGAAGCAGAGGGAAAGCTACAGACTGACTGCCCAAGGTCACTCGACCAGCCCAGAGCTCTGCTACCAATAGTGTTTACTAAGTGCATGGGTGTCCTTCTTCCTACTCCCTGGGGAAGACTTGGAACAGTCCTTTCAGCAAACCAGCTTGAGAAAGGTGCAGAAGTCACCCCCTGCCCCTCTGTAGGAGGGCCCAGAGCATCTGTCTTGCCCCAGGTCTGAATCAGTGTGGGTCCTACCACTATATCTGGTGCCTACATCCAGAATTCAAACGGGCATTTTCTTCCTCTGCCCACTCAGAAGAACAAGTAGCCTCAGAGTCACTAAAATGTAAAACTCCAGGCCATGTGGCCTTCACTGGACTGTTTGGATGGGAGGAGGCAGAAGGTTTCCCTGACTCCCCTATGCTCCCTAGTACTTATCTCCCCTTGTTGCCACCCTTAGGCTGTCCATCTTGTTGTTTCCCCCATGGTAGGAACTCCTCAAGGGCAAGAACCAAGTCTTTCATCTCCATTGTTCCTCAGCACCTGGCACAGTGCCAGTCACTGTACTGGCTCTAAGTAAGCATATAGATGAGGAAGTGAACCAAAGGAGGGCTGTGGCGGGGAATGCCACTAGGCTAAGGGTCAGAAACCTGGCATTTTTTAGAAGTAGCTTCTCATTCATTTGGGCTTATGAGCCTGAACTGAGCCCCTCCTGAGTTAGCTTGTAGAGCAGCCTATGTGACTAGGGAGGGTTTCTCTTTCCACTATGGTATAAATGGTATAAATAATAATAATATGTGGTAGAATAAATGGTAGTCTCCCTGTGCCTTGGTTTCTCCCATTTGATATTCATGGGCCTCTGAGCAGTCTGTCCCCTCTCCCTCCTCACCTGGGGCTCTTAGGAGGGTGATATGTTTGTAGGAGTGTTTCCCTTTGTTTTTCCAGGGCAGTCAATTGATACTTGGCCAGCTCTCTCCGAAGTTACTCCTCCTGAACCTCAGTGAAACCCCAGGGGCACTAGCTCAGCTAAAGCTTCTGTCATTAGTGACAGGACTGTCCTGCCTGTCAGAAACCAGCGTGACCACTGAGTCTTCCCCTGCTCCCTCTAGACTCAAAAGCAGAGGTTCTAATCCTGAGCCTGCCCTTGAGTCACCGGGCTATATTTTTAAAAATATCGAAATCCTGTCACCACCCCTAGAGATGCCTCTGTAATTGATCTAGAGTCTGAACATTGGTATTTTCTAACGGCTCCTTAGTGCTGACAGTATATACTTGGGACTGAGAACCATTGTCTCAAAGAGTGTTCACCAGAAGGAGCTGTAATAGCGCTTGAACATCCCACTGCTGGCCTTGCCCTCCCCACCACCACCCGCCCTGGAAGGCGGAAGAGGAGAGCGTGTATTTGCCTCTTCTGCACACCCCACGTCGCCTTCCTTAGCTGGTCTGAGACTGTTCCCAGACTGTGCGATTGATGGTGCAGTGTGGTTGTGTCCCCCACCCTCAACCCCCACACACTCTCTCTCTCACGGCCCAATGCTCTTAACCTTGGGCAGGTGACTGGAGCAGAGATGGATTATCTGTGGACAATGGTTTGATTTTGTTTTGGAGGGCATTAGTGAGGGAGAACAGTCCAGAACTGTCTTTGCAATTTAAGATGAATATTTCTTTTAAGATTTTAGCTCAAAGAATAGCTTGCCCACTGGCTCCCAGATATCACATCCCATCCTTCGGTAGCAGAAGAGTCTGCCTTAGCAGTGAGAAGCAAGGCCAGACACCAGTTGAAATCCCAGACAGCTTCCTACCCTCCCTCCATATCTTGTCAGATATTTCAAGCTTTAAGTCCTTATTCGTGCTCTGCCTACTTGGCTGGCTGTTCTTGCACTTGAGCGGCTTGTTTGCCTGGACAGGTCCAAGCTGTCTGAGCCATCAGCAGCTGCACCTCCTCCCTCGCGCCTTCTGTCTGAGCCAACCTTGATTCACAGTAGTGCAGATGGCCCCAGCCTTATCCAGCGACGTCTGCCACTCCCATCCCTCTCCTGCCCTGCTTTCCCCCAAATGAAGGGGCTGGGCCAGCCGCTGCCTGCAAGTCAACCTGGGGCTAAGATGAAGACCACCCTTAGTTCATGCTCTGGCATATTAACCTAGGAAACATGATAAAAATTTTATCTGAAGCACATAGGACAAGGGTACAGGGGGGTCTCAGTTCACGTTGTATAGAAAATACTTTTCAGCCTGCATCGGAGCTAATCTGTTTTTGCAAATATGCTTAGTTCCACCCACTCTGCTTCCTAAGTATTATTGGGAGCTGAGAGAGGAGAGAGCCGGTGCCAGAAATCACCTTTTCTTCTCTTCCTACCCTTTCCTCCCTTAAATGCAGACTGGACAACTCAGTGCACCACTGCTCAGTTCCTCAGTCCAGTTCAAGATGCTGAAAGGTAGTGCCCTGTAATACACCACTGTAATCAATTCATTTCCCTTCTCCTTGTCCCTCTCCAAGAGAAATGAAGTGACAGGTAACAAATGCGAGAGGGGTCGTGGGTGACCTTGTACATGAGAAAGATATGCTGCAGTAGCCCTAGGGCCTCACTCTGCCTTCCACCCTGGCACCTCCGCTGCTGAGCTGTGGACAAGGCACAGGAATCAGGGGGTCCCATCTAGCAGGCTCTCTCTGAGACCCTGAGACCCACAGCCATACCCTCTAGCAACAGCAAGCAGCAAGGAGGGAGTGCTGTGGCAGCAGTCTGTTCCACCTGTGTGGTTTGGGTTGGGGCATACAGAGCAAATACACCAGCTCAGTGCAGTCATCTGTAAACCTAAGGGACCCCAGCAGCTTTGGAATGCCATTGGTTCAGCAGTACTAATACTCACATGATTCATCCTGAGGCTTACTTCGCTGTTACACACATTATTTCAAGGCTTTTTTTCTCAATGGAGAAAACTGTCCCAGTCCTAGGCTGCTTAAAACAGGAACATAAGCCCCCAAAGCCAACCCTTTTTATAGGGTAATAATCGGGACTGAGATCTGTTAGTCCCTGGAGTGTTTTTTTCAGGATAAGGATATTTTTAATCCTTAATAATGACAGAATATCTCTGTTGGCACCCAAGGACCAATAACATACTGACTAAAGAGACAAGGACTACCTGAAGAGTTACCCGGTTTGTTTTGTTTGTTTGTTTGTTTGTTTGTTTGTTTGTTTGTTTGTTTTTAAAGATATTATTATTTGACAGAGAGAGACACAGCAAGAGGGAACACAAGCAGGGGGAGTGGAAGAGGGAGAAGCAGGCCTCCCGCTGAACAGGGACCCCGATGCGGGGCTCGATCCCAGGACTCTGGGATCGTGACCTGAGCCGAAGGCAGACGCTTAACAACTGAGCCACCCAGGGGCCCCGAGTTACCTGTTTTTATCTCCATAGTTCAAGGCCAGGCATTTGGTGAGTGCTCTCTGTCCCAGTGTGCATGGGGCCACTTGGGTAGAATGGAATTAAGGGACCTTACTCCATTCCAAATGTCACGGCTCCTACAACCTAGGGATGTGGTCTACTCTTTTGTCCCACTTGGCAGGTAAGGAAGAAAGATCCTTGGGCATAGCCCAGAACCCAGGAACCTTTTTGTTTCTCTGAAGCCACATGATCAAGATCACTACGCTGGTCAATTTCCTGTTCTTCATGGCGGGCCCTGCCTTCCTGGGCTTCCTTCTAGAATATGTTGCTCTCTCTTTCGGCTACAGTTGTTGCTTAACCTCTTAATTAGGAAACATACTCTTTTGGTTCCATTGTTTTCTCCTTTGACCACATTTTAATGACCTGCCTGCTTTTGTTTTTGATCCACAAATTCTAGTCAGTTAAAACTGCTGGGCTGAGAGTGACTCACGGGCACAGTCCAGGTTCTTGAGTTGGGTCCCAAGGACCTGAACTGACAGTATTTGCCTTAACTCTCAGAGCAACCATCAGATTCGCAACCAGAAACCTGTGGCAGATACACTGCCAACCCCATCCCCAATTCTATGAAGGAGAATGGCCCTGGAGCTGCTCAGCATAGGTCACAAGGACAGAAGAGCTCCAGAGTGGGGGGATGCTGCCTTCCCCATCCTGCCAGGCCCCTAAGAGCATGGTCAGAGGCTTGGAGATTGGGATCGGGAGGTTCTGCTCCCCATCTTCTGCCCTCTGTACTCACTGTGGGACTGCCTGCCTGTAAGCCTGCCTCAGCTCCCAGAGCGGCCTGCGCATCACCTGGCGGTCTGCTGGTGCCAGGATGCCCTGGACCTGAGAGGGTGCATGAGAATAACTACTCAGTGCCCACATGTTTCCTGTTGTCTCAGGCTCCAGGTGTTGCATTTGCTGAAGTTTTAGACATGAGAGATGAGATGGCTCTGTTCTCTCAGGGGACAAGTGGGGAAAGATGCCCCAGCTCACATTTCCAGGGTCTGAATTCCAAATGGACAACCCCATTACCAGGCTCTTAGTGTCTCCTGCTCTCCACACCACACCTGGTTCCACCTCAGGCCATTTCGTACCAGCAGAGGGAAGCCCTAGGTCCAGCGGCAGCAGCACTGCTCAGGGGCAAAGTCTTTACCCTTGGAGTATTTTGTAATCTGGAGTAGTGAGGCCTCCACTTCCAGACCAGAAACGAAACGGAATGACCTTGTGGGGTGGACATGTACAGCACAGCCAGCATTTGTTTGGGTTGTTGATTTCCACATAGTAAATGGTTCTAGTTGCTACTGAATGTCCTTGCCTCCGTGTGATGGTCAGGTTCTGTATCCACCATGTTGTTCATGCAGGGATGGGGGAAAGATAGCTTTGCCACTTTCCTCTGGCACCTGAAAATGGTTCTCCGTGCTACACGGAGTTAGCACTCTGGAGAATCACCAGGGAGACCCCTCTGTCTCCTGCCAAGCTCAACAAGCCCTGCCCATACACTACTCTGAATCACACCTCCTTCCCCAGCTCAGCACAGGGCGCCGCCTTATGGGAAAGTCCTGGGTGTCAGCAGGAGAGGCATTTGAGGAGAAATGAACTGATGTAGGAAGGGGGAGTGCCGCTCAGTCATCTTTTAAGCAGAAAGGAAAAGGTCATCAGAGCCATATGGGGCCAGGCTTGGATTATTGTTGACTCTGCCTTGCTGCAGCAGAGGGCTCAGCTCACTGGGGCCAGCGCCAGCCACTGCCAACCCCATCCAGCTGCCGACGGCCCAGGCACAAAGAAACGTGTGCTCTGTGTACACAAACGGGTCTGCACACCGGCGTGAGCCCGTTTTTAGCCCTTGCCCAGGAAGGGCAGCCCATGACATAGTAATTTAATTAAATGTACCTCCCTCCATGGCCCACACATTTGAAGAGGTTTGGGGGGAAATGAATCTGGCTGAGGAACATTACCCTGCCGCCCTGGCACTGCCCCAGAGCTGAGCCGCAGTGCCATAAAGGGTCTCGCCATCCTGAATCCGGCCCAGGGCATCTGTCTGCACCACAGGCTCTCTGGCCAGGCTGCCTGCTGGCACCTCTGGCAAGGCAGCCTCTGGAAGCATTCCGTCTCCATCACAAGGAAGCCACCAGGGGCAAAATAAGGGGACTCCCCACCCCCTCCTCAGCAGCCTCAGCAAAAACTAGAGCCCTGGCGTTATCTTTCCCCGCTGATTTCCGTGTAGAAGAAGGGAGAGGGCCGAATGGGAGGACCCCCACCCCTTCAACTGACACCACAGCCTCAGTAATAGCGATCACCCCAGTTTCCATGTTGGCCCACATTCCTGTACCTCTGTCCTGGAAAAGATCCATATTTAGGGGCCCAAAATTGATTCCAGTGAACTTATCACCATGTTTCACATCTCAGATGCTCATCAGTTTTTGTCCATTGTGTCCGAGCTCAAGCCACAGTCCGCACCCCGGAGCCCTCCCCCTGCCTTCCAGCCAGCCAGTGCTTGTCTTGCATGGAACTCCTCACTCCTCCGGAGGCACCTAAGCTTTCACTTTCTCTTGTCAGAGTGCCTGCCCATTTCATCTTCTCACTAACCTCTAGCCTCCCGCTCAACCTTTTATATCCCAGGTCAGCAGTACCATGCCCGCTGGAGAAGAGCATTCTTTCTCGTGATCCTCACTCCCCACCAAGAGCATATCTTCCTGGCTGGCTAATCTCTCCTGCGTAATGTTAGCAACACCTCCGGGAGAAAGGGAATTTCTCTGGCACAGTCTGTCTCAACACCAGCAGAACACAGGCTGTTGCTTAGGAGTGGGAATCATTAGAGTTAGGCCATTATTGGAGGGGACCAGTCTCTAGGGGGGCTAGCAGAAATTACCACTCCTTAATAGATGAAAACTCATTTGCCGGAAGCCCCTGCCCTCCTCTTTATTTCTCTGCATTCTCCACCTCCCTTCTCTTCCCAGCTTTGAAGTCAAAAAGAGAGGTAACGCAAGCCCATCCAAGATGGCAAATTTCTGCTAAATTAACTTGGTTAAAAGATCCTTGGTTGAAAGCGGCTGTTCTTTTAGAATGTTTCTGTTGGGACTTGGCTTAAAACCATCATGAAGGAGACAGATTCTGATTAAATGTATGTGATAAAATTATAGCCAGGACCACTCCATTTCCCGAGAGGATTTGTTGAGGTGGCTAGGAGACATCTACTAGCTTCCTAGACCATATTTCAGAGAAGACCCTGGAGTCAACCTGGGCTGTCTAAGCTTTCCCTGCAAGGGTCCCCTTGTTTACAAAGGAACCAGGGAAGGCGAAAGACGTGGAAGCAGGACTCCAGACTTCTCTGCTTCTCCAGTGGTCATCTTGACCTTGAACAGACCTCTAACATGATTTTTGCCTCTGTATGCCTTCCCTGCACAGGGATGCATGTTCTTTACCTTATAGCTCTTTGCTGTTGTAGGGGAAGGGGGGTAGGTGGCATGAGCAACAAATGTTCCTTTTAATTTATTACCTGTTTGGGCTGCCATCAGAACTCACATGCCTTGGAACATTTGTGGTTGAAGAGAAAGGAAGAGTTGCCTGATTTCTCAGCTCTAGCTGTTTGAGTGAAGTCATGAGTGGGCACTGTGTCAGAGCATTAAGCACAGATAAAGCACTGGTGTGAAAGGCCTTTCCTTCTTCCTCCCTCTCCTCCCCTCCTCCCCCTCCCCTCCCTTCTCTCCCTGGAAGCAAACTGTAAGGGATTGCACCCAGTCGCCAACTCCAGGGGACACTCCTCACTTTGTAGTTTCTGTAAATGGCGCCCCCTGGATTTGTCAGTCACCGTGGCCCTGCTGAGGTTCAGTAGCAGTGCTGGGTTGAGAATCCAAAGACCAGAGATCTGGTCTCTCCATCACCAGCTATGTGACACCTGAGCAAATCGCATCTCCCTGGCCTTCATTTTCCTCATAAATAAGTTTTCTGAATTAACTTAGAAAGTCCCTTCTCTGTCTCCACATCCCTGAATTTTGAAGCTATAAACCATCATTCTGGCCTCAGCGTTTTGCCATCCCAAGGTTGGCCAGCCTTGATAACACACCCATCATGTGAAGGTGGCCTCAGCTGACATGATACCATTGGTCAGAGCAGATGTGGACTTCAAACGGGAATATGGCAGAGGGGGCTAAAGAAAGGGAAAGCTACCCTGCAGGCACAGCAGGCTGGACCGAGAAGGGCATGGAATAGGCCACTTCCTCATTCTTCTTGTTTTCGTACCTCTCTGTGGCTTCAGAACCTTCTTCTGACACACATGCACACAGTACACCCAGTAGGTGCGATCACTTCCCTCATCAGAGTAACCAAATGAAATGCAAACATGCTTGGAGATATCTCAGTCTTGCCAAGTATCTCCAAGCCCTCCTCCCCATTTCTAATTAAAAAATTATCTTCTCTTTCACTGGTTCCTCTAGCAGTCTCTTCCTTGGCCCTCCCTCCTTTCTTACTCCAGACTGTCCTAATTCATCCCCTTAAAGAGATGAATTGGAAGAATATGCTGTCATGTCAGAAGGAAGCCATTGTCAATTCACATAGGCAAAGCTAATAGGATAAAGTATTATCCAACTTCCTTTAAGTCCAGAAATTAAGTCTTGCAATAGTAATAGATTAGAACTTGTAACCACTGCAGCTGCTGGCTGCAGGAAGAGGCTGTTAGTATCCGAGGCCTCAGCTCCATTTCTGGGCCTGTGCTGGGCCTTTTGTGAGGGACGCACTGAGCATTCCTGCAAACATTGCTACGCTCTGTGGAGAGCTGCCTGTAACTCATTCACTTCACCTACAGGGCAGAATCTGAGTGGGAGAAGCTGTCTGAATGGTCTTACTGAACCCGGATGAGTAGGTAGGTGAAGGGAAGAAGCCAGGGCCTGGAAGACTCTAGGAAGAAGTAGCCAGAGGCCAGGAAACCAAACTTTGCACAGGGAACAGTTAGTGTGTGAAAGCTCTACTCAGTCATCCTTGCTGACTCATTGAGCAGGTAGAATGACTTATCTGGTGACTAAATCAGCACCAGCGCAGACATAGGGAAACCAGAGGTGAGACCTTAAAGAAACTTTAAGAGACTATAGATGAAGGACTTGCCTTGGAAGAGGAAACTGCATGAGAACTGTTGGAAGAGTCATCAATCTTCTGGAATGGAAGGGTCTTGCAAAGATGTCCTAGGTCCTATCATGGCAAATGATTATCCTCAGATGGGGATTATGGAGGGAAACACCCTGATAGAATTATTGGAGGGTGCTGCTTATTAGGGGGGTTATAAGGAGGTGGATGGGTATTAAAGAAATGCGTGGATTAAGGACTGTCCCTTTGGTATTTAGTAATCAAAACTTTAGTAATTGTTCTAGTATTGTTCCTGGATGCACAGAATGAATGACCATGAAAGTACCTAAGTACTACTTTGCTCCATCTAGTCCCCACACCTGGCATTAGGACAGCCTCTCAGCTCAGTGCTTCCCTGCTGGAGGGTCAAAAATCTTAATGGGATAAGTTAGGGAAGACACCGTCCTCTCAAATGCTAACACTCTTTGACAAGAGAGCTTCTCCCAGGGACATCCCCCACAGGCCTCAGCCTAATCTCTCTGACTCACTGCCAGGGTCCATGTGCCCTGAACTCACAGTCATCACCATTTTTATGGGAAAACACAATTTATATGATATCCTCCCACTGGAGTAATACTCTTTTTGTGTGGCTAAATAGTGACTTGCACCACCCTTCACTGTGAAGAGAAGTGAGGGACCAGATTCAGAGCAAACCCCTGAATGAGCCAGTCAGGGTCAGGATTAGATTACAGTCCTAAGGGCCGGGTTGCTTTCCCCAAGCAGGGGACAGCCTGCAAGATAGAGAACAGGACTGTTGTGGGTAGGTGGTTTGGCCCAAGTACTGACGGCAGAGCTGGCATGTACCAGAGGATAAAACCTGTGATCATCCTAAAATCTAATTCTAGCTACTCATTAGGAAATCAAAATGCATTCTCTCTTAGGCTTCTCTTGGAAAGTTAATCTCCCTGCTTTTCTTCTCCTCCGTTCCATGCCATGAATTTCACACTTAACAGTCCTCCCCCATCCAGGGTCCAGCCAGCCTCTTGCTTGCTGGGACAGAGGAATCTCCCTGGCTTTCCTCCTTAACTGCATTGCAGACCCTTAGCCTGTGTATCTGCCATATAGCTCCGTTCTGCTCTCACTTGCTCAAATTATGGTGGGTTTTTGTTTTGTTTTTCCTGCCTGTATTTTCTCCAAGCCCTCTAATTCTGTTTTGAAGCCCCAATAGCTCCTCTCTGTGCTGCCTTCTCCCTCCTGGTGCCTCAGACCTCCCCTCCCCTAACCTTCGTAAGGCATCCTGATAGAGAAACAGGGTGAGGTGGAGAAGACTCTAGGAAGTTTATCCTCTCAGTAAAGGACCAAGGTTTCTGAGATAAATGTATCCTGGCCCAGCCCTCACCTGTGCATCATCACCAACAGCAGCGCCTTTCCTTTTTTCTGGCTTACTGCAAAGAGAGGTCATCTATTCCTGGACTAAAATGGTGCCTTGGGCCAGCTAGAGAGCTGGATTAGGGAACAGAGCACAAGGCAGTTTTCCTGGGGAGAAAAGTACAACCCATCTTTCCCACTGGGTCTGGGCTCATGTAGATAGTGCTGTCCCCTGTTCCTGACTTCTTGATAAGCATCCTTCCTCTGTGGAATAGCTCCAAGGCATGTTCTCTCTTTGGGCACAGAGGAGGTTCTAGAATAGAGGTGGTGATTGAGGAGGGCTGGTCAGTTGGTCTGTATCCTTAGGTTTATCATCAAATAACTACCAACAGTACAGCACTCAGTTACCATTCTGAGTGTGATTTTATTTATATAATTTTAATTCTCATAACCTATGTAGTGGTGAGGTGTAGATACTCATATGTCCATTTTACATATGAATAAGCTGAGTATTTGTCCCAAGTCACACAGATAGGAAGCAGTGGAGCTGAGATTCAACTCAGGAATACCGGATCCAAAGTCTATACTTGTAAGCACCGTGCTGAGTTGCTTTGCAAGTATGTATGTTTCACTGATCTGGTTCCTGAAGCATTTATCCCTGCTCCAAGAAGCAGTTTACTTCATTTTAATTTAAAGCAAAGATGAAAACAACCTTAATCTACAGCCCAAACCATTCTCATCCCTTCAGGGGTAATGGGTGCTTTCTGAATGCTGGAGACCAGGAGAGATGCTTTGGGGCCAAAAGCTGCCTTGCAGTTCAGCTGAGGCAGGATTTAGAAATGGCGTGAACAGTGCCTGCATTAGCCGATGGCATGGAGTGCTGAGTGCCAGCAGAAGAGATAAAATCAGACATATGTTTGGACATAAATGTTCTATCTCTCTCTTTTTCTTTTTCTCTAATTTTAATCCCCTGCTGCTTTGTTGCAGTAAAATGTCGGGGCCTTAATTGTGGGCTCTGGCCCCCTGAGGTAGTATAATGTGGGCTGTATAAGGTCCCCTTGGCCCTCTCCTAGCGCTGTGCATCTCCACAGAAAGAAGCCAGAGCTCTCCACCATTAACGGCATGGACTCTGGACCTCTTCCCCACCAACAACAGGAATTGTTTTGCCAGGGACTCTCTACTACATTGTTCTGCCCAGCACCCAGCAAGTTGCTGGCCTCGATACATGTTAAACAGTCATGATAAAACTAATGTCTCTAGGCCTTAGAAACGATCCTGTCTACTCTCCCTTCTTTGATAATCAGATGCAGCATAACACCAAAGAGTGACAAAAGGCCTAGAGTAGATTATGGGAGTGGCAGCCACAGACAGCATGGCACTTAAAGAGCTGGGGCTGGGGTAGGTATAGTGGTGGAGGGGGTTAAGGAGCCCCCCAGTAGTCTCATCATTGAGCCAGACAAGCAGAAACCATTCCACTATAGAGCACTTACTCTGATAGGTGTTTCAAGACCTCTGCCACTCTACTCCGCAAAGCTTCCAAGGCTGAGGTTGGGAGAAGGCCAAGTTACCCCTCTTCCCTTTGTGAACACCCTGCCTTATCTACGTTACCCTGTCTCTGGCAGCCATCTGCCATTGCCTCAGGATCAGAAGTTGTGTTACGTGCAGTCCCAAGAATCAAACTCCTTGGCACACGTGGCCCTTTGGCTGGCTGTGGGGCCCCTGTGGTCAGAATTCTGGTCAGACCTTGGAGGGCAGTAGAGCCAGTCCTGAAGGAGATTGAGCACCTCTAAGGAGAACACAGCAATATCTACAGGAAGGTCCCATTTTCATTGCATATTGGCCAGGAAAGAAATAGGTTCTTGAAGGCCCAGAAGAGCTTGAGTAAGGAAGGCACATTTGACTTGGGAGTCCAGAGATCTGGGTTTCAGTCCCACCTCTTCCACTCACCAGCAGTGTGACCTTGGAGGTATCTTTCCATTTCTCTGGGGCTGTTTCCTTGACCAGAAAATGTAAAGGGATTAGACTAAATGATCTTTCATGGCCCTTAAAAAATTCTCTAACTCCCTATAATCAGCAGCAGTCTTTCCCTCTTAATGTGTTGCTACAACTACTCCCCTGAAGAGCTACCAACCCATGTCCCATTCTTAAGTAACAAACCCTATAGCTTGGCCGCCAGGCCTGAGGATGAGTCACCAACACAGCATGAAAGGCCGCACTATCCGTGCTCATGGAACTCCTGTCCGAAAAGCTGTCCCAGGTGCCTGCTACAAAGGAGGAGATACCCAGCATTACGGCAGTGGAGGTTTGCTGCTCTAAAAGCTGCAACACTGCCCAGGTCGAGGAGTGGACCCTGTGGGGAAAGGAAGTACCCTTGCAGCTCTCAGGACACTTACACCCAGGAACCATATTCTCAGTCTCCCCCACCTCCTTTCAGCTTCCTTCTGGAGAGCGCTTCTCCCTCAGCCCCCAGGCCGCGGGTGTTTGTTCTTAGGCCTCTTCCCCAGGGATATATCCCTTCCCTCAGCTCTCCGGTTCAGCCACAGACACTTCATTCCAGAGCCAGTGTATAATCCCTCACTATCCAAGTAGCTGTCACAAAAGGAGGGGCATGAGGAAATTGGAAACACATCCTCTGTTTCTGAAGCAGTTACTTTCTCCACAGTTGCCCCTGAGTGTGTCCCCAGGAAGCTGCTCTAAACAGCATGAGTTGTCTTGTGGCACTGGGCAAGGGAGCATTTCTTGCTTTTTCAGCTGGTCCTGGCCAAGTCCCACCCTTTACTCTGCTGCAGTTTTCTCATTGTATTGGCCGTAGGGTGGTAAAGGAGAGGCAGAGGGAAACATATACGCGGAGCCCGGAAATGTGAGTGGCAGTTTCTAAGTGTGCACCATGCATGCATGCTGCCACAAACACTGACACCCAGAAATGACACATATATACACCCAGGGGATTAAGAATTGGCCCCTTCTTAGCCAACTGCTGCATAGTGCTGCCTCTCTCCCTGTTCAGTGCCAGAGAGATCACACCCACTCAGTCCCGATTCCCTGCATTAGTATAAAGCACTGAAGAGACGCAGGGTCCGGGTTCATGCAGCTTCCCTGGACGTCATCACTCGGGAAGCATCAGGAGACAGATACCCACGACCACCAAGACATGTTTGGCTATTTGGCACCCAGAGAACAGAAGGAACACTGCCTGTGGGAAATTTAAACCAAACAACATTACTGCAGACCTCTTAAACCCAGGTCCCCCAGGGTCCCTGGGGAGAGTCGGTGCTGCCTGACCAGCAGCTTCTGCTGAGGTGGCATTTAACTTCTGGCCTGGTCCCAGGAGCTGAGGCTGACCCATTTCCCCTGCTTTTCCAGGGCATCGGGAATTTGGTTCTACCCCCAACAAAGCCAGGGACTAACACACTTAGCTTGTGGAAGGTGCACTAGAATCGGGGTGCTTTTATTTAAGCTAAGGAAAGATTGTTGACAGCTTTAGCATTTTTAACATTGTCTTCCCCTCCCACCTTACCTCTCCCCTCCCCTTCCCTTTTTGTCTTTAAATAGAAATGACTTGGTTGATGCTGGTAAGAACCTATAGGATCTTATTCAATTTAACCCTTTGGGGACATTGAATTAAAAATTGAACAATATTTATTAAAATACAAAAATACACTTTTCTCACATTACAATCAGTGTTCTTTTGTTGGCATTCCCCCCCACCCACCCGTCCCACCCCTTTCAAATCTGAACCCTTTATTTCTTTTTAAAGCTAAAATAATAAGTGAAAGAAGTTACAGCATTAAGTGGACCAGAATAACAGAGATCTCTGCCTTCGCCACCCACGCCCACCCCTTCTCCTCCACCTCCTCCTGAGGTAGGCCTGGGAGAGGGAAGCCTTCCCCCCATTGTGTTACATTCAACAGGACTCCTTGCAGAACTCACTTCTTGTGTGCATGTGTATCACTTTTGTTTTAACTGGATTTCACGTCTTTTTTGTGAACCATCCTGTTCAGTCAAGGCTTCATTATACTTTAAATGAGCCTGTGCCCTTTTTCTCTCTCCACTCATGTTCTGCCCCCACCCCATCACCACAACCAGTTGACATCAGCTATAATAATCCCTAATGAATCAGCATTTAGAGTAGTCACCAAATCACAAGCATGAGAAAAGCTTCCACTCCCCCAAGCTCCCCAATCCCAGCCTCTCCTCCTTCTCCACCTTAAAACAAACAAAACCTTTATAAAAAATCATAAAATGCCATCATTGTCTACAATCATTTGTCAGATACCAGGAACAACAGGTGGACATGGCACAATGCTAATTTATGGCCTCCTGTGAATACATTCTCTCTGCTTCTGCTCTCCCTTCCCACCCCCCCTCTGTTGCCGCACCCCCTTCAGGGGCCTCCTCCCTCTCAAGGGAAACCCTGAATAGACACATGTCCTGCAAAGAGCGGGTTAAACCCATCTGCAGGAATCTGGTGCATTGTGAAAGCATTTGACTGAGAGCTACGCCAGCTCCCTTCCTTCTCTGCTCCTTCCTGAGGCGCGCTGTCAGGCGGGGCACACGAGTGTCCCAGTGCACCAACCAAGGAGACTTGTGCACATGGACAGACGGAAAGACTGAGCCCCTTTAGGGAGTCATTTGAATTTTGGTGGTTTTCCTGTTTAAAGAACAGTTACAGATCTATCTTCCCCTTGGCCTCAAGAAAAAAATTATTGCCTCTCAGCATTTTGGCACAGTACAAATCCTTGGTGCTTTTTTTTTTTTTTTGTATTTTTAAAAATAAGATAAATTTGCAAAGACAGCTCTCAGCTTAAGAAAGGTGTCTATAGAAATGGGTAATCCTGTATGCTATGAAGCATCTATTAAAAAATGACAGTCGACCCCCCACCCCCACCCCTCAGCAGCCCGCACCCTACCTCTTTAGGGATGTTTGTCGCTGTTTTTAGTTTATCTTAGCAGTTTCAACCTTAGATCAGAAATCTCTTCTGGCATCATAACAAGTTGACTTGTGGCTTCTGCCCCACAGCCTTCCCAAGAACCCCACTCCCCCTTTAAATAGAACTTACAAGTTAGAAAATAGTTTTGTTTTGATTTTTTGTTTTTAAATTTTAATATAATCTGTTTCTTTTACCAGCCCATAGATTTAATATATAAGCATATACAAGAAAAAGTCTCTCCCCACTCTGTACAAAAGTTGCTGTCGTGTGTGTGTGTGTGTGTGTGTGTGTGCATTCTATTGCATTTTATAAGTTTTTGGGGGGAGGGGGAGTCATATTTGAGTTTCCTGTACCTTGTCCTTGGTATGGGTCTGAATTATATAAGGTTCAGAAATTGTGGTGACTGTGGGGTGCAGAGAGTTCCCCAGGCTGTTTTCTGTCCAGTGGGCCCCATGTGCTGGTTTGTAGGTGTTGTAGTTAATATGGTCATGAATTGTGGGCAGCACTACTGCCCCCTCACCTGATACACCGGATGGAGCTGCTGTCGCTGCCGCAGACGCCGCCGCTGGGATGTCTTCATCCACCTGGATAATCTCAACTGTCCGGGCAGCTGTGACTGTACTCCTCTGCTGGTGCCGCTTACGAAGTTTATAGAACACGATCAACATGGCGGCAGCTAGCAGAGTCACTGCCACGAAGCAGCCAATGATGATCTTGGTGGTCTTCATGACTTCATCCAGGCTGGTCTGCATCTTATCATTGGTGTCTGTCACGGGTACCTGCTTGGGCACGCGGGTGGTCTGAATGAGCACCGTGGTAGAGGTGGTATATGCCGGCTGATAACCCGTGGACGTAGTAGGAACAGGCTTGTACTTGCGCGTTGTATCCTCAGGTGAGATCTCGGTGGTCTCCACTGTGACAGTGGTGAAGAAGCTGTAGTTAGAGGTGTTGAGCTCGGCCGTGCTCACGTTGAGGTAGGCCGAGGCGTTGGAGTTACCTGCCACGTTGGTCACCATGCATGTGTATACCCCGGTGTCTGAGAGCAGCACATGGGAAAAGTTCAAGGTGCCATCGTTGAGGACAGAGATCCTTGGGTGGCGGGAGGCGTGGCTGAGCACTGTCCCATTGGGCAGCAGCCACTTCACAGAGGACATAGGGGGGGTCCGACACTTAAGTTCTGCCATCCGGCCCTCAGAGATATTGAGGTCCCGAGGTGCATCCATGATGAAGGGGGCAGAGCACTGGAAGGAGGCCTGGTCCACCTCCACCAGGTAGCGGCCACGCATGTGCAAGGGAGCATGACAGCGGCCACAGCAGGTAGAATTGGTGGGTATGTACTCCCGAAGCCACCAGGCTAGCCACAGAATGTCACAATCGCAGTTCCAAGGATTGTGGTGTAGGTGCAACTCCACCAGGTACCTCAGTGGGGTGAAGAGGTCATGGGGCAAAGAAGAGAGGTTATTGTGGGCCAAGTTGAGTTCCACAAGTGAGGCCAGCCCATCAAAAGCATTTCGCTCAATCAGGCTGACCTGTGAGTTCATGACCCATAGCTTCTTAAGGGAGCTTAGGCCATGGAAGGAGCCAGGCCTGATCTCAGGGAAGTGGTTCCCTGACATCTCCAGCTCCTCCAGCCCCACCAGGGGGGTGAGATTGGGCATATCTTTAATGTTGCACATGCCCAAGTTCAGGTACTTGAGGTTGAACAGTCCCTCAAAAGCGCCCTCAGAGATATACTCCAGCTTCTTGAGCTCCCCCAAGTCCAGGCGCATGAGGGAGGGCACCCGGTTGAAGGCATAAGAGGGGATGCTTTCTATGGGGTTGTTGCGAAGCCAGAGCTCCCGCAGCTTGGACAGGTACTCAAAGGCCCCACTGGGGATGACTGTCAGCCAGTTGTCGAACAGCTCCAGGGTGTTGAGGCTGGCCAGGCCGTTGAAGGCCCCCACCTCGATCTGCCGGATGGAGTTCCTGCCCAGCTGCAGGACCTCCAGGTGGTGGAGGTGGCGGAAGGTGTCGGCCTGGATCATCTGGATATTGTTTTCCATGAGGTTGAGGTACCGGGTGTTGGAGGGGATACCCTGAGGGACCTCGGAGAGGCCCCGGCGGGTGCACACCACCTTGCTGAACTGGTTACTGCATGAGCAAACGGATGGGCAGTTCTGGGGCCCCGCGGAGGCGGCAGCGGCGATGGCTGCACACAGAATCCACACTTGCGCCGTGAGGTAGACGACGGGGAGCAGGACGGCATTCCAGGTGTGGTGCACAGTTACCTGCCACAAGAGCTTCATGGTGTGGCACGTTCATAATTCACCATCGCCTGGGATTTTGGCTCGGAAAGGAGAACCAGCCCTACCCCGGCTTAAATGAGCTAGGAGCGCCTCTTTCCATCTGGAGAAGGAGGTGGGGAGGGGGCGATTAGAGAGACGGAGCAGACCGGCGCGGGGGGGGGGGGGGGAGATGCCCAACTAGAGCGTGGCCGCTGTCCCCAGCCCCCCGCAAGGCAAGCCCTCCGAAAGCCGAGACTTTCTCTCCCCCGTGGCAACCATCCCCACCCAGTGAGTCGCTGTCACCTACCTCGGAAGGAAGGAATTGGCGTGGTGTCCTTAAGCGTTCTCCACAGGAGCCGGCCACGTCGTTGCCATTCTTACTTCTTAGTTTTAATTAACAAAAGGGGGAAGTCCAGGGGGTGGGGAGGGCAGAGGGGAGGGGTGGGGAGGGAGGGGTGGGGGAGACAAAATGGCTTCTAGTAAATCCGGAGCAGGCTACGGCGAAGCGGCGGAGTTGAGGCGCGCCGGGGAGAGCCAAGGCCCGGCGGGCTATGCAGGTGCATGCCCCCCCCTTAGCCGGAGGAGCGGCGCCACCAGCGCTTCCCTGCTTTGTCCTTGGACCCTGGCACCGGCTCGCACCAGCCACGGGGGAAGCCGCTTCATCGCCGGAGCGTGCCTCCGGCGCCCCCAGCCCGCTCCCGCGGCTGCCACCCGGCGGGGGTGAGGGGGCGCCCCGAAGCCTCCCAGGCCGCGCTCGTTGCTGCTGCTGCGCTGCGTTGCTCCCTCTCCTTGTGTCGGCGGCTCCCGGCTGGAGGCAGCTGATGCAGTCGTTCACTCGCGGGGCTGCGAGAGTTAAGAGGAGGTGTTCGAGGCTCCTTCGCCCTCCCCAGACACACACCCCCTTCTTTCCTCGCCTCTTCTCTGAAGGGTTAAAAAGACCAGAACTGGGCTTAGTTTCCCAGTCCGCCGTCTGCCGGTGCGAGGAGCAGCAGTTCGTCTAGCCCCCTGAGGGTCAGCGGCGTGGAGACAGCGCCGGGACCAGGTCCGCCGGCCGGAGAAGCGCGCGGCGGCCGGGTGGCGCTAGCACCGCAGGCCCCTTCAGGGAGTCCGGGGGCGGGCGCGGGTCCGGCGGCGGCGGCGGCGGCGGCGGCGGCGACCGCGACCGCAGCCCCCGCTGGCGCGCAGCCGCCCGCCGCCGCCCGCCGCAGCCGGGCCCCCGGCGCGCCGCCGGCTCAGGCTTTGTGCCGAGGCAGCGAGTTCCGGGCTTTGGCTCGCGGCGCCTTCAGTGGCTGCAACGCCCGCGGACTGCTGCAGCGGCCCGAGCGCTGGCGGCGGTGGCGTGAGCAGCGGGGGTCGCGGCTGCGGGGAACGCTCCGGAGCCCGAGAACATGGTCCGCGCTTGCTAGCGGCGGCGGCGGCGGCAGCAGCGGGGCCCCTGCGCTCGGCGCCCACCGTCTCCTCCTCGCGCCGGGCTCGCGGTGTTGCAGGCAGCAGCCACGCAGACTGCTCTCTCATCCTTTTGTCCTTCAGTCAGAACGTGAATGTACTGCTGACGCATACTGTTCTGGGGAGAAGATTAGCGTGATGCAGTGCTCTTATGTATTAACACCGCTCCCCCTCCGCTGCCTGCCCTCGAGGGGTTAACGCCGGCGCCTTCCAGCGCCGCGCCGCGCAGCCCCGAGCTCCGCGCCTCCGTCCGATTCCCTTCCTCCCTCCCTCCCTTTCCCCTTCCTCCCTCCCTCCCTCCCTCCTCCCTTCCTTCCTCCCTTCCTCCTTCCTCCTTCCTCTTTCCTCTCTCTCCCCCACCCCCCACCCCCCTCCCCGGCGCTTCCTCCCCGCCCCCTCTCGACGAGGGGAGCGGAGCGGGCGAGCGAGCCGGAGTGAGCGTCAAGTGAAGGGCCGCGCGCAAGTCGCAGGCGTTCGCAGCTATTTTGGTCCTGCCGAGGGAGCCGCCGGGTGGCCGCTGATAGGCTGGAGCGGCGGGGCTGCTGCGGGAGCGACCGGGGCCCGGGCCCCGCCCCGTCCCCGGGCCCCCTCCGGCTCCAGACGCTGTGGGCTCCGGGGCCGGGAAGCGGGTGGCGTGGCGGGGCTGCTGCAGTTGGCCGGCCTCCCGCCCGGACCGCGTCATCCTCACCCCCACCGACTGTGACGGGGCGCCTGGCCGCACGGCCCGGGCAGCATACTAGAGTTCGGAGCTGCATGGTGGGGACACGGGGGCGGCTGGGGCTGCTTGGAGCCCGAAGACGGAGAGCCTGGGCTCCGCGGCCCGCCCCATGCTGCTGCACAGATGTCTCTTCGTCCTGCCCCCTCCCTTGCAAATTTCCTCACTCCTCCTCGGCTTTAACTTTTAAATGATTGTTATCTTACTGAGGGCTGCAGGGAGGGCAAGCGGTGGAAGGAAAGACCAAGTGTGAGGAGCCCGGGCAATGACGACCTGGGACAGCACAGCAGCCGGCAGGAAGGATTGAGGTGAACTCCCAGAAACCACGGGAGAACCTGCTCACTCATGGAGCCTCAGCCACCACTTCTCACTCTTTTAGCAGTCCTGTGTCGCCCTTTCCCCTCCCCAAGCCGGGCGAATGGAGTGGGGTGGGTCTTAAAGCCTTCTGCCCCAGGGCTTCACTGGCTCCCCTTTGTTGCTGAGTCTCCCTGAGAACTAAATAGCAACCTGCTCCCACTTTCTGGGGAAGAGACACCCTGGGGCATTTGACAGACCCGTGAAGGAGAACCGGACTAGGTCAGCCTTTTCCCACCCCCGAAAAAGACTGCCCTTTCCTCTGCCTAGTGGGGGTGGAGCCATCTGTGGCTAAGCCCTGGGAAAGCCCTAGAATATGGCACTGGTTTAGTATTTGCTTCTTTTCAGGGGCTGCCTCCAGACTCTCCTCCCTTGTGCCCCACACCTCCACCTTGGCAAGCTTGCTTGTTAAATAAACCATCACCTGCATGTGGGCTAATGCCGAAGAATGAGGAGGTCATGGATTTTTCAGCTCTCTACATTGTACGACACCCGTATCTCGGGATTGTCTGCTGCCCAGTAACCTGGGCAGGGAATATGCCCTTAAATATGCCGGGGAATTCTTGAATTCCTGGAAACAAGTTCCACTGTAGGCAAGCTAGATTCCCCACTGATTACCAAGACCTTTTGATCATGCATTTGCAGTCAAATAATAACTTTAATAGTTAATATGTTGCCTAAAATTACATAGTAAGTGGCAAAGAGCCAAGATTTGAACCCTGGCATGTAGCGGATGTGTAGAAACTTGGGCGTGGAAGTAATTCTCCAGTTTGCTCACATTCGATGAAAATTCAGGTTTCACTTATCCACCTCAAAAGTTATTTACTAGGATGTTTACTGCTGCTCTCCACTATATGGAGAGAGAGAGAGAGAGAGATTTGTCTGTGTCCTTGTTTAATCTTTGTTTATCCAGTGAAGTAATTGCCACAGTTGCCTCCATTTTACAGGTGGAGGTCCTCAGCTCAGGCAGGCAAATAACACACTCAAGGTCATACATCCACAAAACAATAGAGCCAGCATTTCAACCCAGTCTTCTCACCTTGAGCCCAATATTTTCATCACTAACAAAAAAGTGTTCATTGTGTCCACACTGCAGAAATTAAATGACAGAAGCAGGAGGGGGCGGGGGGAGACTGTAAAAAAGTTCAGTGAAGGGTATGTGAGAAATAAACAGAACAGAGGATGGGAGAGGAGGGGCTGAGAAAATACATCCTTCAACTTGTTTTACTCCCAATGACTAATCAAAAGAAAGAATGAGAGAAGTGGAGGTGAGTCAAACCCTGATACTAGGCTTCCTCTGGGCTCTTTAGTGGCTCCTTTTGCTTTCTTAGCTAAGCCCTATCTGCACATCATCAGCTTCAAGCAGGACCCTATTATCTTACAGATCCAGGGAATGTAATCCTATCCTGACAGGGATCTGTGGAGGAGAATCAGAGGCTTACTGATGAATGGTTCCTCTCCTTGCCACAGCTGGCGTCGAGCTGGTAGAATGTCAGAGGACGCCCCGGCCAGGGTCTGATGGCACTCTGGAGTATGGCTGCCCTTACCTCCTCAGGTAAAAGAGGGGTCTACGCATTTCCATTTCCTGCCAGTGCAGGCAAACTCAGACCCCATCTGTTCACTCCAGGCACTGCTAATGAAAGGTTATGCCCCCATATTGTGTAGGTGGATGGAAGGGTGGGCTGCCTTGTATCAAACCAGTACTTAGTAATGAGCTTGTCTCCCAGTAAATATTTGTGAGTGATTGATGACCATGAATATGCCCAAGCTTGGTGCAGCCCATGGAGTTCTGGATGAGGCTGCTTTGCCCTCTGTAGGCCAGCTGAGCTGAGAGAGCACCACAGAAGCTATAGGCTAGACTGAGGAGGCCGTAGAGCCACGGCGGCACACAGCCTCTCTGAACTGAAAGTGCCACCAAAACCTCTAATCCTGTAACCTGAGGATCATGTAGCCATCAGCCGTTTTGCTTCAGAGCCCCAGGTTCTGACAGCTTCCTTGATTTGGAGTGGTGCGAAGAGAAGAGGAAGGCTTAAACTTTAAGAGGAAGGGAAGGACGAAACGCTGAGTTGAGACTGTTGTCACTTGTGGTTTCGCACAGAGACTGCTGTGATAAAGCCAGAGAGAACTGAAGAAGCCAGCCGGTGATTAGTCAAGGCTTTTGTCAGCAACTTGGTACCTGCCTTAAAGTTGGAATACCTGAGTTCTACTCTCCTTTCTGCCACTGGCTAGACACTGTTACAGATCTTAAAACAGCTCCAAACATTGGTTTCCTCATCTGAAGGAAATAGACTAGAATATTCCCACCAGCTCTCATAGTCCCTGATTCCCACCTCTTCTCAGATACATAGCTCTGTGAACGAGATTGATCCATTGGGATGGTAGCCAAGACTTGGAAATGAGCCACACAGTTGAAGAGAGTGCTTCCTTTAGTTTAATCTAGAGATCCACAGTGCCAGAGCAGAGTAGATCACACTTTGTTTTCCCAGCTACTAAAAAGGCTGATAGATCCCAGAATGTTAAAGGTATCTTGGAGATCATCTGGACTCAACCTCTCATTAATGTCATTAATGAAGTTCAGAGAAGCATACTGACTTGCCTAAAGCCACATGATTGACTCACATCAGAGTCTGTCATTTCTGAGCTCCGTCCCTCAATCAGGATGATAACGTATTTGCATTTAAGCCTGGGGCTTGAAGATATTTCCAAATGCTTATCTTCTGTGGTCTTATATGCAGGTGCTATCATTATACTTTGTTGGATTGGGATCAAGATGGGTCTTCGATAGAACCAGTCTGTCATTCTGAGTGACTTTGGAATCCTAATAAGAAGTGAAAGAAATGGTCACCCAGGGAACTGACTCTTAAGGAGACCCAGGATTGCCTCACTCAGCCAGGTTAATTGGGCTCATGGTAAAGCCCAGAGCTAGACTACTCCCCACCCTGACATGCGTCCCTGAGCCATTATCCTGAGCAGCCACTAGATGTCCATAATGCCTCATAGGGATTGCCAGGAGTGAGCAATCTTCGGCAGGGTACTATCTTGGCCTCCAGTAGGCTTTTGGGTCCCTTACGATAGGTCCATCGGTAGAAGATTACATATGCTCTGAACCTGTAGTTCCTGTTCTCAGTACCGTTGGGCTGCCAAACCCTACTCAGGCACCTTTTCCATTTTTATACTTTTTTTTCTTCCATTTGAGCAAAGAACAAAACAAGAGCAAAGGAAGAAAAGGGTTTTTGGAAAACAGGAAGAAAGGAAAAGAAATTCTATGGAAATTATCCTCCACAAATGAAGGAAAGACACCAGGTGATTGGTGAATAAGCAACAAGAGAAGAGTATAAGAAACCGTCTGTATGGAAATAGTCACCTCTTACCCAAGGCAATGAACACATTGTGTGTGCTTGACTCCTCCTGAGTTGGCATTTCTCACTCTCACCCATGTATGCAAACCCCCTGCAGGGTAACACGTCATGAGGAAGTCTTTAATGGGTAAAGTCGCCATTGCAAAATGATCATAAGGTTCTTTTTCTTGGCTGTGATCCTTTAGTGAAGCCGTGGCTGTGCCATTACTGCACATGGTCATAAAGGAAATACCTTGAGTCCTTGAGCCCAGTGAGTCAAGGTGACACCGCTGTTCAAGAAGTACCCACTCTTCCGCGTGCCCTCAGCATCCACTGTTCTTTTCCCCCCCAAGAACTCTGTTCTTCAAGGAAGTCAGAAGGAAGTGGACAAAAAAGCACTTTCTCTGCAAGTCCCATCCAGAACAATTTGCAAAAACCTCAGCGAAGAAGAGACAAGATGCTTAATAAGAATGGCAGAAAGAACTCGAGAATGGCAGGGCCTTTCCCTCTCCTGAGGCTAGTTTCCTGGGGCTTATGGTTTCTTTGTGGGCCGCCAGGCCTGAGTGAAGGGAGAAACCTCCCAGCGCCCCACATGGCCTCCTCTTTTGGAATAGTCGGTTTGGTGCCCATTTTAGCCACAACCTCCTGAGTGTTCAAACACACCAGAGGTCCAGCCAGAAGCCTTAGAAATGTTCACCTCTGCGGGTGCACTGGCCCACTACAGGCTCTTGTGTTCTAGCTTTCTCTTTAATTCCCTTTGTACAGCAGTAACAGTAATGATGTGAACAGCAGTTCTTACTTGGGAGTTCTTACACATGTAATCCTCACCGGTTTCGTGCAGTGGGTACCATTAGACTCCCCATTCTGCAGATGAATTTAAGCAGCTTTCTCAGGGTTGCGGAACTAGTAAGTGACTGTAGTAGTTTCTTGAGGCTGTCATAACAAATTACCACATATTTGGTGTTTTAAAACATCAGAAATTTATTCTCTCACAGTTCTGGAGGCTAAAATTGCAAAATCTGGCAAGGCCCTGCTCCCTCCAAGGGCCCTAGGGGAGAATCTGTTCCTTGCCTCTTCCAAGCTTCTGGTGACTGTCGCATTCCTTGACTTGTGGCTGCATCGCTTCGATCTCTGCCTGTGTGGTCCTGTTGACTCTCCTCTCTCTCTCTCTGCTTTGTGACTTACAAGGATACTTATCATTAGATTTAGAGCTGACCTGGGTAATCCAAGATGATCTCATCACAGGATCCTTAATTATATCCGCAAAGACCCTTTTTCCAAATAGGGTAATAGAGATCTGGGGATTACGATGTGGACATATCTTTCTGGGGGCTCATCCAGCTTATTACAGTGACAGAGCCAGGTTTCAATCTCAAATCTGTCTAGTGCCCACATTCCAACCACTGTGAGGTACCACTTAAGAGGCAGAGGAAGGGAAGGGTACATCTGACAGCCATGGTGTGGCTCCCCCACATACCTGTGCTTGAGGAGTAGAGGAGCGCCCCGTCAGCTGGACAGCCCCCGGGAAGGGAGGGAGTCCCTCAGTCAGCTCAACAGTTAGGACAGAGCACCTGAGCCAAGTGAAGGGGGCAGGCTGGCTAGACAAACTTAAGGAGTCTGTGTCCTCTTTTCTTTATGCTTCTCGTGATTCCTTGTTTTGGTAATTTGCTCACTCTTTCTTTACCTGGCCTCTAGATTTTATCCCAAAGATCTTAGAACATTTAAGCATTTACCAGTCATACTAGAAGTACCTTTTGACATTCCTACAAAATCTGGCTCAAGTATAACTGTCTCACATAAATGTTGAGCTTCCTGCTCATTGAAGATTAAGAGAAGCCTTAAGATCAGAGTCCAGCGGATACAGATGTGGGACTGGGAATTATGCGTAGAATAGCTTTTCAAGTATCACCACCATAAATGTGATCCTTAGGCAGGGGTCCATGCCTTGCAATGAACCTTTTCACAGACAGATTTGCTGAGTGCGTGTAAATGTGCTCATATTTTGGTTGGGAGAAACCCAAACAAGTTTTTCCCCCAAACTGGCTCCTACAAGATAGTTTGGAGCTTGAGGGGAATAGGCAGATGTATGTGCGCTTGTACGTGTGTTAGTGGGCATTACAGTGGTGGTTATGAGAGTATTCTGGAGTTAGAGGCCTGGGTTCAAATCCTACCTCTGCTTCTTGCATACTGCATATGGCTCAAATTCTTCATGTATGACGTGGGATTAATAACTGTAATTACTTTGTGGTATTATTGGGCCAGAAGGAAGTCAGGGAAAACACGGTCCATCTTAGAAGATTGTGACCACAGCAGCTATTATTTCCTCATGTGGAAATTAGCATAGAAACGAAGTAATTTATCCAAAATTAATTATTGAGATAACCCCTTTTTTTTCCTCTCCGCCACCCCCCCCCCAGACTTTTGTGTTCTTGGTAGCATACCTAATTTAGACCTTTTGATTCTACATTAACGATAAGAAGGTGGTTTCTGTTGTTCTTACCAGTTAATTTTTTTTAAGATAATTTTTTAACTTACAGGTCAAAAAGAGTGCTGATATACCCTCCACCCAGCTTCCCCTAATATAAACATCTTAGATGACCACAGAACATCTCTTCAAAACTAAGAAATCTACCTATTAAAGGCATCGCTTTTTACTCTTGCCCTCTACAGTGTATTCTCCACAGCTGCCAAAGTGATCTTTGTGACATTCTGTCAGATTGTTAATGATTTGCTTAAAATGCTCCCATGTCTTCCCTTCATAATTGAAATGATAACCAAACTGCTTACCATGGACCATAGGCCCTAAGCCATCAGGGCCTTGCCTGCACCTCGATCCTCAAATTTTTATCATCTTCCTCATTTCCTACACTTCGGCTGTGCTGCTCTTCTTTCTTCTCTTAAAATACTCTAAGCCTATTCTCCCCATTAGGGCCTTTCCTCTGTCCTCTACCTGGAATGTTTTTCCCCTACTCTTCAGGTGGTTGGCTTCTTCCGGAGCAGGTCTCTTCAGAGAGACTTTCCATGACTACCTTGTCTAAAATAGTCCCACCACTCACAGTCATGTTACATTATGGGTTTTATTTTCTTGTTTGATTTACCATTATCTGAAATGATCTTGTTTATGTGTTTGTTCGCTTATTTGTTACACATCCCCATGAAAGCAGAGGCCCTTCCCATCTTGTGTCCAATACCTCGATCATAGTAGTGAATTATTTCAGAGGAAAGAGAAATATTCTCTGGCCATGTGAATAAGTTCAGGCCTCTCTAGTCATATATCAATAGCCCAAGCCCTGCTCTATAAATCTTTGAAAAGACAGGTGAAGAATCACCAGGGTTGGGTTTGGTTTTGTTTTATGTTGGGAAAATTAGGGAGGATCCTAGTGACCTTAAGGTTTCTCCAGTCCTCAGTCTTTAGAATTCCTAGCCCCTTGCTGACAGATTCATGAGAGAGTTACGTGGAGTTACAGAGGCTCACAGGTTCTTGGCAGTTGTGCTGTGTGAGGCCTGAGCAGAAGAGTGAGGTTAGGTGCACAGATACGCTTAACTGTGCTCAGGTACGCATGTGCCTATCATTTTCAAATTTGCTAAAGTGCATTTTCTCCAAAGGGAATGGAGGCTGTTGAGCCTGAAATAGGGAACACCAGGACAGTAAGATCAAATGCTTTGAAAGGGGCTGTGCCAACGCTTTTTGCTAATTAAAGAATGTTAGGACAATCACCGCTAGCAGCAGTAAAGGGCGCCCCATTACCTCTCTTTATGGAGAGCTGGGTAAATTTAAAGGCAGCTATAAATATCCCACTGAGTGCCTGTGCTATAGCACAGTCAGTGGGCATCCAGCTGGGCAGTGAGGAGCCCAGAGCTTCTGTCCAGGGTCCTCATCTCTATTAGCTGTCAGTCCTCAAATTCTGCATGACTAAAGAACAAACAATTCCATCAACAGACTCTTAATTTAAAACACTCAGGCAGAGAGGAGGCAAAAAACAGCTGTGTGGTGAGCCTGACTAGGAGCCCAGGCCACCTGGGTCCCTTTCCAGCTTTGTCATTGATTTCCTTCCCTTTTGTCTTGAGGGAACATGTTTCTTCATGTTGTGACTCCATTTTCCCCAACTATGGGTGTGTCACAGAATTTTTTTTTTATGGTCCCATGGCTTTGAGCTAGTCTCCTAGGAATATTCTAGGGCCCCTTACGGAGCAGCTGACTGCTCCCGGGGAAAACTTAGTTTAGAAAGTGTGAACAAGATAAAAACATACTTTTTAAACCACCCTGGGGAATTTCTGACTGAATTTAAGAAGTATGCTCAGGTTAGAACTTTTGCTGTTTTAATCGGTTGAGTTTGGCTTGAAACCTGTTATGTCCTTTCCTGCATTTTCTTCTTGAATCTCTTGTGTGGTCTCCAAGCCACTCTCATCCCCTCAGTTTATATGGCACTGCCTCCTCTCTGCCAGCCTTCTTGCTCTGCTCTTCGGTTTCTTTGTGGGTCAGCATCTGTAGCCATCAAGCTACCTCACACAACCTGTTAATTGTTTTCAGTTTCATCCTGCCAGCTTCAGCTATAGCTAGAGTTTTCCTAGTTCCAGTTGGTGTGGCGTTATTATTTCTTCATCCAGTACTGGCCTAGTAATGTGGGTTCATTTGATCCTATCTAAGGAGCTTCAGAGGTAGAATTGGAGGGACCCTAACAGAAATGTGGGCTTGAATTTTGTCTGTTAGTTGCTATTGTGACCGTCCTCACCGTGCCCCCCCCCCACATCCTTGAACAGAGGAACAGGCTCTTTACCCTTAGAAGTGAAGAGGAGTGTAGCATTGGGAACACCAGGAGACCAGCCTAGAGCTCACACCACTGGCTTCCCCATGAGTCATCAAAGGACTGATGGGTAGGTTGGCTGACACCCAGGTTCCTGGATGCTGCATTCCTTTCTCATTGTGATGTGAGCCTCTTCAGGAGTTAGATCTACCCAGCCTCCAGCCTGTTCTTGATCCATGTTTTTAAATGGAGTTCTATCTGTAAATGCTTCCAGTGGGAATCAGCTTTATATCTAGAGGAATTTGGGGTGGATGAACATGAAATAAAGAAGCTAGTACCCTCCACTCCTCTAGCAAATTTAGAGAGAATTCCTCAGTTGGTTGGTCAGTTGGTCTGCTCATATTTATATTCTCTCTCTTTCACTTATTGTCTCTCACACACAGTCAAATTTGGCCCTGATAGGTAGATTTGTTTGTTTATACACAAGGGTAACATGACTACCTTGAAACTTATACTGCTTTACCTCAGAATACCACCCCCTGGCTGTGAATCCCCCCTTTTTCAGTTTTTGCCTCACTACCAGCCAGGAATGCTAAGCAGTATGCTCTCTGGAACCTGTCATGTTGGTTTACTTTAAACTACTTCTGTGAAGGACAGCAGGCTGAAACGGCTTTGCTTCTGATGAGGGGTGCTAAAGCCCCAACTTTTGTGGGGCAGCCAGCTGGGGATCTGGAAGCCTCCTTTCATGATATCTGGACACTGGCAGCCTGGCTGGGAGGAGCCCTCATTCTGTATCACTTTCTTGGTGACTAGGGCCAGTTTGTGTGGCAGCCCAGTGAGGCTGCTTGATTTGTATTCGGTGCATGAACCATGCGGGGGAGGAGGAGTCTGTTAGGAGCCCTGCCAGCCAATAACTCTGAAAGGATTCTTTGTGTAAGTGAGCAGTCTCTGGGCTAGAGAAGGATGGGACGGCCTGCCCTACCCTCCCCCCACCTGGCCCCTCTGGCCTGGCAACCTGGTGGTGCTTTGGAGCTGGCACCACACCCTCAGGATCCCTCTCCAAGAGGAGGCCATCTTGGGGCTCCAGGTGCATGGAGCAACTTTAGTGTCGTCCCTCCTGCCGTGGCTTCTGGCAGTCTGCCTCCGAATGCCAGTCCATGGGATCTATTTAAGGCCACGTGTGTGCACATGAGACAGTAAGTGAAAGAGAGATGTATATGAAAAGACCAACCAACCAACAAATTGGGGACATTCTCATTCTCTCCGGAAACCTCAGCTAGAAGGATATAGACTGTGTCCAACACTGCTTGACTGGTCCACCCGTCTCTCAGCCAGCAGGACCCTCTGTTGGCCTGAGCCTCTTCAATTTCCTAACCAGTTAAAGCAGTCTTTTGCTCCTATATCTGCAGGGGGACGGGAATAAGACCCTGTGCTCCTGTGTATCTGGCAGCTGCAGGGGAAAATTCTTTTTCAACTTGAGACCAAGAGGAGCCCCCAATCTCTGATAGGCCAGGCCCGTCTCTGGCCTTCAGCACCACCATCAACAACCTTAGCCCACTTTCAATGCCGCTTAAGGTGTTGGCTCCGCGCCAGCTTCTGTCTCCACCTGAGTCTGTCCCTTTAAGAATGTTATTTGTTATTAATGAGTTTTCTAAACACATAACCTTGACTCACTTGCTTAGGTGAACAAGCCCATTCTCATTAAATAACTGTTTTCTAGGAAGAAGAATTAAGTAGGTATTGAATTTTTCTAAGGCCTCACATGTGAGCTAGAGCACAATAGCACTGGCAAGCGAGGCAGGGGATGGGGGTGTCTTAGTCTCTGACCCCCTAAACATCTCCATGTTAAGCTGCATCTTTGATGGAGAAGCCAAGAGACTGGCTGAATTTTGTCTCAAGTGGCCCATATCAGATGTGACTCCACTTCTCCCTTATCCCCTCATTTCAGTGCTGCTGGGTTTCTCTTTCGGTGGCTCCTTTGCCAGGGCTACAACCCCCTTTGTATCTCATTTGCCCTAATTATCTTGAATATTTTGATCAAGGGCCTGATGTCCAACTCTTCAGACAAAAATATCAAAAAATATCATTGCTCAAGTTTTAGTTTATCCTAAATAATGTACTAAACACTGCAACACTTTGTAAAGAGCGTCCATTAAGTAGGAGAGTGTAACCAGACAAATATTTTGTTGTTGTTAGAAACCTCTAGGGAGGGCTGTGGGGCCAAGAAGCTAGCAGAGTAGGGTGTCCTGCACTGGCCTGTACGTAGCCTCTCCCGAGGAACATTATTTGGTCCCCAAAAGGAGCAGACATTGCCCCAGTCAGAGGGACTCACCCACAGACTCAGTACCATCATATCTGGATACTCAGAGAAGAAAACCCAGGGGAAATGTTCCATTCAGCTGAAGGAACAGTTCTCCCGGATCCAGCTCCCATGTCCAGTGCTCTGCTGCCACGCTTGAGCCAGTGGGCAGCCCCCATGGTTTGCATGTTAGTCACTTCTCTGCTCAGTGCAGTCGAGGAGCTTTGCCACCCTGACGTGTAGCACAGAAAGATTTATTCAGGCCCCATCCACAAAGGGACTGGGAGGCTTCTGAAGAAATAGGGTTTGTGGACAAATGCAGCCCTGCCTCTCTCATAGAGATCTTTGTCTTCACCCCCATCCCCCATCCCCCACCCCCCACCCCGAGCAGGTCAGGTGAGCAGAAATTCTGAAACCAGTGACATGAAAGCTGGTGACCAAGGAATTTTCTGCATGGGCCCCGTGTATAGGCAACATGCTTCTTTTTAAAAAATTCTTCCTTCCTTGCTCTCACCTTGCTGAAGTCACTCATTGTTTTTGCCCAAAAGAAGATAATAAAAGCATTTAGAATAAAGAGAGAGGCTTGTCTTCCCTTTCTCCTCCCTTCCCCCACCTTTTATTCCTACTCTTACTCCTATTCCCCAAACTTAAGTTTAAGAGAACCCTCAGGAAGGGGTGGCTTTACTCTCCTCCTCAGCCTTTTCCCATTCAGTCCTTTCTTGTTCCACGTGGTTCATGTGGAGTAGAAGGAATGTGCCTGTTGCTGGATTGATGAGTCTCATTCAGTCATTGTGTACATTTGTCTCTGTGGCCTGCTAATGCCATTTGAGTTTCCAAAATCCTTATTTTGCAAATCCACTTGTGTCCTGGGTTTAGCTCCCGATTACAGGATTAGCAGAGATTATAGAGTCCGTCTGATGCCTTCTCCAAGCTTTCTATCAGATTTATGGCTATGAATTGAGGAATTGGTGCAATGATAAAATGGAAACTGGAAGGAGATAGGGGCTGCTGGGGGCAGGGGAAAGAGAAAGAATCTCTTGTAAAGAACTGGAGTGGTATACGCCCTGATACTTGGATCAGAACCATTTAAGAACCTGGAAACCTAGACTTTCTGACTGTCCGTTCACAGCTATGCTGGACCACCTGTGCCCTTTTTCCTAGACGGACTTCATGAACCCTGACTCTTCTTTCTGTCCACCCAGGTCGTTGCACCGAGTAAAGCTCTAAGCTGATGCTCTGGGTGGCATCCTTTACTAAGAGCTCTCCCTCCTGTCATCAGCAGTCCCTGTGGCCTCCATCTTGTCAGTTCCCATTAGACAGTTCTGTTCTACACTGAGGAGCCCGAGAGGCTGACAAAAGACCGAGATGGGCTTGGGATACAGAGCAATCCCTATGCCTCAGAAATACTAGGGAATCCGGCTACTTAGTTGTGTTGTGGAGGTTGTGAAAAGACCTGCAACCATGGGAAAGGTTCATGGTGTTTAGGCTATAGATGGTTTATGCTGCAAGTAATAGAACATCCGAGCAGTAAATTTTATGATCTTATGTAAAAAGTCAGTCCCAAAGTAGGGGAGCTCCAGGATGAGTTGGTTTAACTGAGATGTGGCCCCAGATTAGAACAGACACCTTGATTCTTTCCATCTTTTCTGTTATGCCATTCTCTCAGCATGACTACGAATGTCTTTCTTGGCTACAGAATGGTTGCCATAGCTCCAGGCATTGCATACTCACACACCAATCTCCAAAGGCAGGCAAAACACAGTTTCTTATTTTATGCCTTCTCTTTTTAAAAGCAAAAATATCCTTCCCCACATGCCTTTCACATGACTTCTTATATCTTATTATCCAGATTTGGATAACACTTCTAAACCATTATGTGGGACCAGCAAAGGCTGTTCTCTCCTCCTCCACCCAAATGATTAGCTGAGACTAGGCATTCATAAGGTCCATGAATTGGGATGGGGAAAAATATTACATCTTTATTATTAAATGCTAACTCAAATGTAGCATTTCCTTTGAATGGGAATGTAAGCAACAAATCAGTAAAACTAGTTATATCTATGACTTTTTCACTGAAAGAAATATTTTCCTATCATATTATAATAATAGTAGCAGGAATTCCACAGTACTGTTTACTCCTATCACTGCCTTTAAATTACAATTCTTAGACCTTCTGTTTGATCTTGTTATTTAGTGTGTTAATAAAGAAGCACATATATTTACTATATCCTGATTTTGATGGCTTCTAAAAAATACTTTAATAACTTTTGGCATAATTGGCTTCCTTTGCAATCCTGTACATTTTAACATACATTCAGAAATATTATTCTCTGAAGGGGTCCATAGGTTTCCCTCCCTCACTGCCAGAGATGTCCGTGGCACAAAAAAAATAACTTAGACTCATTATTTTCCTGAGTCACATACAGATGTCATAAGGGAAAAATGATCGATCAGCAGGGAGAAGGGGAAATGGCCACTGAGTGGGCAACCAGTGGGGCAGCCCCTAGTATCCCCCTGAATGGCTCCTGCCCTGGTCTTGCTGGCCTGTATCCAGTTGCCAGCAGAATCTCCCAAACTCCAGGTATTTTTAGAGGACCTGTGTGCTGTTGCCAAATCCAAGCACCGCCAGAGTATTATTTCCCTAATACTTTAAATCTCTATGTTCTTTCTGAAATTAGTAATTTTAAAGGAATCTTCTTTAATTGGAAATGTATCACTTGCTGTACATGAGAGGAAACCTGGAACATTAATACAGAGAACATGGAACAGTGGTACTGACTTCTGGCTAAAGCCTGTTTGCCTGCAAGGCTCTGAGCCTGAGGGGTGCCCTCTTTTTGTTAAAGGCAGATTAGCACCAAACCAAGACCTTTCTCCTTAACTTCATCAGAAGAGTTGAAAAATAACAGAGAGGGGGATAAGTGTGGTTATTGTGTTAAGCCCCGTCACTGCCCCCCCCCAAAAACAAAATAGTTCAGTTCCCTGGGGAAAGCAGGTTTATGGTAGACCTCTCATCGTATGGCCCAGTGACCCCCACCAACAAAGGAAATAGGGTTAGTCTCACTCACGTTTCTGAACCTGTGTCATCTCTTAAAGATAAATGCTTTCTAAGAGCTCACAAACCACATCTCAACAACTGGTTCTGGGATTTGGTCCAGGACAGACTTTAAGCTTTCTTACCTGTGTTTTGTGAATTCACCGTTTTTCCTTTTCTCTGCTCTGATCTTTTTTCCCCTTTTTAAAGGTCAGCCTAGCATTTGCCTGTTCCCCTGCTAACAGCATCTCTCCTCTGTGATCCCTGAAAGTGTTCCAACTGTAATCCAGCAACTTTCGGTGAAGTGATTAGGCTTGCTGTTACACAATGGGACTTTAAGGGAGAAAGCATTGGTCTTGGAACCCCATGGCAGAAGAAGCACCTCCTCTCTTGGTACAGCCCCGAAGCTCAAAGAGAGGCAAACTAGATGAGCAAAGGCTCCAAAAATCAGACTGCTGCCCCAGAGTTCTAGGTCCTGGTCCAGGCAGGCGAGGCCTCTGCCGGAGAGGGGATGAAACGGAGCCTGTAGCTTGAAGGTACAGAGCCAAGGGTTGGAATCTGATTGTTCGAGAGCTTAGAAGGAAGGTCACATCTAATCTCTTCCCAGGAAGAAACACCAACTCAGAGAAGTTAAGTGGCTTACCTGAAAGTCAGCCTGGCAGAAAGTAGTGGCAGAGCCAAGATTGGGACCCAGGGGTGCTTTCCACTCATTATCTGAAGTCTCGTGCCCTTCAGCCCAGGGTTAAAGTTGGTCTGGGGTCACGGGCCCACCTTCCTCCCCTTCCTCAGCTCCTCTTCCCCTCTCTTCCCTTGTCACTGTGTCACCCCTCTGTCCTCACTTTCTCCACCAAGCTCCTGAGGACGGAGCAGGACTCCGGAGCCCTCTCCTCTCGTTTCCAGAGCTTCCCTATGACAGGGGAGACGAGAAGGAAGGCCCAGAAGGGTGCAGGAGGGAGCATTTCTCCTCTGCTCTCCTGCCTCCTCCCATAAAGGTTCTAGCTGCCAAGTGTGGTGGGTTCTGAGGTCTACGTTCCTCTTCTTTCCTGTTCTTTTCTGGACCTCAGAGAACACAAGAGGTAGAAGCCCTTGGTTGCGGGGGGGATGAGCTCACAGCTGTAATTTCCACGCCCTGAGTTAGAGCTGCCAGTGATTTTTTTCTTTTTTTTTTTTTTAATTTAGGAAACCCTGTTGAAAAAGACAGGCTGACACTCGCTGACTATACTTCTGCAGAATTTCTCCTGGAGCTGTTAGTCGTGTGCACGTTTACACGTTGAGTGTGTCTTGTGGGCATGTTCGAATGTGAGTGTGTTCTACCATCCCCCGAGCAGGCCTCATGCATAACGCCTCAACTGAGACGCTTTTCTTAATGGTTTGAAACACAAATGTTATTGTCTTTGAGCTAAGTGGTTCAATTAGCGCTGATTGGAAAGAGTGGGATGAACTGGGGGAAACATGCAGTGTGTTTTAACAGCCTCGGGAAGGAACAGAGGGGAAGGAGGGAGGGAAGGTGTTGCCGCTGAAAACCGCTTCAAGGGGTGGCCTGACCCCCTGCATGGCTTCAGGGGAGAGCTGCCAGGACCGATTTTTGTTTTGGGGGCAAGAGAGCAGAAAGCTATTAGAAGTGATAGTGTCAGGTTCTCAGGCGATGCGGATTGTATGTGTACCGCCGCTGCTGCTGGAAGAGATCTTCCGTTCTCCACCTAAACTATTCATCACTCCACCACAAGCCGCCTCCACCCCACCGGCTGAGGGCTGCGCACTTGCCCTTCATGGGTAATCCTTTCTCTGGTTTGCAGAACCTCCTTCCAGCTGTTTGCACGGGTGTCTGTCTTTTGGTCTCCCAGAGAACCCATTTGGGGAAGCTGAGCAGGCTTGCATAGCCTTTCGGAGCCTAGAAGCAACCTCAGAGATCTTGGCCTTATAGTCATTCCAGGGAGTAGATATGGGGCCTGAACCTTCACCTTTAAGGATCTGCTCCCTCTCCAGTCTTTTTTTGCTACCACAAGAGGAGCAAATCCAGCCATCATTTCAACCCCTAGAATTAATCATTCTTCCCTTTCCATCCAGGTCTTTTACATAAAGTACAGTGGAGGGCTCGGTGATTGATCTGTTGTTCTGTCATGACCCCCAGAAGGTGTCCTCTTTCCACTCTGGGTAAAAGAACAAGGCCTGGCTGCCCCCTGCTTTTGTCCCCCAGCCCTCACTTGTTTTCCTGAGCTGCCCCTGTTCCGTTCTTCCAGGGCCTCCCGAGGAGGACAGCTTTCTTGTTAGGTGCCACCCTGACACAGGGCCCAGCACTTCCCCCCTGCCTTCTCTGTCCTCATGGACCCACTGTGGTTCTAACCACCCACCACCTCTCCACTTACAGATGAGATCAGAAGACTTGAGGAGCTTTGAGTGTAATGACATGTCTGTGCGGCAGGATGGCATGATGCTTAGCACTGGGGACTTAGGAACTGGACCCGCTTTTCAGTTCCTGCACTGCCACTCACTGTCTCTGTGGCCTTAGACCTAAGGCCCTGAACCTCTTTAACCTTCAGGTTCCTCCTTGTGAAATGGGGCTATTATTAGTAAGTATGATTATGGGAGGAAAGTCCCCAAAGAGCCCAAGGTGTAGGAGGGGAGAGAATGGTGAGTTCGGGGAGCAGCAGGTCTGTGGTGGGGATGTGAACAGGAAAGGCTTCCCAGAGAGCACTGCGTTCTATAGCAAGAACTAAGCTCAGGGACACGCTCTGCCCCAGGAAGATGGCCTCAGGTCCATATGATTGGTTCCATCCACTTTTCATGAAGAGGCTGAGCCAGGAGCTGGTGCGTGCGTGCGTGCATATAAGAGGAGTTAACAGAAGGAGATGTTTACCCAGTTCACCCTCTTCTTTCTCTCCTTTTTCTTTTTGGCATGTGGAAAATTCTTGTTTGGATACCCCTATGGGGATAAAGAATTTCTGCAAAAACCACTGTTTTCTGGTGATCTTACCTCCATTTTTATGTCATTTATAGACAGATTAAGTCAGTGTGACCCACCAGGTCCTGAAGAGTCTCCACACCTGATCATTCCCCTGCTGGCCCCCTTCCCAAACAACCCACCCTTACAGCCTACGCTCTCACACCAAGGAAAGAAAGCTTCTGTAAGTTTTGCCTTCACTGCCCTGAGCAATTCAGTTACTGTGCCGTATCAGGGAGATTACTGGTGTCCAACCATCCACACAGAAGACCTTACTACTATGTAAAATCTGGGGAGTTGGACCACTAGCAAGTCCCACATGCCCTTGGGATGTCCAGGGGCTTTGCCATCAGAGCAGTCTATGAAGAAAGCTCACTTTGGCCTCAGGTTCCTAGCTGATTTTGTTTTGTTTTGTTTTTGGTCCTCCCTCACACCATTTTCTTCCCCTGGTCTTTGGGCCCAAATCCCTCTTCCATTTATCACGTCGCCCACAAATCCATTTTCTGTGCTGCTGCCAAGATCCTTCTCTGCATTCCCACAGCCATCTACCTGTGACCCAGCCAGCCTTCCCCAGAGAGTTTCTATAATTACTTGAGAGAACCATTGTTCCAAGGAGATAGGCAGAGCTTCCGAGATGAGGGGCTCTGGGAGAGGACAGAGCCAAGTCAGCCCTCCTGGGCAGAGGAAGAACGTCATTTCCTAGATATTTCTAAGCTCTTTTCTGCCTGGTCTCCATTTTTAACATAGACTCTTACCCCCATATCCATCTGTGAGTTCATGTAAATGGCAGTAGCCTTACTTTTCTGGAAGCCTTCAGTCCAGTAAATATGAAGGAGAAAGGGTCTGAGTTTCCGGAGGGTAGAATGCAGACCCCACCCTTCTGTGGTTCTACCCTGCCTCAGGAGCTTCCCACAGGCTTCTACCCTGCCTCAAGAGCTTCCCACAGAAGGGCTTTCCTTCTCGAAAGCACTCACCAAATCCTTACACACTGGCATCTTAGAACCATAGGACAAGTTTAAGTTTCTGCCTCTGGGTCTGTCTGCCCTTTCTACTTGGGCAGAGGTCCAGAAAGCATGCTTATCACATATGAGATGAACAAGACTGTGTTCTGTTAGAACAGAAAATCAAGGTTCAAAATGTCTTATAAGTATGGAGAGAGATGGGCTGCAACTTACAACATGAAATGTAATTTACCAGTTGTGACAAATGCCAAGTCCTGTGTTTAAGTTCAAAAAATCAGTTACACAATTACAAGATGAAGGTGACCTAGCTTGATGGCAGTTCATTTGAAAATTACCCCGGGGTTTTTTTTGTTTTGTTTTGGTTTGGTTTTTTTGTTTTTAGATTTTATTTATTTATTGTACAGAGAAAGAGAGAGCGAGAGCAGGAACACAATTAGGGGGAGTGGGAGAGGGAGAAGCAGGCTTCCCGCTGAGCAGGGAGCTCCATGCGGGGCTCGATCCCAGGATCCTGGGATCATGACCTGAGCCCAAGGCAGACGCTTAACGACTGAGCCCCCCAGGCGTCCCTCCAGGGGGTTTTGTTTACTACAAAGTGTACTAACAACAGTGTGAAGTGACTGATAAAAATTGCATTAATACAGAAATAGTATAGATCGAAGGAAGCAATTATTCTGCTTTGCTTAAGCAACATCTGGGACATTGTGTTCAGCTCTGAGCTTTGCATGTTTAGAGAGTTCTTAATAGAGAGCATTCCTGGGAAAGGACTGGATGGTACAGTATGTGGGATCCAGGTTCAAGGAGTAATGGAAGATGGAAAGAGAGGACAGAGTAAACAATAATACGAATGGTCGTTTCACAGAGGGAGGCAGGGAACAGACATTTTTTGTGGACTTGCTATTGCTAAGCATTCTGCTAGTCACCCAAATGAGTCTTTTCTCTTAATTCTCAAAGCAGTCCTTGGAGCTAAGAGGTATTTGGGTTCAGAGAACTGTATTTCCTAGGTAAATAAGAAAAAGGGATCAAATTTGTTCCAAATTGCTCCATACTACAAAACTTATATGAGCAGGAGGAAGTACAGGTAGGTGGTTTCAACTTGAAAGAGGACTTTTCTAAAGCAGAATGGACTCTTCTTAAAGTAGAGCACTCCCTGGTGTGGAATGTTTTGATAGAAGCTGGTCATCTCCCAGAGGTGTGAGGAGGACATCCATCCGCATTGGGGAAGGAGACCATGATGACCTTTGGTTCGGATGGGGTATTCTGGAATTCCCTCGGGCTTTGCAAGGGCAGCACTGGGCACAAAAGAGCTGCCTGGTGGGGGCGGGGCAAGGCGAGAACGGCCAATGCCCCTTCTGCCCGGGCTTATGGATGATAGGCCATTTATGCCAACCTTTGCCTAGTGCCCCTGTTTGCTAGTCTCCATACCCCGAACAAGGTCTCTTCCTGGCAGCCTGTCTGTCAGGGCTGGGTCTGGCCCTCCTCCCCTTTCTGACTCCATTGCCACAACTTGTCTTCCCACCCAGGAATGGGCACATTGAGGAGGCTCCATCCGGCCTCCTGTTCCCCGTCTGTGCAGCCTCCTTCGCGGCAGCATCCAGCGAGGGGGGGATGGCCATCCTGGCCCCAGACAGAACTGTCTCCCAAGCCAGGGATGCTGACGAGGCCTGTGTGTGTGTCTGCATGCTCACGCTGCAGCCTGATCGATGCCTGTCAGAGCTCAGCATCAGAGTGACAGCCGCATGCCAGGCTGTTTGCTGAACACAGCTCGTCCGTCAAGGGAAATCAGACGAAATCCATCTCCTTGTCCAAAGCCTGGCCCGATGGGCTGTGTCTAGAATGCCAGTCTTACATCCCACCCTATTTTGTGCCTGAAAATCATTCCCCGTGGGATTTCAGTGTCACACTGATGGGCCTCCTGGGGCAGAAGAATCACGGTCAAGAAAATGATGCGCAGATACCAATCCCAGCCCCTACCCTTTAGGAACTTGCAGTTTAGAGCTAATGGCTACTGTATAGACACTTACAGGTCTCATACATATATGTCGTTATCTCAAAATGATTGGTATAAAATAGAGCGTAAATAAAATGGATTTGATTTTTAAAATTTTGCAGATGTATTTTGAGTAGGGCATGACCAGATTGCATGGTGTGTTGTAGACAATTAGTAGAGAAGGGTCTCTTTAGAAGGTCTCATTAGAGCAGCAATTATGAGGTTTTAAGGCTTTCAAATTGACAAGGACAAGCATTGGCAAAGGTTCTGTGTTTGTAAACCATTTGGGGCTGCAAGAATCTCTGTCACCCTCTGTCTTGGTGGTAAGCCAGCAAGCTGCCTCTCTTTCCTCTCCCTAAAGCCTCTTTTATCCCATACAAGCCTATACCTGAACCTTCCCAAAGACCCTCTCTCTCAGCCACTCCAGCACTTTCATTGCCCAAGGCTGCTGACTCTCAAGTGTAGAACTCTCCTGTTTCCCACCTCTGGCAGTGGCCATGCCAGGTAATTCTCTCCCCTTAGCCTGCCCTCCCATCAGGGGTCGCAGGTGTCAAAGAAAAATGTCGCAGGACTTTGGAAGGTAATATTTTTTTCCCACTAGCTAGAAGACTGGAACAGAAAATTGTTCAAAAGATAGAAGTGGGATGTCTGGATGGTGAGGGAAAAAGATCAGCCCAGGAGCAGGAGGGTGGAACATAGCAGCTGAGAGGGGTTTTTGCGGGGTAGGGGGTTGTAAAATCAGCAAGCAGAGGGTGGGGATCCTGGAGGAATGGGAGACTAGGGAGAAGCCAGAGTTGTGGGGTGGCCCCTTGCTGCTGCTGCTGGTCCTCAGAGGGCCTTTCAAACGCTACAAGGATTCTCTGACATTGCTCCCCCGGGGGTTGGGGCCTGAGGGAATCAGCCCCCTGCTTGAGCAAGTGTCACTGTCCCCCACCCCAGGCCCATGGCACACAGCAGGCCCAGCTCTATTACCCACGCACAGGAACTGCTCTGCAATAAAGTAAAATAAACCAAGGTAATGGGAATGACTGGTGCAGAGGACAACCCCCCAGAGACCTGGGCCTGCTGCTGCCCCTCTTCCCTGCACCGGTGATTGCCATTAAAACCACCGTAAGTCATCTGCAGTCCCCTAGGCCTCCTTTCCAGGGCTGAGTGAGTGACCCCACGCGGTGGTCAGTCAGAGGAGCAAAAGCAGCTTGTTGTTCCACACTCCATAGACCCCCGGCCTCAGGGTCTCCTCCACAGCCCTCTCAGGGCAGTACGACGGGGACTTTCACCGAAGGCAAACCAGGCTAGGCAGGAAAGGAGTTCTGCCCTCAGGTGACCCCAAGACAAGCCTTCATAGCCCCATCTCTGCCGTCCTATACCTGGGGTAAGTGCCTGGGAACACAGAGCTAGCTGCAAGAGGGCCTATAAATGCCCCACGGGAGGTGGGGGGGGGGAGCACAAGCCCCTGGCCGACCATCCTCCCAAGGTCCCCACCTCGCACATACATTGCTCTGTACAGCAGATATTTGTGCCTTGCATGGGGGTTGGCATTAGCAGTGGTTCAAAGTCTCCAATAATTTTCATTTTGTCACATGGCGTGTCTGGCCCTTTGACCAGAGAGCTTTTAAATTCCTCCCCCCTAGCCCTTTCTTCTCCCTGTCTCCTCCATCCCTGGCTTGATCCAGACTTGTTGATGAGCCTCAGCTTTTCCCCCACACATGAGGCATTAAATCTTGCCTGCCTGCTCCCGACCCACCATCATTTCCCAAGCTCACCTACGCCCATGAATGCTTAATCTAAAACTTCTGCTGCCATGCAGCAGTTTGTAATTCTGAGGTCGCTTTCAACAGAAGAAACAAAATGGGCTGATGAATGTACCCAGAAAGGTGAGCAGAAAACCATCCAGCATCTCTGTGATGTGGGGGAAGGCTTTCTTAACCATTTAGTTTAATATGACGGATATCTGCGGTGTAGAGTAATCCTAATAGGATGGATATCTGCCTGGTCTGTTGGCCTGCCGGGTGGTTATGAGTTTTAAATTTCCTCATCTCCACAGCAATAAATTCTCTGGGCTTTTCAGTTATAAACTTAGTTTTCAGTGGGGCAGCCGGAAAGATTGTGTTTTGATCAGATAATCAGAAAGCAAATCCGGTTGGGGTTGGGAGCAGGCAAGTGTGCCAGGTTTGGCTCATCCCTCATCTTCACCTTCCCTGCCGCCTGTATTCCTCCCCTGGGCATGTCCGTTGGATCACAGTGTCCCTTGTCCTTATCATCTCAGTGCGGGGATGTTCCCACCACAGGGGTCTAAAGGAGCCCCTCTCTGGGGGTCTGTTGTGGCATTCGTACTGCAGCCTACTGACCTCATGACGAGGGGATGCCCCAGCCTGACCAACCTCCCGATGTGGGCCCGAGAGGAGGGGTTGCAGCCTGTGGCTCTCCCAGGAAGTCAGGGAGGTGATGATGAGTTCCCAGGGCCAGGCTCATGCTGAACAACCAGTGGAGAGTAGCTGCAACGAGTCCCAGAGGGTAATGAGCCCAGAACACTGCTAACTGGAGTACTCAGCGTGGGATCATTGGGGAAACGAGCTCAGGCAAATCTGTGTAGAGGGGAATCATGGCTTTCTTAATGACTTTCTTCCTTTATACTGACACATACCACCTTTTGGCCCAAGAGTAGAGCAGCCAGGACCAGCAGGAAGACCGATGACTCCCCAGGTCCACTTCCTGGCCTTTCTCGGCATGCTTTCATCCCCCACTCCAGCCCCTAATGGCCTCCAACTCCGTGGGTCAGAGCTTCAGAAAACTCTTAGACACCTAGGAGTGTGATTCTCCTGGACATCAGTGAATCGTTCTGCCCACTGGGTAGTGACAAGAGCCAGGCTCCACAATTAGGCAGGACTGTGTTCAAATTCTGGCTCCTCTACTTACCATATGACCTTGGATGAGTTCTTCAGCCTCTCTGAGCCTCCATTTCCTTATCAGTAAACTGAGACTAGAAATAACCACTTCGCAAAAAGGCTGTGAGGATCAGCTAAGGCAACATGCATGTCAGAGAACCTAATTCATTGTGTGGTACACAGCAGGTACTCAATAAATGTTAATTCCCTTCCCCCTTCCCTATAGTGAGGAGCTACTGGTCTTCCCTTCAGATGTGGAAGTGGAAACTACAGAACCTTCTTGCCTGGAGCGTTCATCGTCCATCCCATGCCCAGCCTGGCTCTCTAACAGGTTGTGTTCAGGGCAGTAGCTAGAAGGGTATAGCCATAACACGGTGGGTCCCAGAGCAGGCCTCTGCCCCAGGGACTGTGTGCCAGGGACTGTGTTGGGACCAGTGATAAAAGAAAGGCCTTGTTTCTCTGAGATTGTCTTCCTTTCATGTTCTTTGGATCAGACATGCTTTTAAAAGCAAAAACAAATCAATGGATAAGTGCCAGTGATTGGCATGTGGGTTTTCTTTTCATTCAGTTCATTTAATAAACATATATTGACCTTCCACCCTGTGTCAGGTGCCATGCTGGGAGTTAGGACCACCAAAGTCAAGTACTATGTGGCGATGTTTTCTGCCATCAAGGAGTTGGCTGGCAGGCTGGAGCTCATCAAGAACCAGACCACAGGATGATACATGCTCTGGGACTCACAGGTTTCCCTTGGAGCACAACGAAGAGGTCGGGAAAGAAGGCTTCCTGGAGGCAGTACTGCTTAGGCCGAGTTTTTAAGGATGAGGAGGCATCAGCCAAACCAAGGGTAGAAGGACATGCTTTCCAGAGAGAGATACTAATGCATCAGTTAGGAATTACATTCACTTGCTGATGTACTTCAGAAACAGCAATTGCTTAAACAAGATTAAAGTTTACTTCTTTCTTGGGCCGTCTGGTGGCTCAGTTGGTTAAGCATCTGCCTTCGGCTCAGGTCATGATCCTCGGGCCCTGGGGTCAAGGCCTGTGTCAGACTCCCTGCTCAGCAGGGAGCCTGCTTCTCCCTCTCCCTCTGCCTGCCACTCTCCCTGCTTGTGCTCTCTCTCTCTCTGTCAAATAAATATTTTTTTAAAAAGTAAAAAATAAAGTTTACTTTTTTCTCATGAAAAAAGTCCAGAGATAGTCCTGATCTGGTACAGTGGCTCCTGGTGTCAACAGAGATAGAAGTCCCTTCATCCTTCTGCTTAGCTCTTAGCACACATGGATTCCATTCTCAAGATCCAAGGTGCCCTTGGAGCTCCACGCATTCGCTTCCACCTTCCAGTCAGGACACGAAAAGAAAAGGAAAAACTCCCTGGTGGCAGCTGCTCTCAGAAGTCCCATCAAAAATTTCAGCTAGAGCTCAGTGGTGTGACCAGTGAGAGGGACAGTCTTTTTACCTGGCCACACCAGCACCTGGGCTAAAAGGATACCTGTTAGTAAGAAGGAAAGAATGGGAACTGGGAGTCTGTGTGACGTGACATTGCAGTACCTGTTTAGGGAACACCTAGCCCAGTCGGCCTGAATCCGCGAGTCCCCGTAGATGGTGTGAGAGAGATGAGAAGTGGTAGGATGTGAGGCGAGAGAAGTAAATCCACATTTCCCTCTTGGTATGAAAGCTCTGTTGTTCAGCTGAGCAGGGCAGTTCCCAGAGCTCAGGCCAGGCCGGTCAGGTGGCATGTGCCAAGGCATCAGGCTAGGGCTCAGCACCTCTATGCAGACGCTTCCCTCTCAAAGGAAAGCACCCGGGGTGGTTCTAGAAGTCACACAGGCCTTGTGCACTGCCAAGGCTTGGCCCACTGTATATTGGCCAAAGGCCTGTGATTTTTTCCCTGGGAAAACCAGAGTTTGGTCATTCTGTGACCTAGGCGCACTCCCTATACGTTTCTGTTCTCACTGTCAACACTTAACCCAGTAAGAAGCGCCAGCATTGTATTGAGTGCTTATTATGTGCCAGACGTTCTGAGAGTTTCATGTATAATAACTCATTTAAACCTCACATTTTCCTTAGGAGGGAAGTATTCAGTTTTATTGCTCCCATGTTAAAGTTTGAAACTGAAGCACAGACTTAAAAATAACTCACCCAGGTTACTAAACAGCGAGGCCAAATTTAAATCCAGGTAGTCTGGCTCCAGAGTTCTCCCTGGTAACCATCATGCAGTTCTGCCGGTGGATGAGACCGCCCCCCCCCCCCCGAATCAGGAGGAAATGTCAGAATTAAGACAGGCAGATGAAGGTAGGACCAGGCACAAAGCGCCTGGCCTATCTGTTATGCAGGGAATGAGTGAAACTCTTGCTAACAGACCAAGCCTGGCAAAGGCTTTTCTCCTCTTTTGATTCCCTTGTCTCCTCCACTCTTTGCATTCTCACTCCAGTCAGCATGATCCATTAACAAGCTATGCTATGCTTTTCTGTTTCTTCTCATACCTGCCTCCCAACCACTGTCACTGTAACAGGACTTCCGTGCATCTTGTTTAGGTTCCCATCCTTCCTGCCTTCCTAAGAATGTACAGAACCCACTCCCCTGAGCCATCTGTCCCAGATCTATATTAAGAAGGGGCTGGGGCGCCTGGGTGGCTCAAGTCAGTTGAGTATCTGACTCTTCGTTTAAGGCTTGGGTCATGGTCTCGAAGTCCTGTGATTGAGCCCTGCATTGGGCTCCACGCTCAGTGCAGAGTCTGCCTGAGATTCTTTCCTTCTCCCTCTGCCTCTTCCTGCCCTCCCCCACTCACCCTCTCTCTATCTCTCTCTCAGAGAAAGAAAGGGAGGGAGGGTGGGTCTGTGCTCTGACCTGTCCCATCACCCTCTCTCTCAGGGTCACCCTCTTGAGCTTTTCTTCTGAGCAACTTGCACCTCTTCCTGGCCGCTGCTCTCTCTGTCATCCCCCATCTCCTTCAGTATCTGCTTGCACCTCCACTGACCTCGGCCTCCCTTTTTGTCCTGAAATTCTACCTCATGCCTGCTTTGACCCTACCAGTCACGCGTTCTTTCCAAAGCATGACCCAAATCATTCCATATGCTAGAGCGTGTTTGCTCGGCCCCACCGGTGATGTCCCAGCCGGCCCTTCCCTGAACCCCTGAACTCTCTAGCCCTCAGGGTTGGCACTCTCCCCTGAACCCCTCCAGCACCTGCTATCTGTGCTACACTCCGTGGTCATGTGCTTTACATGGCATTTTGTCACTGGTCGACATGATGTGGCTTCGTCATGTCTCCTCAACTTAAGCTCTTTGAGAAGTTTTTTGAGTTTTTTGTTTTTTCCCGTTTGCATCTATTGCAATGCCTAATGCAATGCTTTTCTATTTAGTAGATGCCAGATAGCTATTTCTTGGTTGGTTGATTACAATAAGTCCTAGGTCTCTTTACATGTCCTTAATGATTTTTATACATTTCAGTTCCTTCAGCATTTGTCTTTCCATTTTGAAGAATCCTAATCATTTCTGGATGTTCTCATCTCTTTAATCAGCTCAACTGGGCGTCCATGGTCCCTCTCCAGCCCTGCTATATCTTTCCAGAGATGCAAGGCCGAATCACAATGATCTCCCCTTTCAGGGTACATTGTACTCTATTATAACTGTAACCTGCATTTTCTGCTGCTTGCCTGGCCTTGGAAGCTGCCTTTGTTAAGAAAGCTCTGGACGGCAACCAGGAATATAGCCATGTAGAAGGTATTGTCCAGAAACAAGAGAGCCCAGCCAAGCACAGTCTCTCCCAGATGCCCAGGAGCCCCCTCCAACAAGCACCTTCCATTTCAGCACTGCCTAGACTCCTACAATGTGGGGACTAGGGGTGGGTTCAAAAGAAACAGGCAACAGCCTCATTTGGAGGGCGTAATGTAAAAGCTAATGGATTAACAAGAGCAGTCTAGTTGATTCAGGACATAACATGAGCACTAAAGATGGAGTTGTCAGGAAGAGTGAACCTGGGAAGGCTTCCCGGAAGACAAAAGTGGTGTAGGGGAGTTACCCCTTGCAAACAGCTTCACACACTTCTTTCGGCACTCCTGGGCAGAAACTTCCAGAAGGGCGGGTGGTGGGGCGGGTTGCCTTAGCATTCCCTTACTGGTAAATGACCAGACATCTCCCTGAGCATGCTCTGCACCTCTGCACCTCCCTTGGCAGCACAGGGGCTGCTGGGCGTCTGGCTTTTACAGCTGAGACGCAGGGTCCAGCAGCTCACTCAGTAGGCAGATCAGCTGGACAAGGGCGGGGGGAGGGGAGGTAGAGGAAGTGAGGTTGGTGAGAAGGGGAGTATGGTATACTTGGAGAAGGTGCGTGATGCTGAGAATCTCTCCTCATGGCATTTCTTGTCCTTTCCGTCCTCCCTCCAGCATCCCTGTGAGCACCTACCTAAGATAGAGGATGGTGCTGGCCATCCCCCCTCTTTTTTTTGCTGCTTCTGACGTGCCCACTGTCCGTTTTCCTGCCCACTGACTTCAGGCCACAGCTCAGGAGCATCGAGCAATCGAGAGCATCTTCGACTAACATTAACAGAAATCAGGGGCGCCTGGGTGGCTCAGTCGATTGAGCGTCCGACTCTTGATTTTGGCTCAGGGCCTGATTTCTGGGTCCGTGCTCAGCAGGGAGCCTGCTTGAGATTTTCTGATTCTGTCTCCCCCCTCCCCACCGCACTCGCATGCGCGCTCACTCTCTCTCTCTCTCCCCCTCTCTCCCTCTCTCAAATAAATCTTTTTTAAAAAATCAAATTGCTTAAGTGATGCTTCCACTGAGTGTCAGGACGGGGTAGGAGTCTCACATGGGCAGAAAGTTTCTCATGGGAGAAGCTGCACTGACACTGGCTACAGCCAAGCTGTCTTCTATTAAAGGAGCCTTGAACCAGCAGCGAGGCTTAGGCAAGGGTCAGGCTCACTAGGCTTCCTCCAAAATCAAAGGAATTGTTCTTAAAAGCTTAATTGTGACTTCCAGAAATCTTAGCCCAAGATGCTGAGCATCTTCATTTCCTGTCTCCATTTCAGAACACACCTACGTTGGGGGTAGCACTCCCCACGGAGAGCGGAGAGCAGGTGTCAGCAGAATTCTGCTTAGTACAACCAAATTGGGAGGTGAAACAAGGCAAATGAGGCCACCCTGGCCCCGTTTAGGGGAACAGAGGATAGCTACTCCTTGCCTGAGAACAGGGCAAAACCAGCCTGAGCAAAGAGTAGGGTTGAGGGACCACCCACTAGCTCCTGGGGCCTCATTAAGCTGAATTTTACTTGGGACATTCGGTTGAAATGGGAGAGAGAGGAGTAATTGTGATTAATGGCACCTTGGCTCCTGTCAAGAGGACGGACAGAGAGTCATGTCAAAAACTGGGCTGCTGACCCATCCTACCTGTTGTCCTTTCCTACCACTGATATTTTTTCCTCTCTTACCTTTGCTCTCACCCCAGTGGCTTTGAGTACTTTCCAGAGGGAACTAAAGGCCCAGAACAGCATGAGGAGCCCGGGCCCTGGGGAGTAGGTAAAGACAGGGAAGAAGAGGGAATCTGGTCCCAGCGTGGAGAAGCAGTGCAGGCAGAATGGTCACACTGGCCCACGCTCATTGCTCCTGGTCTTTCCCTGGACAGAGATGGCTGGGGCCAGCTGCAGACATGGAAAGGATTTGTGGGGGCTTATGGGGTGTGAGAGCCCCACTCTGGCGGGATGAGCAGTGCCACATTTTAATTGTCATTAGCAATAAAAAATGAGCAGTGAGGAAACCCAGCCTCAGCCCACAGAAGAGGGCAGAGGCCAGGCTTCTTGACCAGGCCATCTGGCCTCAGGCGTGCTGCACATCTCCCAGTCTGGGCTGTATATAATGGGTGGCTTTTATCCATAGGCTTTTCGTTGTATTACGGACAGGCCACAGAGATCACAGGCCCTCCAGGTCATAGCAAGCAAGGATCCAGTCTGCCCATGTGACAGCAGAGTGAACAAACAACAGCCCTCGCCCATTGGCACTGCTGAGCATGAACACTAGATCATCTCAGAGGATGTTTTGTTTTCCTTACTGTGTTAAAATAGGTCTGAAACACAGAGTCCCTGAAGAGGCCCGAATCTCCTCTCCCCTGGGCCAAAGAGAGCAGCCCCTCCGCATGGGGAGAGGGGAGCAGGGGCTCTTGCTCTGTGGCCTGTCCAGGGATGGGGATCGCAGGGCTGCTGGCAGCCCTAGCACACGGCCTGCCCTGGGTGGTGGAGCGCACAGTCTGCCAGGAACAGTGGGCCCACGCCAGGCCTCCTGTGGGCAAGTGAAAGCAGCTGGATTTTCAGGAAGGATACGGGTAAACACGGGCAGGGGGGCTTAATAAGAGGAGCCCAGAGGAGATGGTACCTTCTTAGCCGGATGAGGAGGGAGGGAAAGAAGAAGGAGTGAGGGTCCCCAGAATCTGACAGCTCCTCCTTCATCTCCTCAGTGCCTTCAGCTGCCTTCATGCAGTTGGTCTGACATTAATCAGGAGGGCTGGGTATTCCATGTTTTTGTGTTGAAATTGGTTGCCATTTCTTACACTCAGTGTAATAAAATAACTAAATTGGCTGGTCCATAGCTGTTCCAAGTCCTTTTCTCTCTGGTGCCTTTCTCTGGCCTGCAAGAGGGATTGGTGTCTATGTTCCTATTTCTTAGAGACCGGGTAAAAGAGAAAGAGAAGGAGCTCCGTGTCCCCTTTTTCTCCCAGCATAAGACATCCTTTGCCACAACCTAACAGCTTTTGAGTGGCTCCCATGGCCACAGCCCAGTTCTGAGAACTCTGAGCCGTCCAAACCCCAGATTCCCTTAAATCTAACAGCAGCTGCCTTTCCTCGGAGATTTCCCTGGTCTCCCAGAAGGGCCTGAGACCTGCCCACCCTGGCAAGGGACTTGTAGCTTGAGGCTTTCTCAGCCCTGCGCTCAGATGTTCCTTCCGGCGACCGAGGACTAACCAGGACATCTGCCCCCTGGCTTGGAGGACTTACCAGGCAGGGTCCGGGGTCCTGCCCTGTCCTCATAGCTCTTGCTCTGGCTGTCTCATGCCTGCTTTTACCCTTCACCCCTTTGCTGAGGGATGGTAGCCAGGAGTGGTGGATGTGTAGGAGACCAGAGGGAGGCACACACAGCTGCTGCCTGTGCTCATGCCTGGATAAATCGAGGAATCCATCCTCGCTCCAGTTATATTCAGTACAGGCAAAGCCAAGTGCGAAACAGCCCCTTCTGCTCATGACGTCTGGGAGCCTCTGAGTCATCAGTGCTGGCTGCACTGACCAAAGCCGGTTTCTGCCCCTCTGGGCTCCTATGGGCAGAACTGCTCCAACACGGGCAGCTGTGGGACCACCCTGTCACCTTAGAGAGGTTCTCAAAACAGGCCTTCTCCAGTTGGCTGGGTGCCACTGGATTTCCCCAAAGACAGTTTTCTGTCCCAGGAGCTTTCCTGCTCCAAGGTGACTGCCAGTGATCTGGAGAAGCTAGGACCTTTGACCTTTCATCATCTGCTTACTGAATGCTTACCATGTGCCAGTAATAAGATGCCATTAATAAATGCCCATTATAATACTGTAATTAACAGTGGTATGAGCAAAGTGCTGTGGGGAAAAGCATTACTAAGTAAATAATGGAATGGTTTGGGTGAAATCCCATCTGTGGAGAATCTTTAACGCGTTGGGTAGGAGTTCACAGGTACAGTAATAGGAGGAGTGTGCTTGCCGCAGGGAATCGTGTGCACAGAGGCCTGGAACGGTGTGCCATAGTGTGGAGCTAGAGTTGGTTTGGCATGACTAGAGCAAAATAATGAGGGCCAAAATGGTAGAAGGTGAGACAGTAAGAATCCAGTCACAAGCTTGTACCTTTCTGTGCTGAAGAATTTGAACTTTAGCAGAAAACAAGGAAAGGATTTCAGCAACGGAGTGATCAGGTTTGGATTTTTGTTAAGTAACAACAGTTAATGAGCATTTACTATATACTAAACTCTTGAGTGTTTAACTGCCATCAGTTTATTCTTCAATAAAAACCTTCGAAATAGGCACCATTATTATGCCCATTTGACCAACAGGAAAAACGTATAACCAGAGAGGTTAAATCAGTCACTCAAGGTCTCACAGCTAGTAAGTGGCTCCCCAGCCTGTCTAACAGCCTGTCCCCAGCCCTGCCGCACTGCCTGTGACGAGCCACACCACAGCATTGTGGGAGGGCCATTAGGGAGACACAAGGCTGGTGGTGGGGATGGCAGTGAAGGAGACTGCTACCTACCCAAAGGTAGGACCTGAACTCCAGGAGGGGCAGTAAGGATAGAGAAAAGGCTAAGAATTCAGGGGACATTTCTGAGCGAGGATTAGTGTGACCTGGAGGTTGATTGTGAATGTAAGGGAGCCAGGATGATTCCCAAGCTTCTGCTACCGACTGGGATAAGAAAGGTGGATGGAGGAACAGGTTTTAGAGTGAAAATAGTAGATTCACCATTGGACGTGTTATATTTGAAATTGGTCAGGTGGAGTTAAATTCTGAAGAGAGGTCTGGACTGGAAATAGAAGTCGTGGTGAGAGCAGTGAAAACTGGGGACTGTACAGCTTAAAACGGCCCCCTGGCGAATATCCATATTCAAGGAGCCTGTTGTTGGGAGAGAATTCACAGTTGAAACAAAGAACAGGGAGAAGAAACCGTGGTTGGGAACCACAGAGGCCCAAAAAAAAAGAAAGTTTAAGATGGAAGAGGGGTTCTTAGCTCTGTCAGATCAGATCATTCAAAAGGTCAAAAACAATGAAATGCAAGAAGAAATTGTTAAATGACAAGAGGTCCTGAGTGACTTTGAGGTGGTAGTTACATTGGACTGTCGACAGTGGTGAGCCACCACACCCGATGGGGCAGGAAAAGGCGATCCTCTGGGCAAGGAGAACCAGGTCAGCTGGGTGGACATGAGATCAAGGCACGGTTTTCTAGGATGCGCAAGATATTCTTGGGCAAAGAGGTGGACGCTGACAGAAAAGGGAATTGGAATGGTAATGGTAATAGTAATAAAGAAGACTATCTGGAGGCCGCTGATGAAAGCAGCCTTCACTGCTCTTTTGGGGTGGCACTGCTCTTCTCCAGCCAGGGAGCGTGGGGGGGCTGGGCCATTCAGGTGTGCCCCACTCTCCGAAGGAATTCCAAAACTTATCTCAGGCTCAGGCAACCTGTGGGAACAGGTGCCACCAGTGGTGCCCCAGATAGGGGGGCAGAATAAGAGTCTCCTGACTCAGCTTCGTTCCCTGCATGAACCTCAGGAAAGAGGGAGTTAAATCTCCCACCAGCCTTTAGCCCTGGGTTTTCTTGGGAAGATGAACAATCTCCTTCCCTCATCCTCTGCACCAAAGGGACAGATTGCGTCAGTTTATAAACTGTGTTACCACTTGCAAAGGCCTGGAGTCAGCAGGTTTGCATTTCCCGGCAGGCTCAGACGAGGCTGATCGCCTTGGCTGGCAGGGACCAGGAGCTGCCCCACCCCCCCACCCTGTCATCCCACCCCACATCCCTTAGGTATTCGAGGAGAGAGAGAAAGAGAAACCCAGAGCTTCTAGCTGAGCCATTTTGTTCAGGGCTCAGGGCTTCCATCAATTTCCAGGAGCTTCTCAGCCCCTCTTGCCACCGTGCCAACCCAGGCATGATTTCCAGGCATTCCTAGGGCTTTGGCTTGGGCCAGTGCACAGATGTCAGAGAAGAGGTTTTCTGGAGACCAGTTGGCACTGTGGGTTGGACTTGAAGGGGCCATCTGATCTGGAGGTGCTGAGGGGTTAGGAGCAGAGGCGCTGGTGGGGCCCGGGCCCCGCCCCCCGCTCCAGCACGGGGCAGATCCGCGCCCGCTGCCGGCCCACTCCCCACTGGCAGCTGCCGGTACTAAGACCCAGGAGGCATTTCACAGGCACTGCCTCTCCAGCTCCCAGAGCATTACATTATTAATTGCACTGTGTTAGCGTTCACCGTCTCTGAGAGACGTTGGTGTGTGTGTGCATGCCTGCGAGTGGAGGGGACACGTTGGCTGTGTTAAGCTGCTACTATATTAAGGTGAGGTGTCTCTTCAAGTTCACAGCTCTAGCTGTGGCAGCGCATTACAGCCTTCATGCAGCATCAGTGCTCGTGGAAAACCCAGCTCGACAGCAACGTGGCTACCTCCCTGTAGCAGGCAAGGAATCTCAGGGGCAATCCAGTTGCTCTGGATCACCACTCACATTCTGGCAGAGAGCTCTGGTGGGAGGCATGGGTGAGGAGGAGGCTGGAGTGCCTTTTATCCCCCTCTGCAAGCTTTCCTACAGGGCTTGCGGGTTCTCATGGGGCTTCCCCCCTTGCCCTTCTCCAACGTAACCCGTTCTCTCCTCTCTCCTCAGCCCCCAGTCACACCGGTCCACCCCCAGCCCCACCACCCGGCCCGACTCTAACCTCAGCTACTTCAGAGCTGAGAGAACCTTAAAACCCTGTTCTGCTCTTATTTGCACGTGAAGAAACTGAGCCTGGAGGGGATATGACCCCCCCCCCCATCGCAGTTCCAGTCTACGGCTTTTTATTGGCTTTTTCTTTGCTCCTCGGTGGCTTCTTCCCATCCAAGCTTTCCTGTCTTGTTCCCAGTTCCAGGCTTCTGCCCCATGCTTGTTGCTGATGGCTTTGGGGGTGTTTCCAGCAGGCCTGTGGCCGGACAGCAAGTGGAAAGGACAGAGGCTTCTGCCTGTCATTAGGGCCCCTGCTGTCACCTCCCCAGAGGCAGCCCTGGGCGCTCTGCTCTCAGCTCGGCCTGCCAGAGGAGCTGGTGGCCTGTATGACCCCCATACCCTCCCCTGTGCCCCAGGGCAGGGGTGGCCGGTGCTGCTTGCTCCAGCCTACCTGGTTTCACCTGTCCTGCCTGAGGCAGCCACCTCCCCTAAGGGAGGGAGCATCTCCTCAGCGTTCCACAGCCTTCCATCCTAGGAGACTGGCTCTCGCTGTCATTTCCTGTGCTGCCTCAGGCACTATGCCTGGAGCTGGGGCCAGTGCACTTTGGGAGATGGAACCTTTTCTCCATCCTCTTGACACACAAATAAAGGAAGGTGGGTATATATGTATGGGGTCTCCCTGCCCTCTCCCATTGCCAGTAAATCCCTTCTGTGTTGTACCTTCTTTGGCTACCCTGGGTCACCTCCCAGAGCATGCGGCCCCCTGCTGTGTGTTCTGCTCTGTTCAACATTTCAAAGTTTCTTTGCCCTAAGTGTGGATTTGGGGGGGGGGGGAGGCGGCACCCACCTGCCTTATTCAAGCTTTCCTTTCAGTGGAGGCAGCCTCCAGTGCCTTCTCCCTCCCCAGGCCCACACCTCACCAGGACCCAAAGAAGGCTCAGGAGGACCTCTGTCTTTAAAGCTTTGCTCCAGACTTGGAACCAAATCCAATTTGGTTCCTGGATCAGGAGAGGTAGGGCAGCTAAATGAACCCCCAGGGCAGTCAGAATTTCCTCTGTGGTTTTATGGTGACCTTTTAACTGACCTCTCTCTCCCTCTCCCTCCCTCTCTCTCCTCTTTCTCTCTCTTCCCCTCCCTCTCCACACACACACACACACACACACACACACACACACACACACGCACACTTTACAGAAGGTTTCAGACTCTGCAGGCTGATTGGCTGGGAAAGGCCAGGACAAGTTGAGAGAGAGGAGTAGTATCTGTTAAGACTCTCTTCCCCTGCCTGACTTTCGCTTCCCCTTCCTGTGACCCCTTGCACTTAGCCCAGGTCCAGAATGTGCCACGCTGCCTAGAGAGGAGAATGACTCAGACCCCACTGCCTGCCTGATTGAAGTAGTTCCTAAGTGAAGAAGCTGGACAGAATCCAGACAAGGGAAAGAAGGAGCATTTGGGGAGGGGAGCAGGACGGGGACTAAGTATATTTCTGGAGGCCAAGGCAGTCCAGCCCGCTAAGGAAAGGACTACAGGCAGTGAAACAAATTCATGGCCACCACACGTTCCCTCCCTCCTGTGTTCCCAGCCATGGAGAGTGAGCTAGGGGCTGCTCGGGTTCTCCCCTCTCCTCCTTTCCCTTCTCCCCTTCCTCACCCACCCACAGCTGGGAAGGGTGAGACCACAGCCCGTCTGGGTGGGCACCGAGGTGTGTGTGTGTTGCCTGGGCATGGGAGCTCTTCCTCAGTAATTAGGAGACATGCAAATTAACAGCCTGTGCCGTTTGTATTAATTTGGTAAATAAGCCAGAACAATTTCATTATTGGCACATTAATGTGCTTGGGAGCAGGAGGACATGTCCCACTGTGAGGCAGCAGGGCCCGCTGGCTGCCCCAGCCCACAGACAGGCTGAGTCCAGTGTGTCTAGCTGCTCTCGGACTGGGCACGGCTGGCTGGGCTGCACCCTCCTCCTGACCTTTGGCCCTGCGGTGGAGAAGGACCCCCCTCTGCTGATCAGAAAGGCATCTGCTTGCTCAGCTGGGTTTGAGGACAGTCACACATTAGCTCTTCCCACTTGCCTTCCCTCCATTCTGTATTTTGCATGAGAACACCAGGGTTTAAGAAGCCCAAAGCTTTTCTAGGTTTGGGGGGAGAGCTAAGGGGACGGAGCTCAGCCCAAGCAGGGCCACTGCTGGCCGGTATTAGATGAAGGGAAGAGGAAGCAGTTTTATGTTATTTCTTTACAACATAGGACCCGCTTCTCATTTTATGGAGAAGGAAACTGGCTAGAGAGAAAGGAGGTCGTATGACTTCCCAAAAATTCACGGCCAGAGCTAGGATGTGAACCCAAGTCTGTCTGACTCCCAAGATCCATGCTCTTCCTGCCACCTCCCTGCCCAGTCGGTGGACCCAGCTCTGGGGAAGATTCGGAGTGTAGAACAAGCTTTGTTCCCCGTGAAGCTGACAGTCTAGTTGGAGAATAAGGACATTAGGAAGTGAAATAACTGTTGACAACAATGAAGCATTTATGTGTCCAGTGTTCTTTTTAAGTGCTTCCTATTTTTCTGTTAGCTCATTTAATCGTAACAAATCCTCCGAGATAGGGAATATTGCAGTTGCAACTTGACAGCAAACAGAGACACAGAGAAGGTAAGGGATTGGCAGAGGTCATGCAGTTGGTAGGTGGATCTGAACCGAGGCAGCCTAGCTCCACAGTGTGTGCTCTGAACTTCTGTGCTATATGCTGTCCCCTCAGTGCCAAAGGCTGGGGGAGCCCGTAGGTGTTCATGGGGTGATTGACTTGGGGGCGGATTAGGGAAGCCTTCACAGGAAGGTGGTGGTGAAGCTGAAAGAGCTCAGCTCACAGGGCCCAGTTGGGAGGTCAGAATCCCCACCCGCTCTGTCTGCCCCCAGGGCAAGAGATGCTGGTGGCTGGCCAGACCTGCAGGGGTGCACAGTGAGGCAGCGGGCACCCCCACCCCGAGGAGGGGGGAGTGGGTCTGACCTTGAGGCAGCTGGGCTGCCTGCTGCTTCATCCCCGGCCTGCGCTCCCCCAGCACAGCGCCACGGTCCGCTTCTCCTCCCCTCAGCGCTGTTTTCCTAGGTCTTAGCTTCAGCATGAGCATTGATGAGCAAGAGTCTCCATCTCTTCCCTGCTGACACTGCTTGTGTCCACGTGTCCACACGTTCTGTGGTGTCAAGGCCATATCAGCTCACGCGTGCACACACCAAAGGCCCACACACAAATCAGACATTCGGGCAGCCCCTGGTAGTCACCCAAGGCTTGAACTCCCGGGTGTCACATGCCACCGTAGGAGGCCTCCCAAGGGAAGCTGTTGAGTCCAAATCTCTCCCTGAAACACTCCGCGCTGCTGAGGAGACAAGTAGCAATACTGTAGAGCACTTTGCAGTTCACACAACATTTGGTGAGTAGTGGGCCTCATTAATGATTACAACAGGCAGAAAGAACCCAGAAGAGGTTTCTTGTGTATCTGACAAGAATGAGCCTCCCCTAACTCCTGTCTTTGGTTTGAGGCAAACTTGTAGGAAGTAGCTCTCCATGGGTCTTTATATAGTCAGTCCTCATTATATACGATTCCATATTTGCGAGTTCACCTACTAAAATGTATTTGTAGCCCCAAATCAGTACTTGGTAATTTTTGATCATTTGTGGATGCGCAGAGTGGTGAACAATTTGAGTCTCCAGGTGAGCACATTCTCAGCTGAGGTTGCAAAAGACGGTGCTCTACCTTCTTGTTTCAGCTCTCATCCATAAACAAGTGTCCTTTTTGTCGTCTCCTTAGTGCCACGTTTTCCCCTTTTTTTGATGTGTGCTTTTTCTTGGTGATTTTGCAGTTTAAAATGGCCTCCAAGCAGAGAGCTGAAGTGCTGTCTAGTGCTCCTAAGTGCAGGAAGGCTGTGATGTGCCTTAGGGAGAAAATACACATGTTAAAGCAGCTTTATTCAGGCATGAGTTCTAGTGCTGTTGGCCGTGAGTTCAATGGTAATGAATCATCAGCATATATTAAATAAGGTGTCTTTAAGCAAAAACATGCACAGAAGGTGATTATGTATTGGTAAATTGGTAGAGTCTTGCAAGAACCTAATCCTGTGTTTCACTTGGGAGCAGTGGTTCAGGATTCACTAATTCAGTGTTCATGGTGACTTTATAGAACATCACAAATAACAAGAATCAACTGTATCTGTCTATCTCTATATGAGTATGTGTATATATGTATTTTTCCAATTAAGAGAAAATATTGGTGCCTGGGTGGCTCAATCGGTTAAGCCTTTGACTTTGCCTCAGGTCATAATCTCAGGGTTCTGGGATCAAGTCAGGCTTCCCGCTCAGTGGGGAGTCTGCTTGAGGATTCTCTCTCCCTCTCGCCCTGCCCCTACCCCCATTCGCTCACATACACATTCTCTCTCTCTCAAATAAATAAATCTTTTTAAAAAAAGAGGGAGAAAGAAAATACCAAAAACCCAAGTCTTAAAATTGATCATAGAAATAGAGCATATGCAGACATTGGCCCACAAAATGTTACAGTCAAGCCACAAATTCCTGGCAATCAATCTAAAAGAACCATGATGAACAATGAACACATATACCAGCCTAGGAGCACCATGCTTAACCCTCTGCTTGCTCCCTGTGAAACTCTCCCAGAACTAGAGAAGGGTTAAGACTTTGGTCTTCAGATTGGGTTCTGTGTGCCCAGAAGGATAGACACAGCAGAGGGCTTGGCTGGAGAGGCCACAAGCCAAGAGACTGCGGAGTAGCCCCATCCCTTCACTGAGCCCAGCCCACCTTCCCCTGAGTGCTTTTGAGAAATCACGGTGTTTGCAGCAGCCATAATAAAAGGGGAAGCAGAGACCGCCAGGCTACAGCTTTACCTCCCTCTGTAATTCGAGATGGATTCAGCGGGAGGGCAGTGCCCAAGGCTAGAGATTTCTTTCCTCTGCAGCTGGCTGGGCCCAGGGACTTGTCAAGCCCAAGTTAACATACCAACTGCAGGCAGGGAGAGTCTGGGTAAGTGTGAAGGCAGTGCTCACCTGCCAAGAGAGTTGGTAGTGTTGACCCCAGGCATGGCTACCAGTCGTCGCTGGAGTCTACCACTTGTACGAGCCCTTGGGAGGCCGGCATCTGGTTGGTAGCCTCCGAGGTGAGGTGTGGATTGGGGATTTGCTAGGTGGGGTGAGGTCTGAGTGTGGGCACCTTCCGGGATGAGCGTGATTGTACCTGCCAGGTACTTCATCAACCCGCCTCTGAGGTGCTTGCCTCCATCCTAGCAATCCAGTGCCAAGAGCAGTGATGCAGGTGGCCCTCAAGCTCCTTGTCACAACCGCATTGGCCCAGCACAGGCTTCTCGGAACTGGAAGGTCTTGTGCCCAAGCAGGGCAGCCATCAGTTTTAGGGAAAGTGCACTTGGCTGCTAACACGGTAAAAGATAAGAGGTCCAGGAATGGGGGACCTATGTACCCACCGACAGAGTCAACTTGGAATGGATCTATATAGTATCTTTTTTATCTAGCTCTAATAAATTTTTCATATCTGCTTATGGGTCACACCCCAACCTCAGGCACTGTTGAACTTGCATTTCCACTCGAAGGGTTAACTGTAAGCCTTAAGTAGGAAGAGGGTGTTAAAGAATAGGGAGAAGCAGGGGCTCTGCCTCCCTGGTCCTGCCGCTTCTTTTTCTCCTTGCTGCCTTCTCTCCACATGCCCAAGCCTCCTGTCTACTTAAGGGGTGTCCTGTCGCCCACATGGCTCCCCGCTCGCCTCCCTACCCTCGCCTCTCTAACCCTCTGCTCTAGGCTGCTGCCGCAGGCTCCAACCCAGGCTTCAGAGAATTCCCAGGTATTTAGACATTGATTTTATTGCTTAGTCGAGCTTGAAGCTGTTTAAATTAATACAAGTTTTCATATTTGGCAGCAAAGATTTTTACAAGCCCCTTTAGCAGAGAAAGAGGTTCAAAGAAGAAATTTACCCTGGGCCATGAGGTGGGAGCTGATCGGCCACCATAAGGGCCGTGGCACCAAGGCCACCCTCTTGGGGGAGCAGAGTCATTGCTGTGTCTGGGGTCCTGGGTCTCGGGGAGGCCCTCTGTGGAGGAAGCTCAGAAGCTCGTGAGCCCCGCAGGGGTTCTGAGGGTTCTGAGGTTCAGCCACAGCACATGCCCCAAGGACTGGGCTTCCGGCAGTGATGGCACCCTGTCAGGGGCAGCCTCCTGCTGGGGTCACCCCCTAACCGCCCCCTGTGCACTTCCTGCTCGCATCCTGCCCACGTGCCCCCTTCCCCCCTCTCTTCACCTGGCTTCCATCCAGCCACTTTCATTACCTTTGTTGAGCACTAATTCCTTCAGCTGTGCGCCCTTCTTCCCGGGGATTGCCTTGCTCCTGGGGCCTGCCTGTCTTCCTAGATGAGCCGGGGTGGGTGGGTGAGTGCTGAAGAAGAGTGGGTTGTTCCCGGAGCTATGTCTGCTGCTTCTGTCACTCCTGATCCCCAGGCTGCGCTCACACACTCACACGGCTAACGCAGACTTCCCTCGCTTAAGCTGAGGGGAGCCGAGTTTACCCTAGTAGCTCTCTGCCAAAAGATCTGAGAAGAGGGGAGTTTTGAAGTTGCTTGGTCAGTGATGTTTCCATAAGGATGGTTCTGGGGTGTGAGAGGCTAGAAAGCGTAGATCCCACTTACAGAACTGAAGTGAAGGGTTTTAAGAGGGTCAGCCGTGCTGGAGCTCCAGCAAGCTCCTGCTCTTCATGCCTAATGAGCCCCTGTCAGGTGGCAGGAAGGCCCTGGTAGCCCAAGGCCTCCCCCTGCAGGCTGACACCCCCTTTTTCTGTTCCCCAGGTAGAAGTGGAGGTAGAGAGCATGGACAAGGCCGGCAACTTCATCGGCTGGCTGCACATCGACAGCGCCAACCTGTCCGTCTTGCTGGTGGAGCACGCACTCTCCAAGGTCCACTTCACTGCTGAGCGCAGCTCCTACTACAAATCCCTGCTGTCTGCTGAGGAGGCCGCCAAGCAGAAGAAAGAGAAGGTACCGGTGTGGAATTGGGCCTGGCGGGGGAGGAGGCGAGTGCCACCCCGGACCTCGGACTTCTCGCCTTCCCGCCCCTCCCCCAAAACACCACACAGTGGACAGAGCAGTTTCATCATCCCCCACCTGAGGGATCCTGGTTGGTGTTGGTCTCAGACCCCACATGACCAAGGGAGAGGCTGCGAGCTTAGGCATCCTCAACCATAGGCCTGCTCTGGTGGACCTGGTAGAGCAGAATGATGTCTGGAAGGTGACCTTGGAGCAATGAGAGGAATGACGGGAAGTAGGGGGGGCTCTGGTGAGCAAAAGACCGGGAGTTGTCCCTTCATCAGCCCCAGCCCTTCTTCAGTGCCCTCAGAGCGCCCGGGAGACCTGCAGCCCACTTCTGAATTTCCTCCACATGGCCCTGCAGGGAGACCCATTTTGGAAGCTGCCCCAGGAGATGCATAAAGCTGTTAGGACAACAGATTTATAGCCCATCAGTCTCTGCAGACTCTGCATTGAAAAGACAAGGGGGTGGGTTGGAAAGCAGCTTTTGGAAACAAATGGACAATTAAGGAACCCAGTGGTTTGGTGGTGGGAGCTGGGCTTGGCACCCCCTGTCGCCACTGACTTACAGCCCGGCCCTGATAATGGGGATAAATCAGCCGGCCACCAATTTGTCAGGGCTTCTCTGAGCTTGAGGAGGATTTCATGGGACAGCCGTGCTGAGCCATAAATTTGTGCCAGGAATAAACGTTTCCTTCCCCACGGGGCAGCCATCTGGCTTGCAACTCGCCTCCCAGAGCCAAGGCCCAGATACCTGCCAAAAGGAGTAGGGGGCTTCAGGGCCCCAAGGCTCCTCATTCTCTTCCAACCCAGAGCAGCCACCTCCCCACTCAGCCTCTTCCTGGCTGTCTTCCCTCAGGGACCAGGCCCAGGGACATCTGCCTGCATCTCTCTACCTTTACTTCCCATCCCCTGGGGATGAGGGCAGGTGACCAACCCTAATGGGGGTGGAAGAACTCTAGGGAGAGGTCACCCAAAAAGCTTGGGACAGGGTGAAAGGGACTGTTCATGCCTTGGAGGACTAGGCCACCATGAGGCCTCTAAGGGAGGCTTCCACCCTTGTTCCAATTCTGCTCACATTAAGTCCCGTCTTCCTAGAGTGACAGGGAGCGGGCAGCCTTAGCTCCTACCACAAAGGAGCTTCCTCTTGGGTTTCCTGTTGGTGACAGCTGAACTTAAGGGTGCCACCCCCGTGTCCTCTGCTTGCTGCAGGGGAAGGAGCAGATGTGGTGCTGGGGCCTTGTGTGCAAAGGGCTGAACCTTCACCGAAGAATTAGCTGGGGGTCAGTGTGGAAAACACTGGCCCCTGAGGCTCAGATTCTAAAAGCGTCTTTGCCCCCAGGGTCTGCTCTCTGGGATTCGAGACCCTAGAGGGACCCAGGAGAAGACAGGGAGGGGAATGTGGCCTGAGGTGGAGGGATGGGTGCCTTGCTGGGTGTAACACTGGGCATCCCTGTTTACTACACGGTGCATTTGTCTAAAAGAGCCCAAGTCATCATTTCACTGGTGCCACATGATGATGGTGAGGAGTAATCATCAGTAATTAATTACTTAACACAGGCTGCATGTTTTTATTCCAGTCCAATTAAAATGCAGTGCGCTACTCTCAGTGCGAGGCCCTGCCCGCCTCCTGGGTCCCTCTCCCGCACATCCCATTCTCTTCAAGGGTCCTGGCAGAACCTAGGGCGGCTTGCCACTCCTGCTGGGGCTGGTTCCCAGGAGCAGCATGTGTGGAGCATTGCAACACCCCTCAGAGTTGGCTGGACTCCTGAGAATTTGGTAGCCAGCTGGAGGACAACAAACCGCATATCTGAGGTGTCCCCAGGATTTCCAACCTTGCCTCGCTTGTGACCCCAGAATGGCTGCCTTCGCTGTCCAGAGACAGGCACGTGTGGGTTTAAGAGGTCACGGTGGTACATTTGAGCTAACTAAGGAAAGGTAATACTGAGGGATTTTGTGAGACTAGGAGCATGCTGAAGGCTTTGGGGAATGTGACCCTGTGTGTGTGTGCATTTGTGAGCGGGTCCCTCTGAGGGAAACTGGCAATGCTGGCTTCCCAGCTTTGAGAACTGAGCTGCCTCCCTGCTGGGCCTCATTCTTTCCTGTGCCCTGCAGACTCCTCTCCTCCCAAGATGCTGGTTGGGCCCTCCCCTTCCTCTACAGGAGGCTAATGCCGGGTTATCCCCTCCTCCTCCAGGAATACTGGGTGGCTCTGAGGACCACAGACGGGAGCCACAGGTGGCAGGCACCAGGACTGCCCTCCCTCTCCCAGCCTCCATTCTGCCCTAGCAGGGCCCTGGGCCGGGCTGCATTGGCCATTGATTGCCTTTTATTGAGCTTGCCTTCCCCACTGCGAGCTTGAAGGCCTCCACCACCCTGGCCCCATGCCAGCCCCACCCTTGGAGCCTCCTGAGCAGCGATATTAAATAGGATTTAGAAAGGAAAGCCTGCAGCCAACGGAGCCTCGGTCCACATCCCCCATCTCCTGCCAGGAGGAGGATCTGGGGCTCCCTGGGGAGAAAGTGCAGGAAAGAGGGAGAGCCAGGGATGGGTGAGGACAGGAGGAGAGACAGCCTGTGCTGTCTGGCCTCGCAATGTAGAGAGGACCCGGGCAGGACAGGAACTGGCATGACAGAGCGGCAATGGAGCAGATAAGGGAGCCGCTTCCCTTGCTCATTCCCCACTTGGGTCTGTAGCCAGGGTCACGGAGGAGTCACAGAAGAGCCCCGCCCCAGGACACAGTGCCGTCCTGGCCCCCAGCCCGAACACAGACCCTGCCACGAATCAGAGGAGCTGGCTGGGAAAGGCCTTTCCACACTAACGCAGCCCGGAGGTGGCCCCAGAGCAAAGCCGAGCCCTCCTGGGTGGCTCTTCCTAGCATCCCTGGGCTCTGCCGCTGAGGCCCAGCTCAGGCTTGGCTCCCCCGAAGGCCGAGAGCCTTCCCAGCTCGAGTCCCATCCTCTGCTCAGCATCTTGGCCATGCAGGTCTTTCCCCAGCTCCTCCATCTGCCCAGAGCCTGTGGGGAGAACCCTAAGGCACTGAATCTGTGTGCACACAGTGACTGTTCTCCCTGGAAGGGGTCTTTGGGTTTTCCTTGTCATCACCCCGTGGGTCCAGGCCGAGGAGCACCCCCTGGGAATTCCCAAAGACAAGTTCCTTGTCAGGGATCTGAGCTGAGAGAGCGCTGGGGACGGCTGTGGGGAAGTGGCACCTTTCTGGCATGTGCCTGCCAGTGTGTCTGTCCCCTCTCTTCCCCAGTTCTGCAGGGGACAATAGAAGCCAATATGGGCAAAATGTGTCCTTGTTCTAAGGGTGGGCCAGGCTCTCAGCTGACCCTCTCGTTCCCAGCAAGAAGCCATGTAGCCAGGCTGCATTTACCAGCTTGCCAAGGCCGCTGGTAGCCAAGTCCCCGGGAATAGATGGTCACCTCCATCTCCCGAAGGAAAGCTTCAGAGCTCTCCTATTTGAGGGTCCCAGCCAGCGTTCTCTTAGAAATGGAGTTCCTTTATCTGAGGAGCAGCTCTCCACGTCCTACCAACCGTTCGGCCACCTCGTGCTTCTGGTGTCTTCTCACCTTGGGAGGCAGCAGGGTACCCCCTACTGTGCCCCTCCTACCACCCAGTGAGCTGTGGGACCTTGTCACAGGACTGGCCCCACTAGTCCCCTCCTGGTGGGAGCTAGAGGCCTACGGGCCATCCCTGAGGCTTTTGTTTGCAGCCTTGACCTCAAGCTGCTGCCCACCTGAGGCAGCCAGAAGAGGAGCTCCACCCTTCTCCCCGGAGGAGGAAACCTGATGCTGTCACCCAAGGCGCTTTCGCTTGAGGAGTCCTTAGCAGTTTCTGCTCTCACCCTGTCAGTCTGTTCCCAGTTCATCAACACTGCTGAGGAGCCTCCTTCCCCACAGTGCAGGGAGGCAGGGCGGGGTTAGGATGGAGCCCAGAAGTGCTCCCAGGCTCAGGCCCCCTCTGGAGCAAGCGCAGGGCTCTGTCTCTCTGATGTGCTGCCTGGGTGCTGGGAAGGTAGGGAGCAAGAAGAGCGAGATGGGCGGGTGAAGGGCCCACTGACGGGGGGGTGGGGGGTGGTATGCAGACAGATTGGAGGGGAGGTGCTACTGGAGCAAGGAGCAGAGGACAGACTGGCAGACTGGGGTGGGGCGGGGGGGGGGTGGGCTTCAGCTCATTTAAGGCAGTGCCGGCAGTCTTGTGTCTCAGAAGCAGTGAGTCCCATCTACACGGATCCCAGGGTGGCTAGGAGCGACAGACTGAGTAGTCCCTGCCCTGGGGAGCTTCCAACTGCGGGGCCCAGGGAGAAAGTCTACCTCAACAGGAGGTAGGCCTTAGAACCAGAAGTCACTGTGGCCGTCCTCCCGAAGTGCATTCAGCAGTCTATGCCATGGCCTCCTGTTGAAGAGGCCCTTTCACAGGGAAGTCCGAAAGCTAGAGACCCCCTTCGGCAGGAGTCTCTGAGCTGATTGCCTCCTTTCCTGTGGCCACCAGGCCTGGGCATGTGGAAAGCAGAGGTGTCTGGATGCTACTGAAGAGGTAAATAGCTGTGGTGGGACTGTGTGTGGAGTAGGTGAGAGGGGTCAGGAGCTGTTTGGGTTAGAGTCCAGCCCCAAAAGGCAGAAGGTGAGGCTGGCAGAGGTTTGCACCCAGGCGATGTCTCTCCCATCCCCCTCAGCCACTCTCTGGCGGCCTCCCCCAGGCTCAGCCCCTGTTGCTCATCCCAGTTCTCAGGGCCCTGGCCTCCCCTTCTAGTGGAAGAATACACCACATTAAAGGCAGGAGCATGGCCTCTGCAGGTGTGACCCAAGGGAGTTCAGTTAATTCTGACATTCCTGCCCTTTGGCTGCATTCATGTGCTGTCCAGGGGTCTGTGGGTCAGCTGAGTGATCATGGGGTCAGACTAGCTCCTCTTGCAAGGGAAGAAAAGGAGATGCAGGAGGCATATGGCTTGACCGAAGTCAAACATCAAATTAAAGGACAGGAGTCCACATCTCCCGCCCACAACTTTTCCCACTGCTCAGTGCTGCCCTCTGTCTCTAGAGGCCCAGTCAATGTCAAAATGCCCTCGAAGATCTCAAGCACCCAGAGACCTGGGTTCAGATCCTGCTTCTAGCAAGCCTGGGTGCCTCGGGTTCCTCATCTGTAAAACAGGGTAATGTTAATACCTAGTCCAAGGGTTGTCGTGAGGATTCAGTGAGTTACTACTTAGAGAATGTTTAGAATGGCACCTGGCACCTAGGAAGCGTGTAAGTTTTGGCTAGTACTTTTATCACCCCCCTGTTCTTATGTGTCTGTGGGACCCCGTGTATGGTCCCGTCCCTCACCCCCTTCTCAGTGTTCAGCTGGACAGGCTGCTCTGACAGGCTTCACTACTGGGATAATCTCCTGGCCGCAGTATTGGACTTGACACGCTGTCACATCGAATCAGCTTCTGAGCTGCTGTGGGCCTGACAGTGCAGGGCCAGGGGAGGAAGGGAAAGGCGAGGGTGGGCTTCTGAGCTGGGGTCAGAGCAACCTGACTGAGGTGAAGACAGAGAAGTTGCTGAGACAAGGCATTCTTGAACAGTGATGAGCCCGCCCCTCCACGGCCCAGGGCTGTCACTTGGAGAGCCTCAGGAGCACCATGGCCCTGGACAGTGCAAGGGCATGGAGAGTTCAGAGTGACCCCTGCGGAGTGGTGTCGGCGGGGAGAGGTGGGGACCCAGAACCACAGCAACACCAAGGTTCTCACACTCGGGGGTGCATGAGGATTGCCTGGGAGCCGCTGTGGCTTGTTTTACTTCCTCTGAGTGCAGTTATAACAGATCCTAACTTGGTGGACCTGTATTTGGACCCAGGTTCCAGCATTTTTAATAAGTTCCCCATTGCTTCTGATCCCTGCCCAAATTTGAGAACTGATTGATCAGAAGAACTTTGTAGCACTCTCCTTATCCACTCAGAAGTAGGAGTTCTAGGGCCTCAGCTCAGTGTGATGTGAGTGTCCTGTGGTGACCACCCCACTCACCCCAGGGGTGACCCACTTGCCCAAAGCCCCTTTCCCATGTTCTGGCTGGCTTCACTTCCCAATCCCCGCCCCCCTTTGCTGACCACACGTACAGGTCTGGGCCCATTATGAGGAGCAGCCCGTGGAGGAGGTGGTGCCCGTGCTGGAGGAGAAGGAGCGCTCAGCCAGCTACAAGCCGGTGTTCGTGACCGAGATCACTGATGACCTGCACTTCTATGTGCAGGATGTAGAGACCGGTGAGTACGCTGGCCCAGCCTGCCTCCAGAAGCCCCTCGGTTCAGCAGGAGGGCGGGGCACAGCCCCCGGCTCCCAGGGGCCTCTCCCCAATAGCCTACAGGTGCTACCCTGGCCCTGGGCCCTCAGTCATTTCATGAACTGCAGATGGGCCCTGGAGTAGGGAGGCTTAGCTTGGCTTCTGAGGGCTAATGAGGTAACCCGTCTTGTCTGGGTGGTACTCTGAGATTCTTGGAGAATTGTTTTGCTCTCAGCCCAGGCTGGGTTGGCATGGGGATCTGTAGCCCTCAGAGTCTATCAGGAAGCAAGGAACAGATTGTCTCTTGTGTGGTCAGGAAGCACAAACCAGCATCACAAACCAGTAACCCTCCTCCCACTCAGCTTCCTTGGGAAGGCAGCAGGAGGAGAGGAGCCTGGGCTTTTTTCTCTGGGGTGTCTCCTTCTCTAGAGGTTACCATAGCCCTGAGTGGTAGCCAGTTGCCATGGAAACAGGCGGCACTGTAGGGGAAGTCATCCCGGGGCAGTCTTTCTGAAGGACCCTCTGTCTCCATCCTCCTCCTCCCTCCTGCCCTCATGGGTGGCGCACTGTGGCCTGGGTCACCTCAGCACACTCCTCAGGCTTCCAGAGGACAGAGGGTGGTAGAGGCCACTCTGCCAGGGGTGGCCCTGTGGTCCCCTTCTGGCTCAACTTCCCCCCTCCACTCCCTTTGCTCTCTCTACCCTTCCCTCCCTCCTCTCCTTGACACCCTGTGCAGGGAACCATTTTTAGTTGAGGGCAGAGGAAAAAGCTCTTCAAGCCGCCTCTGGGTCCAAGGAGCCAGATCCTTGCAAGGCAGAGAGGCCTGAAGATGTCACTGGCACTTGAGGCAGCCCCATGGGTGGCAGGCTGTGACTAGCCCAGCCCCCAATGCCCCCCTGCATCAAGGCCTCTCCAGATCATCAGCCTCATCTCAACCACTTCCCTCTAATGACATTTTCCAGGCAACTGGTCTGTGGCCATGTCAGTTCACCAAGAAAAACCAACCTTCCCGAGCTCTGGGCTGGCTCTACTTGGGAGGGTAAAGAGGCAGGGAGGGGTAGAGATGGGCTGCTGAGCCTTCAAGATTAAGTTCTCTTGGGGTCAGCTGCAATCCTGCTAAAAAGTGGCCCAGCACCGCCAGGTCTGGGTGGTGTGATGAAGAAAGGAGTCTTTCACTGGTGGTCCAGGCAGGAAGGAGAGCTGTTTCTGAGCACAGGAGCCAGAAAGAAGGGGCCTCAGGAAGCTCGGGGAAAAGGGAACTCAAAGAAGACCCTGCCGTACGCAGCTCTGTGGCAGGCTCTACCTGGCCTCTGGATCCTGCGGGGTAGGACTTATCTTGGGTAAGAACAGAGCCCTAAAATTCCCAAGGTTCGAGGCCTTCAGCAAGTAATCTCAGAGGCTTCCTGTGCATGCCCTGTGCTCCGCCTGGCTATCTCTGGCAGCTGTAGGGAGCCAGGACCCTGCAGCGAGTGGTGGCCAAGGCAGGAAATCAGGAAAAAAGGAACCAAAGGGGAAACCATGTGTTCTTGGAACATTGGAGAAGGGAATGAGGCCCTTGTTGGCACACTACCTGGAGGGCTGCAGTGGGATCCAGAGAACCTGACCTCGGTTGGTTCCATAAAATCCATGAAAATAAACTTAAGCATCTACAGCCTCCCTCTTCTGAAACCTTTCATCCTCTCTTGGAGGACAGCCTCTTGCCCTGGGTCTCTTCTCTTGATTAAAGCCTGCCTTCAGGAAGGATCTAATGAAATGATGAAAGCATTGCCATTAGCTGTAAATGACCAGCCAGGCTCTGTGCAAGGACCTGTTTGCAGGAGGCAAGGTCTGCTTCTGTTGCCTTGGAGCAAAAAAAAATAAAATAAAAAATAAAAATAGACCAAGTATATAAAGAATTTGTGTAGAGGGTTTACTGCTGGCTGGGGGAAGGGCAGCTGCTTCCTAAAAGTCCCTGTTCCGAAACCAATGCTCATGAATACTGGGACAGTGGCCCATGCAGAGGCCCAGGAATGGACACATCTTTGTGCACATCTGCAGAGTGCATCTTCAATATAGTTTACTTCTTTTTTTTTAAGATTTTATTTACTTGACAGAGAGCAAGAGCATAGGCGGGGCAGGGTGCAGGAGTCTGCTTCTCCCTTCTGAGCAGAGAGCCCAATGTGGGGCTCGGTCCCAGGACCCCAGGATCATGACCCAAGCTGAAGGCAGATGCTTAACCGATTGAGCCACCCAGGCGCCCCAAATACAGTTAAATTCTTAAGTACCCTGCATGCATCAGGGATTTTCTAGGCCTTGCAAGAGCAAACAGAACCAAGTGAGCAATGGTCTGTGCCCTGAAGGAGCTCACAGCGTAGTGGCAGAAACATAAGCCAGACAAGGAACATACAGGGCCAACTGTGACAAGTGTACCAATAGCCAACATGTGTTAGGCACCTGTTACAAGGTGGCTTTGGGCCCCGGAAGTGGAAAGAAGAACCCCATACCCATGCCACACGAACCAAGCTACCCTCACCGAGAGCAAAGGGGGCACAACGGGCCTGATGGAGAGCTAGAATCGGGGCCAAGTTGGATGGAAAAGTGAAGTTACTGGGGACTGATGCTTAGTAGAGTGGGGGCGGGGGACACAGCAGAAAGGAGCAAGGGAGGGAACCTGAGAGGACCCTGGATGGTGCCAAACCTGGTATTACCAGCTGACAAGCAGCAGGAACTCAGGATTCAGGAAGGACAGGCTGAGAAGGAGACGCTCTCCCTGCCAACCAAAGAGGGCACTGAGTTGGGGCGGGAGGTTGGAACCCCAACCTGGCAGTACCAAAGTTTGCTTTTGCACGTACTTCACATGGTAAGCAAGGGCAGAGTAGTCAAATTTGAATATACTGAGATTGGGCCCTGCTCCCCGAGTTGCTCCGCACCTTCCGTGGCTCAGAGTCTTGAGGCCCTTTCCTTGCCCAGGGTTGTATGGGGCCCGCCGTTCATCTCCGTGTTTGCCCTTGGGAGACACTGGCAAAGAGTGACTGCTGTCAGTCATCACTTCTGTGGCCCAGGCCAGGCCAGTCCTTGTAGGAACGGGTGTAAGCTGGCCCGCTCCCACCCTGGACGAGGCTGGTTGGCCCTGCTCCACATCCCCGCGCTTCATCCACCTCCTTAAGTGGAGCCCAGGAACATTCCCAGTGGCTTCCACAGCCCTGGCCAGTGACTGGAGAGCTGAGGTTGGAAGGAAGACTCTGTGCCTCTGCGGCCTGAAGTGTCAGCAGGTCCCTGTCCCACTTTTGAAGACAGCATGAGCCTCTTGAGCTGAGGCCACAGGGGACTTCCCTACAGAACAGGGCAGGCCAGTGCCACAGGCACCCTACACAATGCCACATCTTGCCTGCTCCCCAACCCAGGACTCACTCCCTCTTCCTCCCCTGCAGGCACCCAGCTGGAGAAGCTGATGGAGAACATGCGAAATGACATCGCCAGCCACCCTCCTGTCGAAGGTTCCTATGCGCCCCGCCGAGGAGAATTCTGCATTGCCAAGTTTGTCGATGGAGAATGGTAAGCCACTTGGACCCGAGCAGAGCAGAGTCTTAAGCAGGCGCGATAGCCGGTCTGTCCTCAGGACACAGACCTGCGGAGCTACCTAGTAGACTTCAGGCATTTGCCTTAGCAACCTGATTTCCACTGGGCGGTGGTGGTTGACCTTGGCCGGCTCTCCAGTGTGGCCCTCTTCATTGCCCGCAGCCCATCTGGGGCCTGTGATTTGCCAGCAGCCCAGTCAGGCTGGAGCGTATAAGCAGTATCTCTCCTCATTCTGGGAAGCTCTACTGGGGGAACCGTGCCTGGCTGAGACTCTCTGACATAGCCCTCACCACACTCAGGAAAAATGGTGTCACATAGGGTGGGGAGGGCGGAGGCTGGTTCTCAGTGAGCCCAGACCAGCCGCCCGGCCCTCCACCCTGCCTGTCTGGGACATGAGCAGGAGCACTCACAGGCTGCAAGAAGGTCACTATGTCTGATCTACCAAGAGTAGGGCCCATGGCCTTCCCTGGGTGACGGAATGACTTGGATGTGTTCCCTACCGCGGCCTCCCAGACAGATCTGCCGGCTAATTACAGCTGCTGTCTAGTGTGCTGGCTTTAAACAGCAGACATCAATCTGGTCATTAGTCTTGTTGCTTTATGCCCCAAGGACACATTAATCTGCTCCACACGCTCCCTTCTCCCTCCCTCTGCTCCCAGCTGTGCTCTGATTCCATTAGATGGTGGCCACAGCGCCCCAAGCCTGGGCCTTCATGGAGTCTGAGAACTGCCCTCTGTGACACCCATGGGTGTCCACCCTGAGCCCTGGGCAGGGAAGTGTCGTGCCTCTGCCCTGCTGTCACTAAGGCTCCAGGGAGGCCAGACTCGTCAGGGCTGTGCCTTGAGCTCTGCCCGCGCTGCCGTTGCAGGTACCGTGCCCGAGTGGAAAAAGTCGAGTCTCCTGCCAAAGTGCACGTCTTCTACATTGACTATGGCAATGTGAGTGTGGGGGACCTGGAGGTGGAGGAGTAGGCAAAGGAGGGGCCCGCAGCATAGCAGTCCCTTAGGTCAAGTCCCTGTGAGCTCTGAACCCCTGACTGACAGAATGGTGAGCATGTAGGCATCTGTACTGTTGGTGGAACAGGCCACTGGACTCTGAGACGTCTCCTTTCCAGGCCCCAAGGATGAGTGCCCAGCCACACCCATGGCTTCTCGTCTTCTGCCCAACTTCTTTGAAGAGAGGGTCCCTGGAGGCCATCAACACCCCACGGCTCCTGGTCTTGCTTGACCAGGTGCTTGTGTGCTGATCCCCAGCTCATCTCCAAACCAAGGCTTGCTAGGAAGTCACAAGGGGGCAGAGTGACTAGCACCCTTGAGAAAAGCCCCCTTGGACTGGGCCTGGGAGTCTGTTAAAAATTCTGGGAGATTCCCTGTGGGCACAGCAGCAAGTAGGAGAGAAAGTTGTAGTTCAGAACCATGCTACTCCTGAGGTGCTTGTCCGCTCTCCTCAAGGACTAGTGTTGAGGGTCGAGCAGAAGCCCAGAGTTGGGCCGTGCTCCCACCTTGCCAGCAGGGGATACACAAAAGAGGTCCTGCCCATGTTGCGGGACTGTCGGGACCCTTGTCTCCGTCTGCTTTCCCTGCAGAGCTCCCCCTAGCCTCTGGGAAAGTATTCAAGGAACCCATGTCACAGAGGGAAGGAAGGCATTGGAGAAAAATGGAAATAGTGGTTAGAGACCAGTGACCAAGTTGATTATTTTACTAGAGCCACCAGGTGTGCCAAGCCCAGGCCCAGGTTGAGAAGGTGTGAGCCACAGCTGCCCACCTGCTGCAGGGGCCAACCTGGCACGTTCCCCCACAGCATCACTGACTGGGGCTAAGTAGGAGCAAGTCGTGGTAGGGGCCTGAGTTAGAATTCCAGAGGCCTGGCCATAGCAGTCGTCCTGTGAGAGCAAGGGGGCATCGAGTGTGTAATGCTCTTGGCCTGACATGTCCTCTGCAGAGGGAGATCCTGCCGTCTACCCGCCTGGGGACCCTGCCACCTGCCTTCAGCACTCGTGTGCTGCCTGCTCAAGCCACAGAGTATGCCTTTGCCTTCATCCAGGTGCCCCAAGACGTGAGTCTTCGCATCTCCCTGTGTCCCTCCCTCCCTTCCTTCCTTCCAAAGGGGGCTGTCCGATGACACTCAGCCACTGGTGCAGCCCTAACAGGCTGCCAGGAGATGGAAACACTGACCAGACCAATGTCTGTTAGTGACAGGACCTAAGAGATGGGAGTGACCAGGGAAGTTGAGGGAAGGTACACAGAGGAGGTGGCATTGGAACGTCTGAGCTGATTCTTCAGATGGATGGGCCCAGTGGGCCAGGGCACTTGGGGCAGAGACTGGTCCACACAGTTGGGAGTCCAGGACCTTGTGGGCAGTAATAGGAGAGGAGAATGGAAAGGTAAGTCAGGTCCTGGCAGGTGGGGGCAGGGTTTTCAGTAGAGGCATGACATGGTCAAATCTGGTTCTGCAAGTTCCTTCAGCGGCCATTGTCGGAGACTGGGTGGAGTCGTGGGAGATCATGGCAGTTGGAAGTCCAGGCTAGAGACAGTGACAGCCAAACCGGGGCCACGCCGGAGGGGGTCAGGTCTCAGCTTCATCTGGGGATGGGAGCAGGAAATGAGGAACAGAAGGTGACAGGGTTTCTTATGTGTGGCTATGATGCTGTTGGCCAAGATGCAAGAATGAGAAGGAGCAGATCAGGGGTTATGGGAGCTCCAGGCGCAGCTTGATGGTGTTCAGTTTGGAAAGCAAGAAGACTTAGAATCACGGACTGGTAGCTAAAACCATGGGTGCATACAGGGCAAGTGTGCGGAAGACAGGATGCAGAAGAAAGCAAACCTTGGCAACTGCTGGCCTTCCCCGATCCAAAGAAGAACCTGAGCCAGAATGTGCATCCAGAGAGGAGAACATGGGCTCAGGGTTGCAGAGCCACCCAGTTTCCCAAAGCGGAGAGCCGGGCCTACAGTGTCCAGCTCCCCAGGGAGGTCAGGCTTAAGGCTTGGCAGGTACCCTTGGCTTGGGCACCAGCAAGGCCCGTGGTGCTCAGGGCAGCAGTCTGAACAGCATGCATGGAGCTGCTGCTGGATGCAGGGTGCTAAGGAGCAAACGGTAGGGTAGGAATCTGCGCCCTAGAACGTTCTCTGCCTTCTCATGAAATTTGCCAAAGAGGGTGACAAAATAGGTCAAGGGGCAGTCTGTAAGGGTAGGGCTATGTAAGCGTGGAGAGAGCCTGAGAGGACAGTACGTGCACAAAAGCTGGGACTGTAAGGGGTCGCAGTGCTGGGGCACAGTGCTGCAGAGGTGGGGGTGAGGGGGCCAGGCAGCGAGTGGACAGTTAGTTTGGGATGGACACAAGCCACTTTTTCTCAGAAACCCAAGGCGGGTGGGCGACAAGGTTGGGTTATATGCAGATAGGCTTGGCAGGGAGGGAAAGAACAGGGAGAGGGAGCACTTCCTGTCCAGAGGCTGTTTCCTTCCTTGTTAAGATGTGAGCAGGAAATGAGATGCTGGCACCTGCTGGACACTTGCTTGGAAGTCCATGAACAGGACCTGGGGCCCAGGTGGCTGTCTTTAAAGCTTGCACTTCCCTCTCCCACTAACCTGTGCGTGTCTCTGCTCCAGGAGGATGCTCGGACAGATGCCGTGGACAGCGTGGTGCGGGATATCCAGAACACTCAGTGCCTGCTCAACGTGGAGCACCTGAGCGCTGGCTGTCCCCACGTCACCCTGCAGTTTGCCGACTCCAAGGGGGACGTGGGACTGGGCTTGGTGAAGGAGGGACTGGTCATGGTGGAGGTGCGCAAGGAGAAACAGTTCCAGAAAGTGGTACGTGATGTGGGGGCAGGCTGCGAACGTCTCCCCCCACTACCACCACCACAGAGGGGGCTGGGGCTGCACCAAGAGCCGGTGACGGAGCAGGGAACCCTCCGTCCTGCTATTCCTGCTGGGGAGAGATAACGGATTTGGGTTTGTTGGGGTTTAAAAAAAAAAAAAAAAAAACTAATTACATCCCAAATTAGTTGGCTGCAGGCTTGGCAGAGAATGCAGCTATAAGCTAGAGTGGGAGGTGTCCCTTTGCAGTGCCCTCAGGTGGCAGGCTGGAAAGGGCCACAGCCTGTCACTGCCTCTGCCCACCTTTATCACTTCCTTCTCTCTAACGTGCAATTCCCAAGTCTGGAGCCAGCCGCTGGCAGGCAGTGCCCCCCGGAGCCAGACTCAACTGGGACAGGGGGCCTAAGGACTGCCCCTCCAGCCCGTCTGAAAAGCCCCCGGCACGTGGAGCTGGGCTGGGCCTGAGTCTCCCCATCGTGAGACGAGGAGGGTGCCGCGGGCTGCGCTGCTTCACAGGCCGGACCATGAGGGGCCTGCATCCGACACCTGGGGACCACCTGCACTGTCTTCCTTACTGAGCGTTGGGAGTTGGGACGGGCACCTTGCTCTCAGGACGGGCTGGTGGGAAGCCTGTGCCCATGCAGCACCCAGCTGCTCCCCACGCTCCCTCTGAGAGGAGAGGTGAGAGCGGCAGTGCTGAAAGCCCCGTTCTCTCTCTGTTGTGCCTGTCGCTTCACCTTGTCCCAGGCCTCTCTCTGGCGTGCGGTCTCTGGGTCTGTGGCACTGGTTGTGCAGGGTGGTGATTCATTTGGAACAAGACCCCAGTGTGAATTGCTCTTCTGTCTCCTCTGGACAGGAGAGGCGTGACACCCCTAGTCCTCTCACTTAGAGACCCCCCCCCGCCCCGTGTCTTGAGATTGCCCTAGGAGCTAGCGTTAAGTTTTCCTGTAGACACATGAGATCTCACTGTGTCCCCTTGAAGCTACCCGTAATGTCTCCGGTGTCTAGAATATTCCTTTGCCCAGTATCTGAGATAAACACCCTACAAGTGTTCATTCATTCTTTGATTCATTCTTTCAGCAAGCATTTATTGAGGGCCTACATATTTCCATGAACAAGAGACATTTCTGCCCTGTGGAGCTTACATTCAAGCATGAGTTGACAAAAACATATGTACTAAATCAGTGAAATTGACTGATAGGAGATAAATGCAACAGAAAAAGAGAAAATAGAAATCAAGGGAATCAGGAGTGTGGGGGAGGGGTGATTGGCATTTTTAATGGAGTCATCTGAGGCTTCATTAAGATGGTGATGCTTTATCGAAGACCTGAAGGAGCGGGACAGGTGGCCAGGTGGACCTGAGAGGAAGAGCGTTTCAGGCAGATGGAACGGCCAGCACAGAGAGTCAAGGAACAGCAAGGAGGCCAGTGAGACAACACACTTGGGATTTCACTCTGGGGGAGCTGGTGATCCGCTGAGCAAGGGCGTGATGCAGACCAGACCCAGGCAGTCTCCAGGGTCATTCCGGCTGCTCAGTTGCAAATACCCCCTTTGTGACCTCCCATTCTTCCCTTGTCCCTCCAGATCACAGAGTACCTGAATGCCCAGGAGTCAGCCAAGAGTGCCAGGGTGAGTTTGTACCTCAAGGATTCCAGGGGGAGCTTAAAAAGAGGGCTTAGTCCCGGGGTCCCAGCAGGTCCCACCTCCCTCACGGTCATTTTCTGCCTTCTCACAGCTGAACCTGTGGCGCTATGGAGACTTCCGGGCTGATGACGCTGATGAGTTTGGCTACAGCCGCTAAGGAGGGAAGCGGGTCTGGCCCCCAGCCCCACTCACACCAGTACCTCCTCCTCTGCAGGGAGGGTGTTTTCAGCTCCACACCCCAGATCAGGGGTGTAGATTGGGTCCAGCTTTGCTTCAGTGTATGGAAATGTCTTGTGGGGCGGCATCTGGGCACAGGTGGGGTGGGGGAGCCCTAGGCTTTCAGGGGCAGGCCGCTGTCTTCTGAGATGACAGGCATTGCCGTCCACAGTCTCTTCCCGCTGATACTGTGTTTTTATTTGGGGGTTTGGTTTTTCTTTAAAGTTGTCCTCAAATCAGGAAGAAACGTGAAAGACTTTGTCCTAATGTAGGGCATGATCCTGACACCCAAGGCCAGCTGCCAGTTGGCACCCCACTTCTATCCCAGATTGCCCCTCTTCCCAGCTCTCTGTCCAGCTGTTGATTATGTGATTCCTCTGATGCGTCCCTTCGCAGATGCCAGCGTGTCTACATCTGCCCCTGCCAGCCCTCCCCATTTCTGTATTTAAAGCTTTCGAGGCCCAATAAAATAGTACCTGCTGTCTGCAGCCCTTATTGGTCATGGTGGAGTCCAGAGTGTGGGATCTCGACAGCCCCAGCAGGAGGAGACTTGGGCACTTGGATGAGCCTCAACACAGTCATCTGCATACCTGGCCTCAGCCCTAGAAACCTAGCCAGTCGGGGAAGCAGAGCAGTTCTTCAGAGTCGCAGGCAACTCCTGGGGCCTGGGAGGCATGATGGCACCGTGGCCGTCGGGCAGAAGGCTGGAGATCTTCTCTTTTAACTCATCATTCCAGACCCCCACTGCACATGGCCGCCCTCCAGGACCTTGGAGATTTCGAGCGGCTCGGCAAGCAGTTCCCCAAGACTGGCCACACATGGAAGGCTGGGCTCGGTCTCACCAGGCCCCTGCAGAGAGTCGCCGGTACTGTTCTTTGCCAAGTTCTGCCAGAGCCCCAGCAGGGGGCCAGAGGGAACTTTCCCTCTCCTGCTGTGGCTGAAGAAAAGATTAACACCAGATAAAACTGGTACAACATGGGTTCAGGATGGGGGCCTCAGTGCCTGCCCCGCTCCCTCCACAGTGTGTGTTCGTTGGGAAATGGAGCTGGAGGACAAGGGTGGGTCCAAGAGCGGTCACGGCTGCTCGCCAAGGAGACCGTGTCTCTCCAGGTAGCTCCTGCTCTGTCTGACTTAATGAGGTATCCCCCAGGTCCTCGAGGTAGAGCTGGCCACAGAGCTCAGAAACCCCAGGCCGCTCCTGGAGGAGGGGAAGGCTCAAGAGCAGCCATTGTGGTGGAAGTGAGGAAGCTGTTGTGCTACTGGGGGAATGCCCGGGAGAGAAAGTAGGTGTGTGATGGCGAGGTCAGCACAGTGTCAGGGCATCTGCCTGTTATCCTCAGCCCCGCAGCCTTATCTGTGCAGCCCGGCCCTTCCTAGGCACATACTCCTGTAAAACATGGCACACCTTCCTGCGGCCCCACATTCAACCCCCCATTTCCAATCTGGGATGGTGCTCCAAGCCACCATATAAGATCAGTCCTTTGACGTTGGGGAAAGTTGGGAGGTGGTGGGGCCTGGCTGGCCAGCTCTCATCCCTAAACCAAGGTCCTAGGCCCCAGAAAATTCTGGTTCCTGGCAATTCTGCTCCTACACCCACTTGTTGAGGCCCAGAGTTCACATGGGGTTCTACTGAGAACCTGTCTTTAGGAAAAAGGATATGTGCTTCCTGAACTCGGGGTGCATTCTAGCTAAGGGGAGAGGTGCATGAGGCAGTGGTGTCCATGCAGCTCCAGAAATCTGTGTGCTCCCTTCCTCTCAAGGACTCCCGTTTCTACCTGCCCGGGAATCCCTCTGGGTTAGCCAGACTGAGAGCTTACGGTCCTCGAATCAGACCCTTTATGGTCCAGGAAACTATGTTTACCATGACTTCGTACAGCCCCTAATGGGGCCCAAGAAGTCCGCAGGAGTGTGAAGGTCCCCGTCTGTCTCACTCCTGGAGAAGCTCTCCTGCCCCCCAGCAGGCAAGCCCACTCCTGGTGGTCTCACGTTTTCTTGTCATGCATGGTGGAGGCTAGTCATATAGAAGAGAATGGTCGCCTCACCCGTTTCTCTGCCTCCTGGTGGGGTTGAGAGGCAGGTCAGCGTGTACTCCCTGTGAGCACAACGGGCAGAGGGGCAAGATGCCAGCCCACTGTCTCGCAAAAGGGTCTGAAATCGGCTCGCTGTCTCCACAGTTGCCTTGGTTACATCTGCGCCCAAGGATAAGCCCTCCGTGGCTCTGCAATTGAAATGATGCCCGAACCTTCCTACTTTTCTTTCTCTTCCCATGCTGGTTTCATCCCAGGCCAGACCATTCCCGGGGCCGGAAGCTGCTGCTGCCACTTCCTCTTAGTTCCTCCCCGTCACATCTGTTGAGGTCCTGGGGTCTGTCGTGGGCGGGGCTAGGACTGGGGTGACACGAGCCAGGCATGTAGGATGCAGAATTTCAGGGAGCACTCAGCGTGTGGGTGCATCGGAGGCTTTGCCTTTTGTCCGTAGTTGAGACCAGTCAACTCGAGCACTTGCACCAGGAGCACCAAAAGCCTCTCCAGAGTTCCTTCCCCCCTGGAGTTATGAAACATGTTCCCCCATCCACCTTTCCAGTTGAACCCCAAAACCTCTTGAGCACCGATCATCCAGCCACCAAGCACGGATTAAGACTCAGGCAGAACTGGGTCAATGGGTGGCAAGGCTGTCTCCATAGGCTCTCAGGGGCCGTGCAGGCCATGTTGGAGCTGTCAGCAGAGGCTGAAAGCTCCATAATGAGCCACAGCAGTGGGCAGTGCACCAGGATGAGCGGCTGAGGCCCCGGCCCAGGGACTGAGAAGGTGTCACAGAGGAGGGCAGAGTCAAGAGCTAACAGGTGGCAGGAAAGCAGCATTGCTAAGGTCTGGACAGGCTCTGGAAGTTTTCCAGCCTCTGCGGACTGATGCATCAGAGCCCAGGGTTTGGGCTAGCCACCAGGGAAAGTAGCACCACCCAAGACCATCCCTGGTGACCCTCGTCTACCTTCTCCTTGCCAGCGAGCAGGACCAGTAGGGAAGGTGGTGGGCAGTGGGGGCTCGGGGGTGGAGGGAAGGGTTTGTGCAACTGCCTCTACTTTACTTATGGTTTTGATTACTTCTGCATCCCAGGGAGAGCCAGTGGACCCCTTTTCTTGCATTAGCCCATGTTGGGAAGCATCGGGGAGGGGCTGGGGAGCTGGTGCCTCGAGAGTGGTTATTGATGTCCTAATTACAAGAGGATGCTAATTTAATTTGAACCTAATTACAGTGCACTACCCTGGGTGGCATGTGTTTTAATAATTAACGTCCTTCAGATGCGTAGGAGTATAATAATATTTACACTGGGTTGGCTAGCAGCCTGGGGAGGCAGGCTGGGGTCCCATCCGCCACCCTCCCCCCGGACAGCTTGGGCTGCTAGCAGGTGGGGAAGAAAGCATATGAGTCTTGGTTGGCTAGTATCTTGTCATCCTTCCCAGGGAATATGCTTGGGCCTCATTTCCAGCCACTTCCTTGACCCAGCAGGCTTCTATGCTCTGTGGGGCTCCAGGCTGGAGCTCTGAAATACTCCATGAGTGGCAGGATCAGCGCTCTGGTTGCCAGCCTTCCTCCCCTACCCCAGGCCCAGCCTCGCAGATGAGAGCCCCATCTCTGGCTTCCCTTGCCTACCTGGGCCCATCCTGGGGAAGGGCTTGTTTAGGCAGGAGGAAAGAGAGCTGCTTGGTTTTTCTTCCTTCTCTTTTGATTGGGAACACTTGTAAGGAAGTACACATTCAGAAAAGCGCACGAATTACAAGGATATAGCTCAGGTGTTCACAATGTGAACATAGCCGTGTGCACACACAAATCAAAGAATAGAACATCGCCAGCCCCTCGGGCTTGCTCCTCAGTCACTGTCCCCCTCGAAGGTAACCCCTCCGTTGACCTTTATCCTCGTAGATGGGTTCTGTCTGTTTTGTTATGTTTTTGTTTTTCAGTTTTGCCTGGTTTTAAGTTTTACATAGGTGGAGATCTGCAGGATGGATTCTTGCCTGCCTGCCTCCTCCCGCTAAGTATGCCTGTGGGCTGTGTCCTTGGTAGCTTAGTTTTGGTATGTGCCTGTTTTCTATATGGACTGTTGTCTGAATACACCACTTCTTGGTTATGACGAAGTCAGATGCTCAACAAGCTGCTAGAGCCAGAGCTCTGCCAGTCCCTAAAGGAGAAATCTCATTCTAATTATGCAACTGGAGGACAGGACGTGACACTCGATGAGCTGGGGTAGCAAGATGACAGGGCAGGGTAGTTCCACCCATTACCAACATGGAGTGGTATGGTTGCTAGCGTGGCTCCTATGCCCAGCCTTTGAGAGCTCCCAGAGATGGGGAAAGGGTCTGCCAGCAAGTTCTAGAAGCCAAGCAGATGAACCAGGGCCTTAAGAGTTGGGCTGAGGGAACTTCAGTGTCTACCGGAAGCCTCTCTAGGCCTATTGCTCTCTAAGTGTTGCGGGTAGACCAGCTAGCTCAGAATCACCCGAGGTGCTCGTTAAAATGCAGCTTCCAAAAAGGGCCAGGACCCCCCTGGGAGTGGGGGTGGGGGTGTGACTGAACCATCCATCACAGCAGGAGGACAACGGGTAATGTTTGTGGGCTTGGTAAAACAAGAACTGGCCTGTTGTGTAGCAATAATGGTAACCACCAGAAAATCTAGAACAGATGATGAAAAGTGGTTGCCTGTAGGTAACAGCTGAGGGTTGGGAGTGCGTATTAGAACTCCCTGTGTACCAATTTTTTCACCATCAGTGAGCATTTCCGATTTTTTGTTCATTATCAGGAAAATCTGCATGTATCACTTCCCATTCCAGAACCACTCCAGTTCCCGTGGTCCAGGGCCTGGGACTCTGCACTTTAAGCAAGTTTCCCTGGTGATCCTGATGAGTTCTCAAGTTCAAGAATTAGCTAATCACTGTCCAAACCCATTTTATCAGGGAAGGAAGGAGACAAAGTGACTTGCCCAAGGTCATCCATCTTATTTATGGCAGAGCCAAGAATAGAAAACTGGTCCCTGGCCTATGTTGTCTGCATCATGGCTCTCACCTTGGTGGGCGTCTGTCTTGGTGGGCCTGGCCCCCAGGGACCTGAGGGACGAGCTGAGGACCTGGTTCAGTGAAAGGAAGCCAGGGTGCCCTTCCCTGGATGCAGGGAGGCGACCCATCCAGCAAGCAGAATACTCACAGCCTTGCCCCATACAGAGCCATTGCACAGCCTGGCACATACAGAATGCCATGGCACCAGCAGCAACATCCTCAAGTTGTTGTCGCACTAGGAATGAGTCTGCCCTGAGCCCAGAGCTCCCGGGCAGTCTGGCACTTAGCATTTACCAAGCACCTCCCTCCTAGCTCCAGGCACTGTTCTAAGTGCTCAGAGAGAGGAATCAGCCCTCAGGTCCTGGGCCTATAGTCTACTGAGGACAGCAGATACTGGTGATGGGAAAACCCAGTTTACTGATAACAGGTGTATGTCCACATGCAGTGGCATTAGCTTGTCAGGTTGGCAGCGTGCCTGCCCCAGGGTCCAGCAGTTCCCTCCTAACTGTGTGGCCAAGGGCTAGGTGCACATGTGAGAACCACCCCCACCAGGAGTCGTGTGCAAGAACGGTCACTAGAGTTGAGTTCCTACTAACACACAACTGGGCACCCCAGACACCGCAAGGTGTAGCCACACAAGGAAGTATTATTCAATGAAAGTGAATCGTGGCTGCACAGAATAACATGGATAAATCTTAGAAACAAACACATCTCAGATGACTTCATATCCTATATGCCATTTTCTAAAGTTCGAAACCAAATAATACACTGCTTCCATACATATCTACTGACTGATCCTTTAACTTCTGGGATGTGTTTGAGAGGGTAAAGGGACATTTAAATCTGTATATTTAGACCACAAACATAAACTGGCACTTTTTTGTTTTGTTTTGTTTTTTTAAGATTTTATTTGTTTGACAGAGACACAGCAAGAGAGGGAACACAAGCAGGGGCAGTGGGAGAGGGAGAAGCAGGCTTCCCGCTGAGCAGGGAGCCCAATGCGGGACTCAATCCCAGGCCCCTGGGATCATGACCTGAGCTGAAGGCAGTCGCTTAACAACTGAGCCACCCAGGCGCCCCTAAACTGGCACTTTTTTGAACAACCTGGGACACATGGACACCTTTGAAATAAGTACTAAAGTATAAAATCAAAAGGCAGAAGGATGATAAACACCAAAATCTGGATAGTGGTCCTGTCCAGGTGGCATAAGGAAGGATGTCAGGGAACGTAAGTTACTAGGAATGTTATAGCTCTCCGTCTGGGAGGTGGGTCAACAGATGTTTGTTACTAACTAATAAGGTGGTGTGGGAGCTCAAAAGAGAAAAACATCTTTTCCTAGGAGTTAGGGTTAGAGAAATCTCAAATAGCACTTCAGTCTACCAAGGAAAGTTATGGAAGGTTTTCCAATGACAAGGTGACTCAACAGGTTTTGCCAAATGAAGAACGGGTCTGGTGGAGGGGGCACACTAAGCAAAGCCCTCTGCTGGCCCGTGGAACTCTTACTAAGACTGCCTGCCTGGGCTCCAGTGGAGTGTGCAGCCACACACTGCTCAAGACCAAAGCTCAGGCCTGACCTCGCCAGCCCTGGCTGCTGACCAGCTGAGGGCCCACTACCCCTTTGGGGAAAAGCAGCCAGTGTGGGTGGGGAAGGCCTGCATAAAACACTTCAGGGTTCCCAGATCACTTCTCAAGTTAATGTGTAACTTTAAGGTACACAAATCTTTAGTATGAAGCTTATGGATGTTCATAACCTCCATGCAACCACTCAGATCAAAGTAAAACATCAACATCCCAGAAGGCTCCTTGATGGCCCCTCCCCACCCCCCACCCCCAGAAATGACGGAACTGTGTCACCCTAGTCTGGGCTGTTCTTGGTGCCAGGGTATTTCAAAAGACATTTTTTCCAAAAACAGTCCTGGGAAAGTGAGGGTGTCACAGTCTCTAGGGTCCTCTGTGGGAGCATCTAAACCTGGGACTGGACCCCACACAGGGCAGGATGGGGGCCTCCCAGCTCCATCATGGCTGCCTCCAGACCTTGGACAAGGCCAGTAGGAGGCCACAGTCCCTGTCCCTGCTGCCTGAGGGCGTTGGCTGCTGACACCCTGGCAGCGCAGATCCATCATCCCAGCTCGATGGAGTCATTCCATGCCGAGAGTGGGTGACATTGATGCGGTTCAGTGAGCAGACGGCCCCAATCCATAGGAGTGATGTGGGTGCCCGGGCCGAGGACGCCAGCTCGCCCTCTACTCTGGGGCAGATGTCCAGTGCCCTTCTGCAGCCGCCCAGGTGCTGCTTCGGGCTAGATGAGTGTAGCCCGGGGACAGAGCCCGCAGCCTGAACATTTCACGTTCCCAGTTTGCGTGGAAGCAGGAGAAGCCGAAGCCGCAGTTCATCTCGACGGTGCCTCCGTTGGACTCGGGAAGGTGTTCTTGTTCGCACGCACAGCTGGCCGTGGGCAGCAGCGTCTGGGCCTCAGACTTCACAGGAGGCAGTGGTGTGGATGGGGCAGGCGGCGCGTCAGCCCCCCGGGCCGGCAGCCTCCCCGAGCCGGGCAGCCTCCCGAGCCCCGGCAGCCGCCCCACCCCCCCACCCCCCGGCCTGGCAGGCTCCCCCGGCCCAGCCACTGCAGGCAGCTGCCCTGGCAGTCGGTGCTCTCTCCAGCCCGCCCTGCAGCGCCGGGCTCAGAGTTCTGGACTCAGAGAATTTCTTGCCAAGCCTCAGGCGGCATTTGAACACTGAGTCGCTAGATAGATGTCCCCCGGATTAGTCATTAGCAGGCTGCGTTGGTGCTGGTAGAGAATGTGGAACTGAGATTCGCGACAAGGAGTCCGAACAGCGCTGTGCTTGAGGCCTCGGCTCTGAGGGCGGAGGCTGCCCTCGCCCGCCTCAGGCTCCTGGAGTGCTCCCCCCCCCCCCCCCCCCGGCAGGTGACGCCAGAACTCAGTGAGGTACTTGTAGGGCCGTCTTTCGGGGCCCAGCGCCGAGCCGGGGCTCAGTAGCGGCCGGTGCGCCTCGGGGAGGACGCGGGGCAGGCGGCCCCCTGCGCCTGCGGGCCCAGCACCCGACACAGCAGGGAGTCGGGGGAGCCCGGAACCGTTTCGGTGAAGGGAACTAGCGAGCAAACCCAGAGGCCTAGAGGCCGCCTCCCGTCGGGAGGGCGATGTGGGGTTCGGACCAGATGGGAGCCCAGGTCCCAGGGCCGAATCCCCGTGTGTCCAGTGGGGTCCGACTGCAGAGTGCTGGGGGCAGGAGTCAGCCCACGGGCCCTGAGCGCCTGGGACGCGCTGAAGACGCAGCCGGAAACACGGCAGAGGCCTGACTGCGCGGACTGGTGCGGGCGGCGGCCCATCCGCCGCTGGCCTGCGGGAGACCACCACCAGCCCAAAGCTCCGCACCGACACCTTCCCTCCGAGCTGGACTCTGGGCCTCGTGCGCGGAAGGGAAAGAGGTTGGTAGGGGTTGGCCGTGTGTGTAGGTGCCTCAGCAGCCAATCTGATCGGCAGACCTGAGAACGTGCCACAGAAGACGTCTCCTCCCCGCTGACATGGGCGAGCGTGCTGGCGCGGCTCAGGGCGGGGGACCAGAGAGTGGGGTCGGGGGCAGGGGCAGCGCGAGGAGAGCAGGGTGCTGCAGCCACCATGTATGGAGCAGCGCTCCCTGACCCATGGCGGGAAGCCCAGCGCTGGAGGTTACCGGGGCACCGTGCCAGGGGGGAAATGGGAACACCTATGTGGGGGCGCTTCCTAGACCCCCCTCATGTCCACCAAAACGCTGGGGTCAGAGGGGCACACTCCGGGACACCACGGTGCATGCCTGGTGGGGGCCTTCCCATTTGACAGGGTAGCAGGAGAGGTCAGTGCCTGATCCTGAGCCGTAAAGGGCGTGAGAGCATCGAAAGCCACCATGGTGGCCAGTCATGGGGTCTCCTAGGTCCCTAGGGAGAGAGGCCTGTGTAGGCAAGACCGGTCTGGGGCTAGACTTCATCTGGGGAGGGCAGACCCCAAGGGGCAGCAGCACACCCACTCGGGGGGGCTTCAGTGGGAGGGTGGGAGCAGTCGGCATCGCTAGGAATGGGCCCGGCCTCCTGTCTCATCTTGCCTGATCTGTAGAGGGCAGCTCCCAGGGGAAGACCTGAGGCAAAGATCTCCAGTAGTGCCATGAGATGGATTGATAGTGACTCCCTGGGGTGCTATGGAGAGAAGGATTCCAAGGTCATGCCAGAAAGTCAGCTGTAATCAATGACTGATGTCTACCAAGAGAGTGGGAAAGAGGGATGTGTGTCCCATATATTTGCTCCTGCTGCTTTATGGGAAGGGGGTTCAGACCCATCCAAGCAGGGGTCACTTCCTTCACATCCCTGACAGGCATCGGCTTCTGCTTGAAGAGAGGACCGGAAACTCCTTGAGGCAGTCAGTGCCCCACCTAGTCGGTTCTTACCCGGTTACTGAACTGTGTTCCAATGCAAAGAATGGGTTGCAGTTTCATAAACATGAGCTCAGCACCTACTCTGTGCTGGGCACAGAAGACCCACAGCTGAGCCCTGACTGTTAGTGGGCGTCATCTGCAGATACTTGAATCCGGTCAACTTTAGCAGGACTCATTTTCCTGGGGAGGGAGAGGGGCCTAAAGGCAGAGACGGGGGGTGGGGTGTCCAACAGCAGGGAGAGTTGAGGCCCTGATCCTGGAAGTATCTGAGCGCCTTGGGCTGGGGGCATTTCCTGAAGACCAACCCTCTGTTTTCCTCTGCTGAAGGTAGGACTTTCAGGCCAGACTTTAACATGCGTATAACTCATCTGGAAGTCTTGTTAAAATGTAGGTTCAGATCCAGTAGGCCGGGGGCAAGGCTAAGAGTCTGCATCTCTAACAAGCTCCCCGAAGGTGCTCAGGCAGTAGAAGCAAGGCCTCCCCACTCCTCTTTTCAGAGCCTACCAGGGGGAGGGAGGTAGAGAAGCTGCCTGGCCCCCAGAGAGGGTGCTAGGAGGTGGACCAAGGCCTGAGTTTGGAGACCAGGAGAGAAGACGATTCATGCTACATAGAGCCAGAAATCTGCAAGAAGGAACCAGATCCTGACTTGGCTCTCCGGGCAGGTTCTTCCCTCTAGGAGTACCAGCAGCAACACTGAGAGCCAGCTGACACACCTGATGGAGTGTAGGGTCTCGAGACTACAGCTCCTGTTAGGATCATGATGTCAGCAGCAGCTAACAATTGCTGTGGGCTGGGCTAAGCGCTAATGGGCAGCCCGATGAAAGAAGGACGTTTTGCCCCCATCTTACTTCCAGAATACAGGCCAGGTGTTATTCATCTATGTATCCCCATCCTGGGCACAGTATTTGTCCAGCATGTATTCAGTAAGTGATTTCTGAATGAATGAATGAATGAATGAATGAATGACTAAAGCTCAGCCCAGGCAGAGGGTATTTCATGGAACCAGGCCCAGAGAGAGAATGGGGAGCAGGCTGGAGCTCCCAGGATTCCACATCCCCCCACCACCCCTTACCTTCCCACCAGGCCAGGCAGGACTCCATCGGAACAGGTCAGCCTGGGAACCTGTAGCCAGCCTTTACTTTGTTGGAAAAAGAGAAATCCTTAAGCCCTCTTGTTCCAGGTTGATGATTTCCCAGGTCTTTGTGGAAATTTCTAAACCCAGGTCCACGGTGCTGAAGTGGGCAGGGCAGCACCTGGCAAAGTTTAGGGCTAGTCAGGCTCTCATCCAAATGGCCTTAAACATGGCCCTCCTCCCTTGTGCCAGGCTCTGTGCCAAGCACATCACATGCCTGCTTCCCACAGCCACGTTCCTGTGGTCCAAGGTCGTACCCCGGGCCAAGGTCGCAGACCGAGGTGGGACTCCAACTCCGGCGGCCACAACCATACTCGGGAAACAGCGCCCCCTAGAGGACAAGACGAGGCGGTCGGGAGACCAGACTTGGAGGTGGGCCGCGGGAGGCCACCGAGGGCTGGCGGTCCACGCGCTGTGGTCAGCAGCCAAGGAGGGAGGCCATGCATGGCCGTTCTTCCGAGGACACCCGCTGCTGGCTTGCGAGCAGAGGTTAGGGGATCGATCACTGGGCTGGTTTTGCAGGAGCTCCTCTGTGCCCTCCACAGCACAATTCCCTAGAGCCTCAGAACCGGAAACCATCGTCCCCCCATTTTACAGATGAAGAAACAGAACCTAGAATAGGAAGCGACTTGGCCCGGGTCGCAGTACTAGAGCAGGGTCGGGTGGGGGGCCCGGGGTCTGGCTCCCTGCATCGGGCGCCCCCGGCCCGCCGCCTCCTCCCGGCTGTGCCCAGTGCCCCCGCCGCAGACGGTGGCTGGTTTTTCCCCACCACCCGCCCCGGGGCTCGGGGGGCGCGGGGCGCCCTAGACCCGCCTGCACGCTTCGCCCTCGCCGACGCCCTCGGGCTGGGGGCGCGGGGGGGGGCAGGGGAAGAGGGCGGCGGGGGCCGGGAGCGGGGGCTGCAGCGGCCTCGAGCCTCCCCGCCGGGCGCAGCCTGGATGCTGGCCCCGCGCCGTGGGGCTCGACCCGCGCAACCGAGCGCGGCGGCCGCTCGGAGCCACACGGCGCGGTGCGGGAGGCCTGGCCCTTCCGCTGCTCCCGCCCCCGGCCGGCCGCTCCAGACGCCCAGGCCCAGGAGGCCCAGGCAGCAGCCGCCACTTTCTGGGGCGGCCAGGGGGCCCTCGACCCCAGCCCCAGAGACACCCACCGTCTTCTGGTTCCTCTACCAGGCCCTCTCCCTGAGGTCTCTGGGCACTTTCTAAAATAGTCCTTGCTCTCCCGCTCTTCCCTCCCCCCCCCCCGCTTCGCCCCCCCACCCGCCCCACCTTCTCCATTCCCGTCCCAGGAACTGTGATGCAGGCACCCAATTTTCCCCCATCTCCCGACTCCCTACTGTCAATAATCCCTCCCACTCATGAGGGTAACAGAGACACAAATAATCCGAGCGGTTCTAAAAATACGGTTCCCGGATCAGCAGCATCAGCATCATTTGAGAACTTGTTAAAGATGCAAACTCTCAGGCTCCACCTCAGACTTACCGAAACCTAACACCGTGTGGAGCCCAGCAGGTGACTGTGATGCACACCAAAGTTTGAGAGCCGCCGATCGAACGTGCACTCATTTATTCATTCATCACTAGGCCTGTGCAACTCTGCCCATGGAGAAGCACCCTGAAACACGGAGGTGCCCCTCCCCCGCCCCCACCAGCTGCCCACGGGGAGATGCTGTCTACAGCTTTTGGATGGCAGACTGTGCAACCCAGGGACTCAGGAGCGGGAAAGGAGGCCCCAGGTCGAGGCCAGGAGGGAGTGAATGGCTGCCAAGGGTCTCCCTGGGGAGGGGTGGGGGAGAAGCTGTGCGCCCAGCACCCAGCATTGCAGCTGTAGGGACAGGGAAGTGACCTCCTCTGTCCCTGGCAAGCAAGGACAGGCTTGGGAGGGTCAGGAGTCTTCCCCCTCACCCTCACCCTCAGCAGAGAGGAGGCAGTCTCAGAGATTGGGGGGGGAGGCGCGGTGGGCAGGGGGAAGGACAGGTTTTTCTGCAGGACAGGACAGTCCCTCATCTCCCAAAGTAATCCCCTGAGGAGGAACCCGGGCCACGGGACTCACTCACTGTGGAAAAGGTAAAAGTTCTGAAGGGGGAGCTTTATGCGGAGGGAAGGAGGAATCATGAGCCACATGGGTCAGGCCAGTGGGGTTTAAACACAGCTTTGAGCCGGTTTCCCTAGGCTGCATTTTGGTTTCCCTGAGCTGCATTCTGGCAGGCAGGGACCCAAGCAGGGCACCTCAGAGTGGGGGGATATACCGCACCCTCCCTCTGGTCAGGCAGGAGAGGATGGAGCCCCTCCCTGTTTCCTGCTTTCTGGAGGGCTTCAAATGCATATGAAACCCCACCCCACCCCACTCCAAATTGTGGCATCACTTGGAGCGTAATGTTGTTTGATGGCATTTTGGATACCCCAGAACCCTGCTTGCCATGAGGTGATGGCTGTTATTTATGCCTGGGCCCTGCTCTGATCTCAGAGAAAATATCTCATCATAAATTGGCATGCCATGGCAAACAATTAAAAGAGAAAAATAAACCTCAGTGCAATCTCAGGGTGCTTGGAAATGAGGAATTACAAGGTGGTGGCATGAAAAAATTATATAAAAATCTATTTTTACATCACAATAATGTGCTTTTATACGGGTAGTAATTTCTGGATGTGCAATAAAGTGGCTTTTACATCAGGCAGAATCAGAGTTTATAGGCAATTGGTGCTTTTATCTGGGAAAATATAACTCACCCATCCCCACACCATCCGTCCTGCAAGCAGCAGGCCTCATCTTCCCCAGCACCAACAGTATTGAGGAAATAATTATGCAATTAAAGTGTCAGCTCCCTGGCCCCCATATCTCCCAGCCACATCTTCCAGCTTCTGTCATTGACCCTTCCCCAAAGATGGGACAGGCCATGGGCCCAGGTCGGGGGCGGGGGGGGACACTGCCTCCATTTGGGCCAGAACGGATCCCAGGGCTTCGAGGAACAGCCCCCCGCCCCCAGGGCCAGCAAGCACTCGGCAGACACTGCAGGTCGGCTACCAGCCAGGCACTGCGCTGAGAACCTGGGAACCTGGGACCCCATGTCTGGCTTGGAGAGCTTGCCATCTGGTGACAGTCACCCTCTAGGCAAGGGAATGATTTGCCGATGGCAGGTAAATCCAGGGAGACGAAGGAGTGCGGAGGAGCTTGGGGTAGGATGGGGTGAAGCACGGCCCTGAGCTTGAGGCCTCTGTTGGGAAGGCGAGAGTGAGCTACAAAGCTATAAGAAGATGAGCGTGTCCGAGAGGGCGGGCCCCGGCCCGGGCAACGTCTCCAGGGGGGGCACTGAGGCAGGCCAGTGAGAGCAGGCACTCACTGTCCTCAACTGCAGGATGTGGCGCTGTCCTTTGCTATCACCCAGTCTGACCCAACATTTCATGTATTCTTGTAAAATATCAGACACTGTATCATCAGTCAGGGGCCCAACAGGAAGCCGGTAACACATTCCCTTCAAGAAAGGCATATGCATAAAGTGTACGGGTAGAGTTTATGGAAGTCAACAAGAAATGATGGGGGATCCCAGGGCTGGCAAGAGAGAGGAGCTGTTACCACCCCGAGACCTGGAGGACGAAGGGCAGGGGCAGTAGCTGGATGAAGAAGGCCATCGGGTGATTGGAACCACCATCACCTGAAAAGATAAACGAAGAAGGCCTAAAGGGAATGAGTCAGGTTTTGATGGAAGATAGGAGCCAGGGGAAAACACTGCTTCACTGTCCCGCCACATTCTAGTCTCTTGCCAGTGCCTCCCAAAGGCCACCCCCAACCAGAAGCCAGAGATCAAGGGCGCTGGCTGGTGCTGCCCAGCCCGATCAGCCTCAGGGCAGAGAGCAGGGTGGAGAATAGATCTGGATATGCGAACAGACGGCGTCCAGCCACCGACTCGGAGTGGCAATTATTGGACAGTCTGGTGATGTGGCAAAAATGTAACAGTGTGTCAATGACTGTGATTAATATTTCTATACAGTGAAACTCGGTAGTTTTCTCACATTTTTAAAGATATTTATTTATTTATTTATTTATTTATTTAGAGAGTGAGCACAAGTGTGGCAGGGCGGGGGGCAGAGGGAGAGAGAAATCCAAGCCGACTTTGTGCTAAGCGGCAAGAGCCTAATGCAGGGCTTGATCCCATGACCCTGAGATCATGTTCTGAGCCAAAACCAAGAGTCGGACGCCTAACTGACGGAGGCCCCCAGGCATTGCTCTCCTCATTTTTGGTTCACTAGAACCTATACTCAGCGTGAGCCTGGGCAGTCTTACCTGACACCATGCACAGTTTCATGGGCAGGGAACCTGTGTGACGTGGTGAAGAGAATTCACATGGTAGTGTCCATGTGGTGTAGACCCAAGTGGCCATTCTGGGGAGTGAGGCGGCAGGCCCGAGGCCAATGCGGGCTCTGCCTACCCTGAGGTCCAGAGTTTCTGCTCCTGGCACGGGGCCCACGACAGCCTCACACACAGGCTCCTAAGGGGACAGGAAGATTCCTTGTGGTGACCGAAGAGGGAGGAGGGAGGCCCGTCCTTGGGGGGCTGGGCGGTCCGATGCCCTGGAAGCAGGTCACGGGCACTCTGCAACATCGGCGAGGTAGCTGCTCCCATAAACGTGGAGTCTTCAGAGCAGTGCTGAGGAGGAAGAGCAAGAAAGAGAATGAGATCCATAATTCTGAAGCACTCAAATAAGATTAAAAATGCATGCACACAGGGCCGCCTGTTAAGCGTCTGCCTTCAGCTCAGGTCATGATCCTGGGGTCCTGCGATCAAGCCCCACATGGGGCCCCCTGCTCCGCGGTGGACAGCCTGCTTCTCCCTCTGCCTGCCGCTACCCTCCCCCGCCACCCCCCCCCCCCGTGCTCATTCTCTCGCTCAAATAAAAATCTTTAAAAAAAAATTACATGCACATGCAAAAAAACATTTTGCAAGCGCTTTTACAAACCCAAGCCCTTCTGAAAGACTAGCTTTTGGGGGTGGGGTGAGGGGCATGGCGCTGAAGGCGGATAAATGAACAAGGCCCTAAGGAGAGCGAAGGCTTCATGGATTCAATCAAAGCAGCTCTGCTGTGTGACCTTGGCCTGCTACTCAGCTGCTTTCTCCTTAAAATAGGAAGAAACAGTAATAAATAGATCCCAAGGCATGTTTATGATACCAGACGCGGGTCCGATGAGACCTGTTCTGGGTGGGAGGTCCCCGAAGGCCTCTGGCCCGACCACGCAGGGCGGGGAGCTGCTCCAGCTGGGGGAGGTGGCCCGGCAGCAGCTGCGACCACAGGCTGACCAGATCGCTGACGAAGTTCTCAACGCAAAACTGTGTCTCACCGCCTAGCCTGTCACCTGACTGACGAGCCACATTAGGGATTCCCTGCTTCCACTTAAAGCCTCTTCTCCACTGAAATGCAAAATAGTGCCCCCCACAACCAACCCATTTTGTTGTTAGCAGTCATCAACAGGCTCAGGCTCAGTCATTAACTCCCAAGTTGGTTTGAATTTGTTTATAGGATTAGCTCCCCATCACCCAAACAACTGAGAAAGAGGCCTAAGGGATGAGCCCCGGGCCTGATACATTTGGATGGAGAAAGGAGAATGAGCCTCTGGAGGGTGCATCAAGGGGCGCTAGTCAAGGTGGGTGGGGTGCTAGAGCGGGCGGAGGCCTGGGCTCGATGGGGAGGGGCCCTTGGTTTGAAAAGCGTCCAACAGGCATGCAGGAGAGGTGAAGACAAGCATGAGTTTTGCCAGGAGCTTCCGGGGGTCCTGAGGCGTCCGCTTACACTTGACCCCTCTGCTCCTCGCCCGGGTAGGGGCAGGTCCGGCCGCGGCTCACACGTCGGTGAGCTTCTGCCTCAAAGGCTCGGATTTCTTTAACGTAATCCTCTTTCTGCCTATTTCTTCCTTTTTTCTGGCTTTCCGGCTGGGGGAGGAGAAGCGCTTGCTGTAGTAAGCCTTGACTCTGTGCTCAGGGCTCAGACGTTAGCCTACAGCTGCTTCCAGGAGCCTTGTGCCCTCTGACCTTGTGGACCGAGCAACATCTCCACGAATGCCTGGCTGTAGCGGACTGAATAGTGTCCCCCCCCAGAGGATACGTCCAGGTCCTGACACCTGGTGCCCGAGAATGCGGCCTTATTTGGAAATGGGTCTTTGCAGATACAATTAGATTTGTATTTGAATTAAGGAAGGCTCTCAGGATGAGATCCTCCTGGATTCAGGGTGGGCCCTAAACCCAGTGCCTGGAGCCTTGCAAGAGAAAGGACAGGGAGAAGGCCGTGTGAAGAAAGCAGTGCCGGCGAGGAAAAATCACTCTCCCTCTGTCCCTCTAGGTTCTTAGCCGAGGCCCCCGAGCCAAGAATAAACAGAAGTTTATGAACATGTATACCTCATGTAACATGGGAGAGACTCAGGGGAAACTGAGTAACTCCCAAGTGCCTTAGAAGTCAGGATTAAATACCATCTGAATAGGGGAAGGGAAAGGGGGAGCTGGCCCCTTAGGGGAGACTAGAGGATTTTTAAGAAAGACCAAGGGGCTCTTCCAAGACAAGACGGGAGCAGGCTGGTTTGTGACAAAGCTTGTATGGGTGTGGTGGCGCTGCCAGCATCCTTTCCTGCTACAAGACGCAGTCTCCCTGGATGAAACCCCCAGAAAGGGGGTGGGTGACAAGGGAGTGCCTTTTGGAGGGTGTGTCTTCAGCAGATGAGGGGAGTTCACAGAAAGCCTCTCCCTGCATTTGCTGTTTTCACGTTCCTGAAGCTCAAAATCATCAATGTGCCGAAGGAGAATATTTGGGGATGGCATGTCCTGAGCTCCGGCGATTGTATTTTCGGTCCTGCCACCCTCAGCGGGCAGAGAGGGAGAGATCAGAGTTGTGCCAGCCCAAGCCAAGGACCAGACGAGAAGATGCGAGGAGTTCTCCCCTAGAGCTTTCCCTTAGGGAGAGCTCGGCCCTGCTGATTTGATGGAAAAGGGAAACGGAGGCCCCAAGCCGCCTCTGCTCTCCTTGGGCATGAAGGTTGGGGCCACAGCAGCGCCTACCAGGGCAGAGCGGGGCGGTGGGGGGGGGGCAGCTGGGCCAGGCGCACTGCCTCCCAACTGACGCCTTTGTCCTGCTTCCCAACGCCGGCCTTTTCCAGTGCTCTGGCCTGGGGCATCCAGTGCGGGGGGCACCCCTGAGCCAGGACCCCCAGCTGGCCCCACCCTGCTGCCACCCTCTGCCGTGCCCTGGGGAGACAAGGACGGCACAGAGCCTGAGGCCCCTGCGGTGGTTTCATGCTCCATAAGACGGGCGCTCAAAAATAATAGACACGCAGCCAGCTGCCCAGGGCCTGCCGCGGCAGTGGGCCATGCTGAGGCGGCCGCCTGGGAAAGAAGCCAATTCCCAGGCCCGGTGGGGAGAAAGCACAGCATCGGCAGGGGCAGGAGCCGCCGTGTCTTGGTCAGCAAAGCCCCAGCCAATAAGGGGCTAAAAGTAAGCAGCCTCTCCTGGTGGCCGCGCGCGCTCTCCTTTCCCTATGACTCGGGGTCCTCCTGTCGGGGCGGGTGTCTGTCTGCTGCAGAGCCGCCCTGGCTGGGGCGCCCCAGGTGTGGGGGGGTAGGTGCATAGGCAAAGGGATGAGAAGGGGAAGGTCAGGAGCTTCCTCTGACTCCAGGGGGGCTCCCTGTCAGTTCTGAGCATCCAGCTGCCGCTGGGGAAAAACACTTTCTGGGCAACGTGTTGGAGCTGGGCACGTAAGGAGCCCAAGATAAAGCCCCTGGGGTCCATGTGCGGCACTTGGTGGGGAAGGACATGCAGAACCCTCACCTCTCTGGTTCCCCTTGAACACTGTGACCCCGCAGAGAGGAGGGCCCAGTGGCCCCGGGCCACCGGCTCCTCCAAGAGCCTCTAGTGCTGTCCCGCACATAGACCTGTGTCTCTAAAGAATGAAGGGTTGTTGTTTTTTTTAATCTCCAAACAAAGAATGAACATTTTAGTAAGGAATCGGGTGAGTGGGGATCCTGCAAAGCATCCCCTGGGGCTGGGAGGTGGGATGCAGATTTATCTCAATCATGCTGCCATGGCTGAAACACACAGTTCAGTGATCCTCTTTTGAAACAGAGTGAGACTGTGAGCCCCACAGAAATATTGCTAATGTTGCCTTTTCCTCGCACTTCTGTCCCCTCCCACCTCGGGATCATGCACACCCCTGCCCACCGCGGGGTCTGGCGGCCCGGCTTCCCAGCATGTCTTACCTGGAGAACGGCCAAAGCCCTTGAGCCGTCTTCCTGCCTTCGACACCATCCCCCTTAAGGCCCTTCTCCAGCTTCAAAAATGTCATCGGCTGCCCACACTGCTTGGCCTGACCCACCTGGTTCCTCAGCAAACTAGACACCCATTTCTTCATTCCTCTCTGCCTTTGCTAAAGGCAGTTCCCACTTTCTAGAACACTCTCCTCCACTTTTGCTATCTCTTAAATTCCTACTAACTTTTTTTTTTTTAAAGTAGACTCCATGCCCAATGTGGGGCTCAAATTCATGACCCTGAGATGGAGAGTCACGTGCTCTGCTGACTGAGCCAGCCATGGGCTCCGAATTCCCACCAAAGCCCAGTTTACATGGTACCCTCTATCCCCAATTCATCCCAAAGAGAAATTGTCACCCCCTTTGTGTCCCTCAGGCATGTTAGGCAGCTTCTATCACAGCGTCTATGTTTCCCATTACAGTTACTGTCTTGTGTGTCCCCCTGCTGGCTGGCTGGATCCTGAGGGCCTGACTGAGAACAGTGCCTGGCACACAATAGGCATCTATTAAAGGCAGCCAAGCCATAGTTGACCTACAGACCCATGATATAAATGTTTTTTTGCAACAAGCCACCCAGGTTTTTTCAGCTGGTTTGTTACACAGCATGACTGTGCCAAGAGCTGACTGAGACATGTGGGTCCAGGGAGAATGGAGTGTTTGGGACCGAGCGTGCCATGCTGGCGGAAAGCGCGTGCTGAGAGCTGGTGGGGGGTGTGGGGTAAGGATGCTCGGAATGTGGTGACAGAGTCAGACCACCCAGTTTCAAGTCCTGGTTCTACTTCTTGCTCCCATGTGTGTGTCTGTGGGCAAGTGACTCATTTTCCTCATCTATAAAATATGGATGACAGTAAAAGGCTCTGTCTCGTGGGGCTGCCATGAGGAACGAGAGGGACAACGACAAGCCGGGTGCTTGGCACACAGCAAGGACTCCGCTAGTGTTCACTGTTAGTGATGATGACTAATTGTGACTGATGGTCGTGTGCCCCTCCTTCCCTGGTCCGGCTTGCCCGCTCCCTGCCCAGTTGCTCACAGCATGCGCTGTCTGTCAAGAGGCGCTCCGCGGGAGGGAGGCAATTTTCCTCTGTCGTCTTCCATGGTTTCTCTCGAACTTTGATGTTTCATGAGGGGCTGGCAGCAGCCTGTGCCCTGCCTTCCTGCAGAAGAGCTGAGCATGGCGCCCGCTCCTGGCTTGGAGCGCAGAGAGAGTAAGTCGCAGCACGGAAAGGCAGGGCTTGACAAAAGCAAGGGGTGGGTGGGGGGGTGGCATGGATGGTGACGACTTCACCTTCCCGGCTCTTGTGAGTCATGCAGACCCACTACCAGCACCCCCAGCTTCTGGAGATGGGCAAGAGGCTGGAGGTCTCCGTGTCACCTGCGTGTTGGTCACCTCAGCAGACGGTCATGCCACCGCAGCCCCAGGAAGCAGAGACAGGAGGGATTCAGAGTCAGAGGCAGCACAGGCTCCGCATTTTGGAACACAGGAAATATCTGAGCAAGTCCCAGTGTCATGTACCAACAGGACTCTCAAAGCCACCCAGCAGAAGATCGCATGAGGAAGGGACTCCAGAACCTTCCAGGGAACACCTGAGAGGGACTGGAAGGATCGCAAGGGCTTGAATAAATGGAGATGAGGACGGACAGCGGCATCCTGGGCACCCCTGGCTTACAGCTACCCCTCTCCAGTGACCCACCCCGTGCAGAACGCTGGGACTGTCTCATGGCTGCCACAGCAACTGTCCCCTTGCCCACTCTTCCAGGAGGGGCCCGGCCTCACCAGCTCCTTCTGCGCTTGGCTGGGGATGATCCCCAAACAAAGAGACCCTCCCTTCTGGGCTGCCATTTGCCAGGTCTCCTAGGACCCCAAAGCCAGAAATAGGAGAAGGGGGAGGACTCAAGTCCTGTAGACATCAGGTGTCTCCAGGAGCCGCAGCTGCCGTGAACAGGACTCCCTGGGATCGTGACTCCCACCGAGGCCACAGCATGAGATGGGACAGAAAGCAGAAAGATGAGCAGGAAGGGGCGCCTGGGGGGTTGTCGGTTAAGTGTCCGGCTCCTGATTTCCGCTCAGGTCATGATCTCAGGGTCGTGGGATTGAGCCCTGTGTTGGGCTCCGTGTTGGGCGTGGAGCCTACTTGGGATTCTCTCTCTCTTCCTCTGCCCCTCCCCCCGACCTTGCACACACTCAGGCTCTCTCTCTCAGAAAAAAGGAAAAGATTGGCTGGAAGAATGTTGGCTGGGGAGCATGGAGGCCTGAGCTACCTGGCTGACCCGAAGCAGGTCACTTCCCCATGTGGAAGATGAGGAGACCACCATCTTCCTTTCCCCAGCGGGGTCAGAGAAATGAAAGGGAAAGATGTGGAAATGCAGTGGAAGGTGAGGGTCGGGGAGGAGGCAGATGACAATGTTTCCTCTTCTAGAAAGAATTCCGGGCACATAGCCCTCTCCAGAAGGAAGAAAGATCCCCCTAGCCCCACCTGTACCCCCCAAACTAGCATAATAATAGCAAACACGCAGCATTCACCTGGCGCTAAGCCGTGCCCTAAATGCTTTCTACGTGTCTACTCATTTCCCATTATACCCCATTCTGAAGATGAAGAAGCTGAAGCTCAGAGGGGTTGAGTAACCTGCCCAAGGTCACACAGCCAGTGAGAGGTGAGGTCAGATTTGGACCTGGCCAGATTATAAGCCCTCATTCTCTTTCTTTTTAAAAAAAGATTTATTTATTTGGGCCACCTGGGTGGCTCAGTCAGTTAAGCATTTGCCTTTGACTCAGGTCATGATCTTGGGGTTCTGGGATGGAGCCCTGTGTTGGGGTTCCTGCTCAGTGGGGGGGTCTTCTTCTCCCTCTCCCTCTGCCCTTCCCTGAGTGCTCTGTCTCTGATAAAAAAATAAAAGCTTAAAAAAAAAACACACAAGGATTTATTTGAGAGAGAGAGAGAGAGAGCCGTGAGCACGCGCGCACGAGCAGGGGAGGGGCAGAGGGAGAGGCAGAGAGAGAATCTCAAGCCAACCGCCTGCTGAGCGCAGAGCCCCGCCTGGAGCTCAATCCCATGACCAGCGATCCTGGCCTGAGCCGAAACAAGAGCCGGACGCTCAAGCGACAGAGCCCCCCAGGTGCCCCCTAACCCCTCTCTTAGGCTGCCTCTGCTCCTCAGTAAACCCCCGGGACCCTCAGAACAACTGGCCGGGAACGAAGACGTTTTCTCTTGTGCGGCGCTCAGCCAGAATTGCCTGGAGTGATTTGGGGCAGGGCCCGGTGTGGGGAGTAGGGACGAGAGGGACCCCCTGAGGCACACGAAACAGACGAGAAACGGACTGAAGCAAAGACAGGCACAAGGAACTGAGAGCAAATGAGAAGCCAGAGATGGGGCCGCAAGCTGCCGCTGAGATGGTTTTGAAGGGAAGCAAAGAGCAGGGCCCTGGAGAGACAGACGGGAAGCGGCGGACAGGCGCCCCTCCCAGGCCTGGGCGCTCCCCTTGGCTCACTCATCTGGCTCCGCCAACCTTGAGGGAAAGCACGCAGGCCGGGGGTTCATGGTGTCGGGGTGAGGGGTTGGGCTGTCCCTCACGGAGGCACATTCTGCACAGCACATGACTGTTGCCCTCACACCTGCAGTGCTGGCCTGACAGGGACATCGGGGGCAGGGGCTCTGAGCGAGGCTCACTCACTCCCGGGTCTGGCAGTGGCTGCTGGCTGAGGTTGGGATCTCGGATGAACGCCTACATGTGGCCTTTCTGTGCGGTCTCTTCACAGCCTGGCAGCCATGTGAGTATCTGGACAAGGGTATTCTGGGCAGAGGGAGTGGCCGGTGCAAAGACCCGGAGGTTTTGGACAAAACCAAAGATCTTCTAGGTTTTAGATTTAAATATATCTATATCTACCTCTGCAAGGGCAGGTTCTTCCAAAGATGAGCGAAGGGAGGACCAAACAGCATAGACCAAGCCTCTGCTTGGGGCTAAGACCTTTCGGTCAGCAGGTGTCTGCCCACCCCAAGCCCCAGCAGGGAGCAGGTCCTTGTCTCAGCCCACACAAATGAACTGGCTTCCCAAAGGGCTCATTTCGGAACAAAGGGAAGGCTGGTCCCCACGACAAACAAATCCAGGTTTCCACCCTCCAAGACAGTTTGCTTGTAATCCAAAAAGAACTATCTTTCCAACATTCCCACATTTTAAGTCCAGTCTTTCTGATTACCTCTCGGCACTTAATTTTTTTGAGGCCAGTACACCTGTGAAACCCTTTTAAGAATGATTATTATCACCACCTTTTGCAATTTGGGAACTGAGTTTCAGAGAGGGTAATTCCCATGCCCAAGGACACAGAGCCAGTGCCTCCTCCCCATCCTCTTGGCACTTAGAGGCTGCATATCTTTGGCCAAACAACTGGGCCTCAAAGCCTCCGGTGGCTCCCTGGGAGATGGGAATGAGGCCCACTTGCTGGCAGGGTGTGCCCAAGAATAATGACGTAAGAGGCCTCGGCTTAGAGCAGATGCTCAACAGATTGTCAGTATTGTTACCGCTTTCACTGTGCGGATGGGAAAGTGGGCCCTGGGCCCATCAGATGTGGCCGTTCCCCCGACTCAGTCCAGACCCGAGGATCCCAAGGGGGGACACACCGGGCAGTGTGGTGTGGTGGTGCTGGTAGGGGTCTGGGGTTTGGGGCTGGGCTCCTCCGGGCTCTCTGACTATTTTCCATCTTCCCTTTCTTCACGAGCTGCCATCATTTAACAACCTCGGGAGTGAAAAAAGAGAGCTGGGGGAGCAAATGTGCAATAGCTTAAATTAAAATTAAATTGAAATAAATTAAATGAAACAGGCAACTTTCCCGTACTCATCTCTCAGGCCAAATCATGGTGAAGCTCTCTGGCTGCGGAGGAGCCGGCCAGTAGGGGGTTCCTCGGCTTCCCAGTGGCCTCCTGGAGGCCGGGGGTGCCGGGTGGCCCTCCCCTCCCTGCCTGCCCCCCTCAGGGGGCTACTGCTTCTGACAGCTTTTCCTGGTTGTGGGCGGGGCCGGTGCCCGATGCTGGGGGAGCACCCGGAGCCAGAAGCCCAAAGCTGGCCCTGCCTCCCTCTGCCTCCTCCATCCTGTCTGTCTCCACCAGAGATGCCAGGTCACGGGGGAGACTGGAATCCAGGACAGCGGATCCCCAGCCGCAGGTACCTTGGCTGGGGAGGTGCGTGTCTGATGGGCAGCAGTGGGGTTTCGAGAGAGCGCCCTCTAGATCCCTCGGGTTTCTGGGGCCTAGATGACACGGTGGTGTGGCAGAGCCACCCCCCCCCCCCCCCGCCCCCGGCCCTGCTGGGCCCAGGCCCCTCCCAGGCCGCCCTGGGCACTTCAGGCCAAAGCAGACCAGATTCCAGGCCAGGCCCTCAGGTCCTGGGCTCAGGTTCCTTCAGCTTCCCATCACATCCCCTCAGGGGCCCAGTTTGGAGAAAAACTTGACATAAGCACAGAATTTCTTTCAAGTACCAGTTTTGAGTGAAAAATTCATGTGCGTTTTACATTCTGTCTTGTAATATACTCATGTTTATTTTAATGTATAATGTTTTACAATATTTACCAGTGAGTAAAACTGACATGCCCAGAGGCTATGCCCCTTTATCCAGAATCTTCCTGTGTGAGAAGGAGTCTCACAGCCTGTCTTCACCCCCACACCTGTCTTCCCCTGCCCCACCCCACCAGGCTGGAATCCTAGAAGGTGGGAAAAATCCCAAAGTCAAAACCAAGGGCATTGACAACACGGATGGGCCAAGGACATTATGCTAAGTGAAATAAGTCAGTCACGAAAGGATAAACCCACTGAATGAGTCCACTCACTTGAGATACTTAGACTAGTCAAATTCATAGAGACAGAAGAGTAAAAACGGTGGTTGCCAGGGAGAGGGGGCGGGGGGACTATTGTTTCATGGGTACACGGTGTCAGGTTTGCAAATGGAAAACATTCTGGAGATGGATGGCCCAACAATGTGAATGTCCTTAATATAGCTGTTCTGTATACACAAAAGCCGTTAAGATGTTAAAATTTATGTGATGTACATTTTTTACCACAATTAAACAAAAAAGAAGGCATCCAGGGTCAGAGAGGTTAACCAACCAGGGTCTTACTGCAGGGTGGGAGCAGGGGCAGGGGCAAGGGCCTGGACCTCCTCTCCCTAAAGAAGACCCTACCCCTGCGTTGCACCCCAGGGAGGTAGCAACAGATACAGCCCCTTGGCCACCTGGGTCGCCCCCAACATTGGGGCTGGAAGAAGCTCTGGAAAGCAATCATTCCATTCTCTGAATTTTACGGATGAGGACACTGAGGCCTGGGGCCTGGGAGCCGCCTCCACAAGCCTCGCAGCTAGTAGGCGGCCTGGAAGGGGGAGGTCTGGGGGCTGGCCTGCGTGCTCCCGCAGCAGCTACAAAGGTGCAGGACGAGGCAAGCAAAGCCCTTCCTCCCACTGCCCCTGCCCCCAACTTCCGAAAGCGTGCAGGTGACCCTTGTCCCCTCACCAGGCTGCACGGAGGCTGGTTAATTAATTAACCCGTGTTAAGGGACCAGGCACAGGCTAATCGACAATAGGCAGTCTCATTATTATTGTTAATCAGACTTTTTGCAGTTTTATAGCTGCCATCGCCCGGGGCTATCGCGTGTCTCTGGAAGTTAATTAAGCCTGCCAGGGATGAGCTCCAGAGGGGGGAAGAAGCCAGCGAGGGGCCAGGCTGGGGGGACAGCCTGGGGATCCTGATCCCCTTCAGGTTGGCTGCGTGGTCACAAGCTCCAGCCTCCAGGGGAGATAGGAAATGAGCAGGAAAACAAGGGGAGGGGGGAGGGTCCCCAGCTCCAGTCTCTGATTCTCACTCAGGGAGGGCCCCCTGCTCTCAGTCTACCCTCACTGAGGAGTGGGCATAATTAGGAGCAAGAAACAGAAAGCAGTCATTTCATCAACAAGTACCTCCTGGTGCGTCAGGCCAGGCCCCAGAGCTGGAGGTAAGTGAGGAGTGCAGGCGTCCCTGGGGTGTGACCAGGGCGGTGACACTTGGGTGTCCGGTGCTCCCGGCTGGGATGAAGAGCTGGAAAAGTTCTGGGGATCCCGGGTCTCCGGGGGGCCGGGGCCTCGCTGCCGGGCAGCACAACCCGCAGGCGGACCCCCAGCAGCCCACGAGCCCCCGAGGGCCCCCCGCAAGCCCACCCCAGCCCGCTCTGGGGAAGCAGCCGCAGGAAAGAGCCGCCCGAATGTCAGGGTGTTTGGCACAGAATAGACAACAGGGGAATGTGAACCCAGGGAACTGAGAATACGAATCCTGACCACCCCCGCAGGGCCTCTGGCTCCCACGCTTACCAACGGGGGCCCCTCTTCTCAGCCGCCGGACCCGACAGGCAACACCGGAGAGTTCCGCCAGGGATCCGGGGGTGCAAGCTGTGGAAATCAGGGCGGCTTGGGACGGCAAGATCCCGTGAGGCACCCAGAGGCTTGCCTGGTGCCATCGAGGGGTAAGTACCCGTCCCCCGGGCTCTGTCTACTCTGGGGTCTGACAGGCCCGGCCCATCTGTGAAGGGAGAGCCGGGAGGAGCTTTTGGTGAAGACAGCAAAAGGATTCACTGAAAGCGACTGGCATGAGAACCATATATGTCTGCTGTCAGTGATCACAGTTAGGGACACAAGCCTATGGACAATACACAAACCATTCTGATATAAATTTCTACTTTTTGTGATTTGGAGTTTACATTTGTTTCAATACATGAATCTATTCACCTTAGAGATTATAAAAAAAATAAATCTAAAGTATCCATTGACCACACTATTTTGTCCCTCTCCGTATCCAGAGGGAGTCACTATCTGATTTTGGTGTAGATCCTTCAGATAAAAAAATAAAAAAATAAAAATAAAAATAAAAAAATATATATATTTAAATCTATTAGATAGACCAAAAACACACACACACATATATATATATAGTATTGTTTTAGGTGTGTGCTTTTTAAAAATTATAAATGGTATCATATATGTTCTGTAAAGGGAAGGAAAAATAATTTTGCCTCTACCCTTTTAGGTTCTCGGCTGAGATCCCCCTGTAAGAAAGAGATTAAGAAGACAAAACCAAATTTAATTGTATATGTCCGGAGCCCCACAAAGATATGAGACAAAGAAGTGATCAGAGCAGATGATTTTTATATCTTTCAGACAAAGAAACAATAAATTTGTGAGGAATTGACAAGACGAAGGCGTTTGGGCTTGGGGCAGTAAAGTAATGTAGAAGTAACAAGGTTTGTTTATCCAGGCTTCTCGGCCTCCAATTCCCTGTCTCTGGTGATAAGGAGGCCTCCTGCCCTCCTGGTACAGGGTGGGTGCCTTTCACGTGGGAGGTTGATTTCCTGCTTCCAGAGGCACAGAGGAGGGTCAGAGTGTCCTTGCACCAGCTGTCTCTCAAGTACCTTTGATTCAAAATAATCAATATGCCAAAGTGGCATATTTTAGAATGACATTTTCTGAACCCCTACATCTGCAACTGGCTTTTTCACTCACTGTTGTTTTGTATATCCAGATACACTGATGCATTTCAACCTGGTTCATTCTTTTTGGCTGCAGGGTCATCTTCTATCCTAAGAACATACCACACCTTACTGCTCTATACCACTATTTTGCTATTTCAAAACTACCACAGAGATCATTCTTGCACATACGTCAGGGCCCATGTGTGTTTCTACGTGTGTGTCTTTCTAGTGCTAACACACAGAATGACTAGGTTATAGGATATGAACATTTTCCATTTTGAACAGACGCCATCAAACCCCTCTCCAGTGTGGCTGTACCGGTTGGCACCCCTTTCCCGCACCCTCACTAACACTTGGTATTGTAAAACAAGGTTTTTTTGTCTTTTCTTCTCAAAGATTTTATTTATTTGACAAGAGAGAGAAAGAGAGCGTGCGCGCGAGCGCACAAGCAGCGGGAGCTACAGGGAGCGGGAGAGGGAGAGGGAGAAGCAGGCTTCCCACGGAGCAGGTTGCCCAGTGCAGGGCTCTATCCAGGACCCTGGGATCATGACCTGAGTCGAAGGCAGACGCCTAGCAGCTGAGCCACCCATGTGCCCCTAAAACAAGGTTTTCTATGACAAGCTGCGGATTAAAAGCTGTGGAGTTTTGATTCACATTTCCTTGATTAATCCTGGGGTTAAGCATCTTTTTGTTGATCAGCCATTTATATTTTCTCTTTCATGAATTGCCGACTTACAGCCACTGTTTTTTTCTTCTGTTGGGTGGTTTTTCTTTTCTCCCATTGATTTATAGATGTTCTATAAATGCTAGATTTTAGTTCCCTTTCTATATATTTAAAATGTTTGCCAGGGTGCCTAGGTGGCTCAGTCAGTTAAGCTTCCACACTTGGTTTCGGCTCAGGTCATGATCTCAGGATGGTGGGATGGAGCCCCTTGCAGGGCTCTGTGCTCAGTGGGGAGACTACTTGAGATTCTCTCTCTCTCTCTTTCTCACTCTCAAAAAATAAATAAATAAATAAATAAGTTTGCCATCAGTGTGTTGATTGTCCTCAAATGTGTTTATGGTATTTTGTACTGAAATGTTTAATTTTGATTTGTGACGTTTTCTTTATGTAAAAATCTCCCTATGATTTGGTTTGCAGATTTTATGTCTTGTTTAAATAAGCCTTCCCTACTGGAAAGTAAAAAAGATGGTCATTTATCATCTATTCTAATATTTTTAAGTTTTTTCCTTCTCCAGTTAAGTCTTTAATCCATCTGGAGTATTTTTTAATGGCAATACTGTACCCAGATAGAACTACATTTCCCAGACTCCTTTGCAGCTAGGGGCTCCCATGGGACCTATAGCTCTGGTGGGAGGCAGGGAAGCAAGCAGCAGGCTATGTGGGATTTGGTGGGGAGGGTTCATTTTGCTGCTACAGGCACTGTCCTTTTCTCTTTCTCACTTCTTCCTCTCACTGCCTGGAATGTGGGTGTGTTATTTTTTCACAAGAATTTCAGAATTAATTTGTCAAGCTGCACAGAAAAATGTCCTTGGAAGTTTAACTGGGATTTATATCAGCTTTGAGCAACAGAGACAGATACATTTTATTTATTTATTTATTTATTTATTTATTTATTTATTTATTTATTTTTAAGATTTTATTTATTTGCGAGAGAGAATGAGAGATAGAGAGCACGAGAGGGAGGAGGGTCAGAGGGAGAAGCAGACTCCCTGCTGAGCAGGGAGCCCGATGCAGGACTCGATCCCGGGACTCCAGGGTCATGACCTGAGCCGAAGGCAGTAGCCTAACCAACTGAGCCACCCAGGCGCCCAAGAGACAGATACATTTTAGATAATGAAATTGTTAGTGTTGAATAATTAGTAAATCCACAGGAATGCGGACCAAAACCGGTACAGAGACGCCCATGATGTCAACAAGAAACTGAGCTTCCTTCTTTCTTCTTTACTTTTGTGAGTTGTGTGGCTTTTATGCTGTTGGACCCAGGATGTGCAGTACTTCCTGCACGGCATCCTAATAGCAACTAAAGTTCAACTAAAGAACGAAGAGAAACCCAATTAAAAAAGTCCAAGACCCATGTGGAATCTTCCCGCCTATGAACTCGGTATAGCTTTTATTTGTTCAGCTCTTTTCCTACATACTCTTCTGGAACAACCCTACTTGATCATTGACTGATTCATATTTTTTTTCCGGTGGTTAGTTTTATTTATTTATTTTTAATTTAAATTCAATTAATTAACATATAGCGTATTATTAGTTTCAGAGATAGAGGCTAGTGATTCATCAGTCTTAGACAATTCCCAGTGCTCATCACAACACATGCCCTCTCCAATGTCCATCACCCAGTTACCCCATCCCCCCACCCCTCTCCCCTCCAGCAACCCTCAGTTTGTTTTCTATGATTAAGAGTCTCTTATGGTTTGTCTCCCTCTCTGATTTCATCTTGTTTTATTTTTCCCTCCCTTCCCCTATTGATTCGTATTTTTGTATCTGTGTTAACAAGTGGGAGGGACCTCTGGTTTTGTTTAGGGTCAGGGTGATCTCAGAAAATGAGATTGAAACTCCCATCTCATTCTGTGCTCTGGAAAGTTGATACTAGCCAGGTACTCGTTAATAATTTATAAGTTTAGTAGAACTCCTCAAATACTGTCAGGGTCAAGTACTTTTTGAAGTACTTGGCACCTGACCACCATTGCAGTTCTATCTCTGTTTACTGGTCCATTTGGGTATTTTGCTTGTTCTTGGGCCTATTCTTGTCATTATTTTTGCATAGGTTTACATATTTATTAGTAAAAAGTTGTGGGTTGTTTTGCTTGTTTGTTTACATTTTAACAGTCCCTTCTGTCTGTACTTACGTATCCATTTTTCACTCCTACTCTGGTTTGTTCAAGCTTTTCACTTTTTTCTTCGCTTGGCTAAAGTTACATTTGCCTGAAGTTTGTCTGTGTTAATAATGGTTTTAAAGAGCCATGTTTTCTTTTTGTTGAACAACTCCTCTGCTGGTTTTCTCTTTCCTTAAACCTTGCTTTTTATCATTATTAGTTCTTTTTCATTTCTTTGCATTCCTTTTGCTGTTCTTTTTCCCCTAACTTCTTAATTTGAAAGCACAGTTCAGGGGCGCCTGGGTGGCTTAAGTTGTTAAGCATCTGCCTTCGGCTCAGGTCATGATCCCAGGGTCCTGGGATCGAGCCCCGCATCGGGCTCCCTGCTCAGAGGGAAGCCTGCTTCTCCCTCTGACCCTTTCCCCTCTCATGCTGTTTCTCTCTCGATTGCTCTCTAATAAATAAATAAATAAAATCTTTAAAAAAAAAAAGAAAGCACAGTTCATTTATTTTTACTCTTTCTTATTATCAAACAAATATATTAAGACTATAACTTTTCCTCTGAGTACGACTTGGCTATATCCCATAAGTCATATAGTCTCTCATATTGTTCAGTTATAAATAGTCTATGACTTTGGGTTTTTTGTTTTGTTTCATTTCACCTCAGTTATTTAGATGTCATAAATGCTTGTCACCTGAAATATATTTTGGTTGATATATTGATATTGTTAATTAAAATAATTTTTTGGAAAGATTTTTTTTTTTATTGTAGGGAGGGGGAAAGGGGCAGAGGGAGAGGGAGGATCTTCAAGCAGACTCCTCGCTGAGCGCAGAGCCCAATGGGGGCTCGATCTCACGACCCCAAATCATGACCTGAGCTGAAACCAAGAGTCGGATGCTCAACCGACTGAGCCACCCAGGCGTCCCAAAATTGTTAATTTTTAATAGATCTTATTTTTTTTAAAGATTTTGTTTATTTATTTGAGAGAGAGAGAATGAGAGATAGAGAGCACGAGAGGGAAGAGGGTCAGAGGGAGAAGCAGACTCCCTGCCGAGCAGGGAGCCCGACGCGGGACTCGATCCCGGGACTCCAGGATCATGACCCAAGCTGAAGGCAGTCGCTCAACCAACTGAGCCACCCAGGTGCCCTTTAATAGATCTTATTAATATCAATCTGACCATATGCTTTTATAGATAATATAATTTTTTTCCTCAGAGAAATTTCTTGTCTTCTCTCTTTATTCTTGTTCTTAAATTATACAAAGATGTGTCCGATTATAAAGTTTTAACAGGGGACCCTTTGACCTGAGACTAATATCTTCCTTGAGATATTTCTGCTTTATACTCCATTAAATATCACCTTCTCTCTAATCTCTTTTCTCTTTTTTGAATATCTAGTAAATAGATGTTGGAATTCTGGATTTGTTGCCCACATCTTGTGTCTTTTCTCTGATGATTTGTATAACTTTATACCTTCCACTGCATTCTGGAAGAAATCTTCATCTCCATCTTCTAGCTCACTAATTTGCTCTTCGGCTGAGTCCCTTCTGTTATTCCCATTTACTGAATTTATCTTCAATATATTTTGTAACTTATGTTTTTAATTTATGCAGTATCTTTTAAAATATTTTTCAAAATAGACTGTTTTTTTTTCATGGATGCCTTATCTTTTTGTCCCCCCAAAGATATTTTCAATATTTATTTTAAAATTCTCTCCTGCCTGCTTTATTAACCGTTTCCTTGGGTATCATTCTCCCCATTTGTTGTCATAGTCAATAGGTATGCCTTTCCTCATATGTTTGCAGGAAGCTTCTAGATCTGTATAAACCTCCTTTTTTTTTTTCTAAGATTTTATTTATTTGTGAAAGATAGAGCACAAGCCGGGGGGAGGGCAGAGGCAGAGAAAGAAGCAGACTCCCTGCTGGGCAGGGAGCCAGATGCGGGACTCGATCCCAGGACCCAGGGATCATGACCTGAGCCGAAGGCAGACACTTAACCGACTGAGCCACCCAGGCGCCCTGAACCTCCTGTCTTGAGGAAAGGGCAGGGAACAACTGTTTTCAGTTAATGGAGAGGGCGGTGTGGTGGGGGGGCATTCACAGTCAGAAGGGTTCCTGGATTGCTCATCTTCCCTTGCTATGATTGCTCCCTATTCCTCCCAACCAGCAGGGCCGGGGCATGGCCCTGTTTTACAACCTAAGCTCACACTCATTGCTTCACCTGAGACAAATCCCAAATTATTGCTGCCTGACCCAAAGTGCCGTGTGCAGGCGTGTGTATGCATGTGCACCTGTGTGCGTGCGCACCCGTGTGAGTGTTCACCCGTGTGTTTGTGTGTCTAAGGTTCACCCCATCGCTAGTCAGTTGTCCCTGGTTCTTTCCTCCCAGGATTTGCCTCTCCTGGTCATGAAGATTCTTCTGACCCTTAGACATACTAGGAGGTGTTTCTAAATTAACTGATTTTAGTCAATTCGTCCTTTCAAATATAGATATAGAGATTTAAGTCTCCCTTATATTTTCCTTACTTATTTTTAAAATAAATCTTTCTGTTCCATTGTTTCGATTTCCTCCTCTGAGGACTATGATTATGCAACTGCTGTTGCCTGCCTTACACTTCTGTCCTTTTCTCTCTCATTTTTAAAATCACTCTCTTTATTTCCATTTTATTTTGTTTTATTTTCTCGTTTACACGGTATCTATTGCCCTTTGTGGGTTTTGTCTTTTAGTTGTAAATTCTGAAATAGTTTTGTCTTTTCTATCCTGGGAATTGGAGGTGGGATTTATGTTTTAGCAGGATCACTGGGGCTGCTGGGGCTGGGATGGAGGAGGGGGTGGAGCATTTGGGAACGAGGGAGGAAGCAAGGAGGCCTGTCAGGAGACTTGCAGACATATTCCTAGGGAAATACAGTGACTTGGAGTAGAGGGTAGAGATGGAAATTGTGAGAAGTATTGGTCTTGGGATATATTTTGAAGGTATCACTGACAGAATATGCTGTTGGGTTTGATACAAAATTGGAGACAGTTTTGGGAGTTTGGTTTGGGTTATGCTAACCTGGGCTTTCTAATTAGACATACAATCAGAAGAGGCAATTTGATATTTGAGTCTGGAGGTAGAGGAGAGGTTGGGACTTGAGATAAAAATTCAGAAGTCCTCAGCATATGGTTTTTAAAGTCTTGAGACAGGAAGAAATAACCTGGAAAATGAGGTGGGGGGGAGAAAAAGTCTGAGCAGGAGCCCTGGAGCCCTCCAGCATTTACAGATCATGAAGCTGAGGAGGATCTGGCCCAGAAGTCTGTGAAGGAGCAGCCAGTGAAGTAGGAGTAGGGGAGTCTGAAGGGGGTAAACAGCTGTGCGGCATACTGCTGGGGGCAAGGAATCTCAGGCCTGAGTTGTGACCATGGGAAGTAGCTGGTGACCTCGTACTGTTTCCTGATTAAGTGGAAGAAAAATGGATCCTTCCTCTTTGCTCTTTCCTCCCTCCTCCCCTCCCTTCCTGAAGCATTTGGACTTAATTATTAAGTCCAAATGCTGTTAGATACAGCTGGGCCAGATGGGTATCCATGGTTGGGGGTGGAGGGGGTCAGCCTGGTGCAGGGCGTTAGAACCCGAGTGGAGTGATGGGGGCATCTGTGGGGGGGGGGGCTGTGTTGGCAGCATCAGTAGAAAGTTGGTTACATATGAGGATTCATCAAATAAGCAAATGTATTGAGGATAATGGGATTCAGGGTTCTCACTGGTGGCAAAAACGTTATAAATATAAAAAGGATAAAATTAGAAAGAATCCCATGGTGTTGGACTGGAATTAGATGTGGAAACAAAGATAGATGAAAATTTGTGTAGAGAGAAAAAATTTCTAACTCTCTCCACTGGGAGGGCCTGGGAACAACACCATCCAAAATCAAAGAGCACACCAAGTGCCCAGATCTTGGTTTCTAAATACCACTGTCCCCTAAAAGGAACTAGAATTCCTTGGAGAAATGGCTGATTCCAAGACTGAAGCAGGAAAAGTACAAGATAAGCCTGGAACATCTTGTACCAGGAAGTAAAGAAGTGTTTGTTCAAAACATGTCAAAGGAACACAGAAGTTAGCCCCATGAGCTCTTACTCATCAACTCTGGGGCTACTGGAGCATCAAATTAATAATAATAACTGCAGATGATAACCCAGTGAATAAAGTAGGATTCCACAAACCTATACAGATAGAAAGAGGCAGGGTGGGGGGCAATGACAAAGCTCATCCTTATAATAGAATGCCAACTAATAGCTGCAGAAGGAATGATGGAATTAGAAATTTTGGCAATCCTCATACTAATGATGAACTCAGCCAAGAAATATCACTGGATGCTAAAACTTGTGAGTGAAAGTTTGAAGACACTATTACAGAGCTTCAAAATACTTACTGATTACCAAGGGGAAAAGAATAGCTTTCAGTGGAGAAACCTGGCAGTCAACACCTCAGTCAACTCATCAGTGTTAACATCATCAGTAATGGGACAAATTTAAATCATGTACCACCCGCCAGGACTCAATGACAAGGATGGAGAACCACTTCTGAGATACTCCTGCCAAAGAAGTATAACCTGAATCTAATCATGAAGAAATATCCAACAAGTCCAAATGGAAGTACACAGTACAAAAGAACTGGGCTATCATCTTCAAAACTGTCACGGTTCTGTCGAGGAACTATTCTAGACTGAAGGAGACATGACAACTAAGGGACACACATGATTCTGGATTAGATCCTTTTGATAGAAAAGACATTCTTGAGACAATCAGTGAAACGTGAATGAAATGTGGGTGGCAGCGATGTATCCAGGTTAATTTCTTCATTTTGCTGGTGGGTGTAGGAGAATGTTCTTGTTGGTAGGAAATGCCCACGAAAGTATTCTTGGGTTAGAAACAGTATTCTTGGGTGGTGGGGCATCAGGTCAGCAACTTATATTCAAATATTTCGAGAAAAAGAAAGTTTATTGTACTGTTCTTACAGTTTTTCTTTATGTTTGAAATATTTGAAAACAAAAGGAAAAAGAAAACAACAAAGACACAGAAAGAATACCCGGATGAGAAAGCCAGCAGACAAATCAAGAAAGTGGGCTGTTGTACAGCACAACTGACTAGGTTTTCTCAGTATGTCCGTCCGATGAAAAAGGGCAGGATTCAGGGATGTCTAATCTAGACAAAAGGGATATAAGAGACACAATAAACCAGTGTGGATCTTGATTCCAACAAAACAGCTCTGAAGACACATTTTCTTTAATAAATAAATTTATTTATAAAAAGATTTTATTTTTAAGTAATCTCTACACCTAACATGAGGCTCAAACTCACAACCCTGAGATCCAGAGTTGCATGTACCACCAACTGAACCAGCCAGGTGGCTCTGAAAACACATTTTAAAGGGAATCCGGGAAATATGAATAAGGACTATTAGATATTACTAAGTAGTTCTTGCTAATATTCTAAGTGTGAAAAAGCCATTGGGATTTTGTAAGGAAATGTGCTTTCCTCCCCCAGATGCACATTCAAGCCCCTGGGAGCAAAATAACATGAGCTCTGAGGTTGGCTTTAAAATACTTCAGAAAAGGGGGCGCCTGGCTGGCTCAGTCAGTAGAACATGTGACTCTTGATCTCGGGCTTGTAAATTCAAGCCCTACGTTGGGTCTAGAGATTACTTAAAATCTTCTTAAAAATAAAATACTTCAGAAAAAGGGGATAGAATAATCAAGCCAAGAAAAAATTTTGATAATTATTGAATCTGGGTGATGGGTATTATATCAGACAGCCTGGGCTGCTATAGCAAAATACCACAGCCCTAAACAACAGAAATCTATTTTCTCACAGTTGTGGAGGCCACGAGTCCAAGGTCAAGGTTTGGTTCTTCTGAGGCCCATCCCCTGGGCTTGTAGATGCCACCTCTCACAGTCATCCCTTGGTCTGAGGTGTTTGTGCCCCAGTCTCCTCTCCTTCTGAGGACACTCATCCGATCGAATTAGAGACCACCTATATGACTTCATTTTAGCTTAATTACCTCTTTAAAAGTACCTCTCCAAATATGGCCACATTCTGAAGTACTGGGGGTTAGGACCTCAACATACGAATGGGGGGGGGCGGGATACAAGGCAACTTGTACCCGGTATATGGGATTTTCTCGTACCATTCTCTCACTTCGGTGAATATCTATTTACAATATAAACTTTTTCATAATAAAAATAAATGCTGAACAAGTAAGTGAAGACAGCCACTGTAGATGGGTTTTTTGAATTTTGCTGCAGAAGATATCAGAGAAATGAGCTCATGCCTGGAGGTGGGATATGAGGTCAAAGGAGTATTTTTTTTCTTTAAAAATTACTGTTATTATGGCATATTTGTATGCTAATAGGAAGGATCCAATAGAGAGAACATTTTGATGTACAATGGAAGAGAGAGGGGATAATTGCAGAGGAAAGTGTCTGAGTTGGCAGAAGGGCTGGAATATTATGAGCCAAAGGGAAGGGTTGCCCATCTCTGTGTCCCCTCCCGGGGAGAAGGCAGAGTGTGGGAGGCAGCTGCTCTGGTGGGAACGTGGGAACGTGGGAGCCCTCTCCTAAGCGATCATGCATCCTCAGTGAGACATGAAGCAACGGCAGCCGTCAGTGGAAGGTGAGGAAGAGCTGGAGATTTGAGGAGAGTGAATCAAACAGGAAAATGAAGAAGGAACGCCAGGAGTTAGCGAGCCCCCTTTGAGGGTCAGATTTATGATTTGCAGCTCTTTCCTCCCAATCCGTAGCTTGTCTTCATCCTTTCAAACGGGTCTCTCTCTGAACTACAGTTTTCAGTGTTGATGAAATCCAGTGTGTCAGTTGTTCCTTTTCTGGATCCTCCTTCTGGAGCCAAGTCGAAGAACTTTGGCTTAGCCCTAGATCCTGAAGTTTATCTCCTACATTTCTCCTAAAAGTTGTATAGGTTTTACATGTTACAATTAACTATGTGATTCATTTTGAGTTACTTTTGGTATAAGGTGTGAGACCTAGCTCAAGGTTCATTTCTTGGCCTATGCATGCCTCGTTGCTCCCGCATTTGTCAAAAAGGCAATCTTTCTTCATTGTAATTGATTTTGCACTTCTGTAAAACACCAGTCCACCATCTTTGTGTTGGGTCTATTTCAGGGTTCTCTATTCTGTTCCCTTGACCTATATGTCTGTCCCTTTGGCGATATCACACAGTATTGATTACTTTAGCTATATACTAAGCCTTAATATCAGCTAGGGTGATTCCTCCCACTGTATTATTCTTTCTCAAGATTATTTTAGCTCCTAGAGGGCTTGTGCATTTCCATATAAACTTTAGAATAAGTTTGTCTATTTCTGCAAGAAACCTTGCTGGGATTTTAATAGAAATTGCAATAAACCTATAGATCAACTTGTTGAGAACTGACATCTTCACCATGTTGAGTCTTCCAATCTGTGAACACAGTATGTCTCCCCAAGTAGTTAGGTCTTGTTTGATTTCTTTCATCGGCATTTCATCATATTAACGGAGCCCACGTGGGGCAGAGAGAAGTGTTGTGTCTGATGCCTTGAACTGGAAGCTCCATGCAATTTTCAAGTCTGACTTACTGAAAATTGGTGAAGACTTTGAAGGAGTTTGACGAAGAGAATTTTCTTAGTCTGGATCAGAATGGATTGTTCCTGAGTCACTCATTTTCTGCTGGAAATGAAATGAAATGAAAACCCAGACAGGGTGAGCTGGGGGCCAGGCATGAAGGAGGAAGAAGGGGCCCTTTTGCAGGCAGCTAGGGGTTTGCCACCAGCGTCCAGGATGGGCTGAGGGGGCGAGGCATCTGGATCGTGGAACCGGGCCTAGGGGACCAAGGGGGCCGGAGGACTCCGCCAGGCTCTCGCCCCCGCTCCTCCCCTGGCTTTGGAGGGACCCTCCGTCCTCCTGCCCAGGGTGAGCCTCCGGCCGACTCCGGGGTCGCTGGGGCCCGGCCGGACCGCGCAGTGCCTGGAGGCCCCACGAGGGGGCGCGCGAGCTCAGCGCCTGCGGTCTGGGCGGGCGCGGGGCTGAGGATGGACTGCCCGGACCGCGGGGTTGCCCGACCAGGTGGGTCCCCAGCAAACCACGCCCCTCGGGGGGACGGGCTTTGCTTGGGAAGCACAGCAGGCCCCTAACAAGTTTTTGTTGCTTGAATAAATGCATTGTAAGCTCAGTTACACTGAGAAATTCGAGGTTTAACTTCTATCCCACCTTATTCCCTCCCCAGATATTTACATATTAAAAGAAGCTTCTGGAAGAGAGCAGCGCTTGCTCGGAGCTTTGTGCCCTCCGGAGAAGAAATGCCTGAGGGGTAGGATGGGATGGGTGGTGGGAGCGGTAGTCCCACTGGCTCTGGGTTACCAGTCTCTTCTCAAGCTAGGAGGGACTCAAGCTCCAGGGAATTTCCTTACCCTGGGCCCGTTCACAGGGAGTGTTTCAGGTTAAAGACCAGGCCAGGGCCGGAGGGAAGGTGAGATGGCAGCTGGGCAAGGCGAATTGCTTCAAACCCCAGGAGGGACACTCCTTTTCCTCTAGCTAGGTCCAACCCCCCGCCCCCGGCCCCCTTGCCCAGACACAGGCTTGTTCAGGTTGCTCAACCCTCCCCGTTAGGAGCATTTCTTCTCCAGGAGGCCTCCCTAACCAGCTACCCCTGGTGCCCCTCCCCGTTGTGGTGGCGGATCAGGGCTTGTAGTTCTGTAGACCCAAGTCCAAGTCCCTGTTACCCAGCTGGGGGATGTGCAGGCGCTTAGTGTTAAAACACAAAATCCAACCAGGTAAATCTGGACATCTAATTGGTTTTTTGAAGCGATTCCTTAATAGGGCAACATCTCCTCTAGCAAGTAGAGAGGTGCTCTGAGAAGTTGTACATATGGAAGGAGGGTGGGGGTAAGAAGTATTGGGAAAGGGGCGCCTGGGTGGCTCAGATGGTTAAGCGTCTGCCTTCGGCTCAGGTCATGATCCCAGCGTCCTGGGATCGAGTCCCGCGTCGGTCTCCCTGCTTCTTGGGAGCCTGCCTCTGCCTCTCTCTCTCTCTCTCTGTCTTTCATGAATAAATAAATAAAATCTTAAAAAAAAAAAAAAAGTATTAGGAAAAGTAGACTGTTTCAGGCCAGGACTCCCTTTTGGGGAGAAGGGTTGGGCAGGGTTTTATCATGCAAATGACTTCACTAGGGCTGATCTGAAAATTTCAGATTGACTTTTAAAAGTTCGCATTCCTCTGCGCCTTCAGCTCTGGTCATGATCGCAGGGTCCTGGGATGGAGCTACGCCCGGGGCACCTTGCTCCGCGGGGAGCCTGCTTCTCCCTCACCTTCCGTCTGCTCCCACTCCCCCTGCTTGTACTCTCTTTCTGTCAAATAAATAAATAAAATCTTAAAAAAAAATAGATCGCATTCCTCTGCTTCTGGCTGGCTCAGTCCGTGTAGCATAGGACTCTTGAAATCAGGGTCACAAATCTGAGTGCCACGTTGGCGTCAAGTTTACTTAACAAAAAATACATGTTTACATAAAAAATAGAAGGTCATGTTCCTGGAATGTGTTGAAACTGTAAGTCTTGGTTTGCTGCTGTGGGGGCCATATGACTCCAATTTGAGCTTGTTTTTTCTTTTTCTTTTTTGGGGGGGTTCTAACGCAAATCTTTTTTTTAAAATCTTATTATGTTATGTTAATCACCATACATTAATTACATCATTAGTTTTTGATGCAGTGTTCCATGATTCATTGTTTGCGGATAACACCCAGCGCTCCATGCAGTACGTGCCCTCTTTAATACCCATCACCAGGCTAACCCATCCCCCACCCCCCTCCCCTCTAGAACACTCCATTTGTTTCTCAGAGTCCATAGTCTCTCATGGTTCATCTCCCCCTATTTCCCCCCCTTCATTTTTCCCTTCCTACTATCTTCCCTATGTTTTTTTTTTTTTTAACATATAATGTATTATTTGTTTCAGAGGTACAGGTCTGTGATTCATCAGTCTTACACAATTCAGAGCGCTCATGTTTTTTTCTTTTTTAATACGAATCTTCCAACCGTTATTTTTCCTCCCAGTTACACTGAGAAATGGGATTACTTAAGGCATTACCACAAGGGTAGCCTGAGGATTAAATGAGTCCTTCTGTTAAGTCCTTAGGGTGGGGTCTAAATGTGGTGTCTGTCCAATGGGAGAGCAGCCCCCAAATGCGGAGCGACTCTCGGGGGGAAGCCGGTGGATGCGGCGGGCGGTGAAAGGATTCACCTGAGGCAGAACGAAGGCGAGAGGAGTGTACTGAGTACAGTGCTGGGGAGCAGAGGGGGCTGTCCGCCCGAGGCAGCAGGCGGGGGATGTTTTCAAAAGGGGAAGATGAGGAGGTGTGGCGATATATGGAATTCTCCCTTTTTGGTAACTGTGCCTCGCAGTAAGCAGCCCATTGGTTAGTTAGGGCCCGTGGGTATTCTGAGGTGGGTCTCCTGATGGGCCTGTCTGTATGCAGCCAGGGGATCGCTGCAGGCCCCTTTCTGCGTTCCATGCCGCAAGCCTGTTTGCCTAAAAGCGGCCTCTTCCTGGAGGCCGGGACTGCGCACCTTGGCTAACCTCAGCTGGGACCACCAGGGCGCCTCTTCTCTGTAATAGAGGAGGTGGCTATTTCACGGTCAGTGGATCTAGGCCCTTCAAGGCAGTGGCTGTTTGAGTCACCCAGGGCTGGGCTCAGTACATGCTCACTAGGGAGCTGTGCACCACCCGGGCCCAAGCTGACGGGGCCCAAACTCTCACAGCTGCTGGCCACTCCTGTCCCCCATAGGCTCTTTGGTCCCCCCTGCCCCCCGAGGTCCTAGGAAGGACCCCTTCCTTCTCCGCTCTTTCTCCTGCCACAAGCCAGCATCACAGCCCGCAGCCCTGCGGCTCCTCAGTAGGCTGTCCTGTCCCAGCCTTGCCAGCTGCCCATGGTCCCTGCCGACAGAGGGTCCCAGCAGGAGACCCACGCCCGGGGAGGGCAGCTCCCTTGTCACCCACCTCATCTCACCCAGGCTCCACTGCTGACTCCTTGCTTCACTTTAATAAAATAAATTCTGCGGAGGCCTCGGCTCTCTGCTCCCTGCACTCCGAAGTGCTCATGGTTCTCAGCTGAAGGCTGAATATCGGTATTCAAGTTTAGCAACCAGTGGGAGAGGGCTGCACGAGGGGGTGGGGGCAGAGAGCTGAGCCAGGCCCCTTCAAAGGGATGCCGCTTTCGCAGGCTGGCTTCAGCCTGAATCCTAGCAGCATCCTGGTCTCTGCTCAAATGAACCCCCACCTATGCAACCCTTGTCCCCTTAACCTGCTTTAGTTTCTCCATAGCACTTAATATTACCTATCATATTATAGATTTATTGTCTATCCTTCCCCATTAATATTTAAACTTCACAAGGGCGCCCTGGTGGCTCAGTCAGTTCAGCGTCTGACTCTTGATCTTGGCTCAGGTCTTGATCTCACCATCATGATCATGAGTTCGATCCCCACATCCTCCATGCTGGGCATGGAGCCCACTTAAAAAAAAAATTATGTATATATTTAAACTCCACAAAGGCAGGGGCGATGATTTATTAAAAGATTTAGTTCTGGACTGGGGTCCCTGGGGTGCCAAGTAGAGACTACAACAACAAAAAATGCCAGAGAGAGGAGAAAAAAACCCAAACCAATGAAATTTTTCACTGAAAATTATAAAACATAGAGGAATCCATTTTTTGTTAATAAAACATAAGAGGAATTCTTTTTTTTAAATAAAACATACGAGGAATTCTAATGCTAAGAAAGACAACAAAATCTATAATCAGAAGACAAAGTCATGTACACAGCATTAATTTTATAGAATAGGTTGACAAATATTTTTTAATAAATGTGTTTAGGGGCACAAGGAGAAGACTGAAAGAATACCTTCTATTAAATAAAAAAATTTTAAGGGGCACCTGGGTGCTGCAGTCAGTTAGACATCCAACTCTCAGTTTCTGTTCAGGTCCTGATCTCAGGGTTGTGAGATTGAGCCCCTCGATGGGCTCCATGCTGAGCACAGAGTCTGCTTGAGATTCTCTCTCCCTCTCCCTCTGCCCCTACCGCTTGTGCTCAATCTCTCTCTAAAATAAATAATAAATCTTTAAATAAAAATTTTTCAAAAAGAACAAGACATTCAAATAGGTGAAAATGAACCAAGAGGTAGACTTTTGGAAATGAGAAAAAAAGTCAGCCATTAAAAAATGTAATAGGATACGTTCCACAATTGAAACAAAGAGTATATTAGTGAATTTGAAGAAAGTACAAAATAACCTAGAATGCAGTAGTGAGATGAAGAGATTCAAATAGGGCTAATTAAGACTCATCAATGATTGAAAGAACCTCCAACATATGAAAATAGGCATCTCAGAAGATGAGAAGGGAGAAGTGACATTTGGAGAGAAAAAGCTGGGAATTTCCTGGATTGAAGAGGACACGAATCCTTTGATGATCAGTGCACTCCAGATGCCAAGCGAGGTCAAGAAAAATAAGTGTACACCTAGACACATGGTACTAAACTGCAGAATGTGGAGAATAATGAGACAATCAGAAACGCTATTTACCTAGTCCATTCAGGCTGCTATGACACAGTAACACAGACTGAGTGGTTTATAAAGGACAGAAGTCTATTTCTCATAGTTCTGGGGTTGGAGGTCTGAGATCACATGCCAGTGTGGTAGGATGAAGGCGCTCTTCTGGGTCTCAGACTTGTCATATCCTCACACAGTGGAAGGGGCAAGGGATCCCTCTGGAGTCTCTTATATAAGAGCACTAATGCCATTTATGAGGGCTCCACCTTCATGACTTAAGCGCCTCCCAAAGCCCTACTTCCAAATGCCATCACCTTGAAGGGTTGGAATTTCAACATCCAAATTTTAGGGGGACACAAACATTCAGACCATAGCAGCTATTATAAAGAAAAGATAAAATACATCTAGAGGCCCATCCATTAGATTCTCAGCCGACTGCCCATTAGCAACAATATCTGCCAGAAGACAATGGAGTAATATGTTTAAAGCCCTAAGTTTAATGCAGCTAGATTGTCATGCAGGAACAAAGACAAAATGAAGGTATTTCCAGACATAAAAAGACACAGAGAATTTACCTCCCTCAGAATGTTCTCCACAAGAAAGAGTAATTCAGCAAGAAGAGAAATGAACCCAAAAGAAGATGTGGGATGCAATACCCATTGGAGGGCACAGACATTGATAAAATATGTTAGAAAATTCAATGAACTGCCAACTTTAAAAAGGAAGTTTCTGTGATTTAAAAAAGGTGAAACTTAAACTCTAAAAAGACAATAAAAAACAAGGATGGACAAGAAGTTGCTGACTCAACAGTTCCAAGAAGGCCGTGCCACAAATTGATGGTGGTTAGGTGGGGCACCAGTTCATTCAGCCCTTAGCTTCCTCAACGGACTCAGGAATGGGCAGCCTCAACACTGCTGAGACCGGGTGTGACAGGTGGGGGTACACAGGGATAAGTGGTTGAAAGCTGACTAGAAACCAGTTGGACCCTAGATCTCAGCCTCCCCCCGCCCCCCACTTCAATTGTTGAGCAATGCCCTCTTCCACACTGGCAGAAATCTGGGGGATGACTTTTGGGATAGAGAAGACCAGGTACAAGTGTATGAAGACTATATCCAAGAAAGAAGGAATTTAGTTAACATATGCTTTATGAATGCAGGAACTGCCTTACCTTCTTCCCTACTAGGTTCCCAAGACGAAAGACCTAAAATTTGGCAACACAAGGCCAACACCAAATGGTCCATCAGAGGATGCTACAAAGAGGCTCAGGGTTGACACCACCACTTGCCATACTCCCACGGGCTCAGAGCTTCCAAACAGCTTTGTGTCTCTGATTCTTGGTCATCAACACATAAGCAAGGATCATCAGCATCTGAAGAAAGCCTCTAACATGAAAGACAGGGGCCAAAAAAACATGACAAAGCAAGCCAGCAGACACAGACTGGGAAATCAGAAGAAAAAAATAATAGAGCTATCATAAATACCCTTGGAGGCAAAAGAGGTTTTACATCCATGAAATGAGAACAGGATGCAGCTCCGTCTCTTACCAAGATGCTGAACAAGCACAACTTCTGTCTCCTTCTGCAGAGATCAGTGCCAGAGAAACTGTAGGGGGAGAAAACCAAGAAGTCTCTGAGGAACCCCTGGGAACTGTTGGAGTTGCTCTCTTGCTTGTCCCCTGCCATCACTTGGGGAGAAATAGTACCTGTTCTGTGCATAGTTGCTGTGAGGAGGTCTTCTGGTCCAGGGGTCAGCATGAGTGAAATAGAAGCTCTCTATCTGTGAGCAGCTGAGGAGAACAGAGACTAATCGTCCCTGGATAGTCTCTTCCCCAGCCCTCACTCTGCACAGCCCCAGGGCTGGTAAATTGTGATCTCCAAAGTATCACCTCCTAATCCCTGGGGAGAGGGGTGTGTGTGTGTGTGTGTGTGTGTGTGTGTGTGTGTGTGTGTGTGATACAAGAAGTTGTTTTGAGGGGTGAGCACTGAGGTTTTCTGATGTCTGGGGCTCTCTGCGCAAAACCTCATCTGCCCACCCCCCTGCCCACAGAGCTAAGGGGATGGACAAACACAAAAGTCTGGGTGTCTTCATTGTCTGACAGAGGAACCCGAGCCCCAGGGGAAAATGAGCACAGAGGAGCACAAATATTTCAAAAGAAAAACAACATATTGGATTTCAGATTCCATCAGAAGCATAAATATTAGAACAGATGGGCCAAATTTTCTAATTAGCCTCATGAGCATAGAAAGATAAAGGAAGATATTAGTAACATGAAACAAAATAAGAAAACATTAGAAAGAACCAAGCAGAAACACAGCACTGGGTATGAAAAATGTAATAGTTAAAATAGAATATTAGAAATGGAAAATATGAGAGTTGAGATACCAGAAGAGACAGGGCAATTACAGGCTGAAGAGTGACTTGGAAGGTCAGATTGAGGAAATCCTCAAGAAAGAAGAAGGAAAGGACAAAGAAATGGGAAATAGAGGGGCACCTGGATGGCTCAGCCGGTTAAGCATCGGACTCTGGATTTCGGCTCAGGTCAGGATCTCAGGATCGTGAGATCCAGCCCCGTGTCAGGCTCTGTGCTGGGTGGGGAGCCTGCTTAATATTCTCTCTCCTCTGCCCCTCCTCCCTCTAAAAAAAAAGAAATGGAAAACAGAGAAGAAAAATGAAGAGATGTAGAAGTCATTAAACCAAACCCACATTCAAGGGACAGGAAATTAAGCTCCACTTTTGAAGGGACAACTGTCTAAGAAGTGTGGATATTCTATCCACCACACTGGGGATGGGTTTTTCTTCTTAATGCATCCTGCTTGGAATAAATGAAGATTGATGTCTTTCATCAATTTTAAGAAAATTCTCAGCTATAATCTCTTCAATTCTCTATTCTATTTTCTCCTCTTGGGCTTTTGTCAAACATATACCAGATTATCTCATAATATCTCGTAACCTCTTTTTTAGTTCCATGTCCTTGTCTGGACTGAATTATCGGTAATTCCTCATATTGATCTTCTAGTTCACTAATCTTTCAATTAAGTCTTCAGTTGGGTCCAATCTGCTAGTGAGCCCTGAATTTTTTTATTTTAAAAATTATATTTTTGGTGGGGCGCCTGGGTGGCTCAGTCGTTGGGTGTCTGCCTTCGGCTGGGGTCATGGTCCCAAGGTCATGGGATTGAGCTGCATCGGGCTCCCCGGTCCGCGGGAAGCCTGCTTCTCCCCCTCCCACTCCCCCTGCTTGTGTTCCCTCTCTCGCTGTGTCTCTCTCTGTCAAATAAATAAATAAAATCTTTAAAAATAAATAAATAAAATAAAATAAAATTATATTTTTGGGGCGCCTGGGTGGCTCAGTCGTTAAGCGTCTGCCTTCAGCTCAGGTCATGATCCCAGGGTCCTGGGATCGAGCTCCACATGGGGCTCCTTGCTCAGAGGGGAGTCTGCTTCTCCCTCTGCCTGCCGTTCCCCTTGCTGTGCTCTCTCTCTCTCTGACAAATAAACAATATCTTTTAAAAAAATAATAAAATCATGTTTTTCATTTCTCAAAGTACTACATGTGTATCAGTATTGGTCAGTTCCCCCCAGTTTTGATAATCTTTCGTTGCTGGCCCATTTCAGTGATTCGGACCCTCATTTCTTTATACTCCCTACATGGTTACTCTATCCCTCTATCTAATGATTCCAGTATCTGATATCCTGAGGAAATTAACCTTCTTGCTGGTTGTTTCTCCTGCCCCTCACCCATGGGAATTTGCTTTCCTTGGAGGTTTTATTTTTCTAAGATTTTATTTTTAAGTAATCTCTACCTCCAAGGTGGGGCTCAAACCCACAACCCCGAGATCAAGAGTTGCACACTCCACTGACTGAGCCAGCGAGGTGCCCCTGGAGATTTTTTTACTATGAGTTCACATTGTTAGATATTAATCTGTGGAAATTTTGGGGCCTTAATTGAGGATGAACTTCTCTGGAAAATGTTTGCATTTTCTTTTGCTGGATACGGAGGGGTGTACCAAAACAGGGCTGGTGTCACCGTAGCCAACTTTGAGGGTCCCAGCTTATTACAGGGGTTTGAGTTTAGGTCATCCTGGCTGCTGACCAAAAACTTTTCTTGCATCGCTTACAAGCATGGACACGTGCATTCAGGGCAACCCCATCTCTGCTGTATGCTCCGAATGTCACGCTTTGGTTTCAGCTCATGTTGTCCCCTGGAGATTTCACTTAAACTCCTGCAGGATAAAGCTGATGGTGGTGACCAGACTTGTTAGGGTCACCACCATCTACTTCCAGAGGTGAAAGTCCTAGGAATCATTTACCATGAAAATATCCAGAAAAAAAAAATAGAGAACTCAGCAGAGTTGCTGAGTTTGACATAAAAAATGCATAATATTTCTATAGCACAAGTAATAACCAATTAGAAAATACAACAGAAAAAAACGTCATTCACAATTGCAACAAAATTTAAAGCACTTAAGAATAAATCTAGCAAAAGATATGCGAGACCTTTATGGAGAAAAATCACAAAGTATTATTGAAGAACATAAAAAGAAGATTTGAATAAATGGAGATTTTTAAATGTTCATGGGCAATATTCATGGGTTGGAAGATACTATCATAAAGGTGTCAGCTCTTCTGAATTTAATCTATAAATCCTTTACAGTACAAATGAAAATTCCTATGAAATTTTTTATGGGACTTGACAAGCTTATTCTAATATTAATATGGAAGAGCCCCCTCCCCCCCGCCAAAAAAGGGAAAGCTAAGATAATTGTGAAGAAGGGTGGGGACGGGGGGGGAACTTTCCATATGAGATATGAAGATTTATTATAAAGTCATATTAAGACAGTGTGTTATCAGCACAGGTGCAGAAAAGTAGCCCCATGGAGGCAAACAGACTAGAGTCCAGCAAATAAACCCACTCATATTTGGAAACCTGATAGATGAGGGAGGCTGCATTACATTAGCTGGGAAAAGAAGGACTATTTTATAAATTGATGCTGGGACAAATTATTATCTTTATTGGATAATCAGTCATCATAGATCCCAGACAAAAATTCTTTGTAAATTAGACTTCAATGTGAAAAGCAAAACTTCTTTAATTCTTAGAAGAAAACAGAGTAGAATATCTTTGTGATTTCAGGTTGGGAAGAGATGGATATCTTAAACAAGACACAAAAGCTCCCAATTACAGAAAACGATTCATAACTTTGACCTCATTAAAATTAAGAACTTTTCTACAACAAAAGATACTATGAACACAAAGACAAAACGCAGATTGGAGTTTTTTGCAATGCAAATAACCCGCAATGAGTTAGCATCTAGAGTATCTTAAAATGTCCTCCAAGTCAATTTTTTAAAAAGACACAATAAAAAAATGACAAATGATGCAAACAGGCGCTTCGAATGGTAGGAGCCCAAATGGTCAATAAGCCAATCTGAAAAACTGCTCAACATCAAAAGTCATCAGAAATTGCACATTAAATATACATCAAGACATTGTCAGATAGTAGACATTTAGTATTAATATACGTTTACATGTTTAAGGGTATAAACTGGTATAATCTCTTTCTTTTCTTTCTTTCTTTCTTCCTTTTTTTCTTTCTTTCACAGAGAGAGAGAACAAGCAGGGGGAGTGGCAGGCAGAGGGAGAGGGAGAAACAGGCTCCCCGTTGCGCCTTGGCTGGATCCCAGGATCCTGGGGTCATGACCTGAGCCAAAGGCAGCCACCTAACTGACTGAGCCACCCAGGCACCCGTGGTATAATCACTTTCAAGAGCGATTTGGGAAAATCCAGCAGCGTTGAGGGGTTTGTCCTTACGCCCAGCAATCCCACTCCTGGGCAGATTCCCTAAGGAAATCACTATGCAGTTGCCTAAGGAGACTATAAACAGGAACGCTAACCCCAGCTCTGTCTGCAATCATGAAAAACTGGAATCACAGGAGAATGAATAACAGAATACAGGCCTGCTATTATAGTAAGTGAACAAGAGCTACATATATCAATGTGGATGCCTCTGAAACCACAGGGTCTAAATCAAGTAACAGAAAAAAATGCATGCCGTCTAATGCCATTTATAAAAAGTTCCAAAATATGCAAAACTAGTCTATATATTGTTTATGGTTATGGTTACTACATAAATTTGTAGGAAAAGTATAAAACCATGGATGGAAAGTCAATACAAAAATATGTTAAAAATTGATAAAGCTGAGTATTTGATAAAGTAGGCACATGGGTGCTTTATTATAGCATTCTCTTTACTTGTCTTAGTTTTTGAAATATTTATTTTTGAAATAAAAAGAGCACTCCATTGCTGTGGGGGTGGCTTTGACAGTGGTGGGCGTGAGAGGTGGTGTGTGGCGGGGGAGGGGTGCGGCGAGATGGGGAGGGAAGATGGGATTTAGATTTGTCCTTGTGGTTGTGGGTTTGTTTTTGCTTTGTTTTGTTTTGTCTTAAACAACTCTGTAGAGGCTAAGTGCAAATTTTAAAGTCTGACAATGTCAAGGGTTGTCACTGAAGTCGGGAAATAGCACCCTTGCACAGGGCTGGCCTGGGTCTAAGTCCGTTCAGTGGTTTTGTTGGCAATCCAGTGGTAGCTGCACAGTTGTTCAAACCCAGGTGCAGGGAGACCCATGCACAGACCTCCAGTGTGGCAACAATCCCAGTGTTCTGCCAAAGAAGGATGGAAAGTAGACTGTGGTACATGTATCGGCTGGAATCCTAGCATAGCTATCTTAGGTCTTTGCCAGACTAATCCCTTGAAATCTTGAGAAGCTTAACTAAAAAGCTTCTACACAGCAAAGGAAACCATCAACAAAATGAAAAGCAACCTGCAGAATGGGAGAAGATATTTGTAAATCGTATATCTGATAAGGGGTTAATATCCAAAATATATAAAGAACTCCTACAACTCAATAGCAAAAAAAAAAAAAAATCCAATTAAAAAATGCGCAGAGGAACTGAATAGACATTTTTCCAAAGAAGACATACAGGTGGGCAACAAGTACATAAAAAGATAAAAAAGGTGCTGAACATCAGGGAAATGCTAATCAAAACTACAATGAGATATGACCTCACACCTGTTAGAATGGCTATCATAAAAAAGACAACAGATAAGTGTTGGTGAGCATGTGGGGAAAAGGAACCCCTGTGAACTGTTGGTGAGAATGCAAACTGGTGAGGCCACTATGGAAAACAGTATGGAAGTTTTTCAAAAAATTAAAAATAGAACTACCATATGATCCAGCAATCATACTTCTGGGTTTATATTCAAAGGAAATGAAAACAGGATATCAAAGAGATATCTGCACTCCCAACTTCATTGCAGCATTCATTATTTACAGTAGCCAAGATGTGGAAACAACCTATGTGTTTGCCAAGAGGTGAATGGATAAAAAAGATGTGAGATACATGCATACATATATACATGTATATACATATATATATACACACACATATATAATGGAATATTGTCTAGCCATTTGCAGCAACATAGGTGAGGCCATTATGCTAAGTGTAATAAGTCAGACAGAGAAAGACAAATACTGCATGGTATCACTTATATGTAGAATCTAACAAATAAACAAGAAGAGTCAAACTCATAGAAACAGAGTAGAAAAATGGTGCCAGGGGCTGGGAGTAGGGGAAGTAGGGAGAGGTTGGTAAAAGAATACAAACTTACAGCCGTAAGATGAATAAGGTCTAAGGACCTAATGTATAACATAGTGACTATAGTTGATAACATTGCCGTGTATAATTGAAATTTGCTAGCAGAGTAGAACTTAAATGTTCTTGTTTAAAAAAAAAAGTAAGGGGCGCCTGGGTGGCTCAGTTGGTTGGGCGACTGCCTTCGGCTCAGGTCATGATCCTGGAGTCCCGGGATCGAGTTCCGCATCGGGCCCCCCCGCCTCAGCGGGGAGTCTGCTTCTCCCTCTGACCCTCTTCCCTCTCGTGCTCTCTATCTCTCATTCTCTCTCTTTCAAATAAATAAATAAAAAATCTTTAAAAAAAAAAAAGTAGGGGCGTCTGGCTGGCTCAGTTGGTAGAGTATGCAACTCTTGATCTCAGGGTTGTGAATTTGAGCCCCACATAGGGTGTAGAGAATTACTTAAAAAAATAAAATCTAGGGGAGCCTGGGTGGCTCAGTCGTCAAGCTTCTGCCTTCGGCTCAGGTCATGATCCCGGGGTCCTGGGATCGAGCCCTGCATCGGGCTCCCTGCTCGGCGGGAAGCCTGCTTCTCCCTCTCCCACTCCCCCCCGCTTGTGTTCCCTCTCTCGCTGTGTCTCTCTCTGTCAAATTGAAAAAAAAAAAAAAAAAACCTTTAAAAAAAAAATAAATAAAATCTAAGGGAAAAAAAGATGTATGAGGTGATGGATTAACTAGATGGAAGAATCCTTTCGCAATGTATACATATACCAAATCATCACAATGTACACTTTAAATATCTTATAATTTTATTTGTCAATACTTCAATAAAGCTAAAAAGAGAGGAATTATCTATTTTCCCATAATATGAAATGCAAATACACATGTATAGTCATTTGTCATCTCTCTTCTTATGGTGGCTTTTGCCTTACAGACTATTTTTTTTATTTCTACATAGCCCAATCTATCAATCTTTTTTTTTTAAAGATTTTATTTATTTGACAGAGATAGACACAGCGAGAGAGGGAACACGAGCAGGGGGAGTGGGAGAGGGAGAAGCAGGCTTCCCGCCGAGCAGGGAGCCCGATGCGGGGCTCGATCCCAGGACCCCGGGATCATGACCTGAGCCGAAGGCAGATGCTTAACGACTGAGCCACCCAGGCGCTCCTCTTTTCTTTTTTTTTTAATTAAGTAAACTCTATGCTCACTGTGGGGCTTGAACTCACAACCCCGAGATCAAGAGTCACGCTCTACCAACTGAGCAAGCCAGGTGCCCCTATCAATCTTTTCTTTTATGGCATCTAGGTTTTGTTTTGTACTTTAAAAGACCTTCTTCACTTTGAGTTATAAAAACTTCTCCTATGGCAAAAAAAAAAAAAAAAAAATTTAGATCAATATGGAGAGATCTCAAATGACAGTGTTCAGTAAGAAAAAAAAAACAAGGTACCAAATGATATGTGCAACACAATACTGGTTTATGTAAATAAAAACTGCAAAACAGTTACATATTTTCTGTGAACACAATTATGTACATAAAATGCATTTTTAACAATCGGAAGGAACTCACTGAATTCATAATAGTGTTTCTCCCAGTGGTGGGAGATTAGAACCGGGTGGTGGTGGAAGTCGGGGGAGATGTTAGTTTTATTCATTATGCCTACATTTTCTTGGTAAAGGACACTGCATTCATATGTTATTTATATACTTTTTAAAGGTGTAAATATAAAATGCAAGAAAGAAGAACACAAATGCCAGAATGTTTTGCAGAGGTGATTTCTTGGGGGTGAAAGTATAGACAATGACATCTTTTTCCTTGCATTTTTGGGGTATGATTTTTATATATTCTTTGAACTATTTGCCATTCAGGGAGATTATGAAGAGCAAATAAAGTATTACATACCAACTGTCCTGTGGACTCAAATGTGCATTACAATAATAGAGTCCCAATACATATTTGCTGATTTGGAGGTAGAGAAAGGGCAACAGCTGCTTTGGAGAAGCCTTGCTCTCAAGTGGAGCAGACACGGGTGTCTCCTGCCATGCTAAGGGGGTGGGCATGGGTGTGTGGGTGAAGGTGGGTGCTGACACCTCCGCAGGGTGGGGATGGGATCAACTGCTGTCAAGAACCCAAACTTTTGCGTAAGACTCACTTGGGTTCAATTTCTTACTCCACCTCCAAGTAGTTATATACATCGCAGGCACATCACTTCAGCTGCCTGAGCCTCAGTTTTCTCATCTGTAAAATGGGGCAGATAAGGATCACTTTGCAGAGGGGCTGGTAATCACTGACTCAGCTCTGGAAACCTTAAACTTATTCAGTTCATCCTCCAAATACCCACCCTTCCCACCCACTCCCATGAAGAGTTCAGAATCTTGCCCCCTTTTTCTGGGGCATGAAAGTGGTAGGCCCATCAGATCATAGCCAAAGTGCCTTTCTCCAAACACTGGGTAAGCAAGTGATATTGGTAGATATCCAACCAATTGAAGAATTCCTGATTTAAACAAAGTTCAACAGGCTCATTGAGGGATTTGTCTGAGTCTTAAATTCTACTGCACCCTTTGGGATTCCAAGGAGAATTTTACACAAGAGGACTGTCCATGGTTCCCTTAACTTCCAGAACAGTGGGGCTCTTGTTCAAAGAATACATATTAAGTGTCTTGTGGAGCCAGAGTCCCAGAACACCATATCAGAAGTAGATGATGTAATTGGATTAAAGCGATTTTAATGATCATTCTTTGTCTTATGAAGCCCTGGGCTTTTAGACTGTGGTTGAGGGTAGGAGGGCCCCCAAGCCCAGAGCTCCCAATCTCATCCTTTTGGGATGGATGGGTGATTATGAACTGCAGTGGGAGGGGACAGGGCAGGGGTCCCAGATTCAAATCATCTGGAGAACTTCAGCCACACCACCTCCACCTCCCTCTCCCTATCTGTCTGAGCACCCCGTGGCCTAGGTTCTTGCCCTCTTCCCAGAATCACTAGCTTTCAAATGCAAGGCCTGATGCCATGTAGGTGCTCAGCACATGTGGTTTTCACCACAATACAATTCTTCACCCCAGTATCGTGTTTAAAGAATTTTCTTATTTTGATGGTGAGGTAAAGTTTCTCAGCTTTGAAAAATAGATGATTGTGTTTGGCTAGTTGGGGAAGATATATTTATTAACCTTTATTTACCAAAAAATGTCAGACATAGATAAAAGTAGAGGGAATTGTTTGATGAACCCAGTGAGGGGATTTTGCTCACAAAGTTAGGTTAGCTTCTAACTTATTGAGTGGGACTTACACGCCAAGATTTTTTTTTTTATTTTTTATTTTTTTTTGAGAGAGAGAGAGCCTTGAGCTGGAGGAAGGGGTAGAAGGAGAGGGAGAGAGAGAATCTTAAGCAGGCTCCACGCCCAGTGTAGAGCCAAAGCGGGGCTCAATCTCACCACCCTGAGCTCATGACCTGAGCCAAAGTCACAAAGTCACCGACTGAGCCACCCAGACACCCCCCCCCCAGATTTTTTTAAAATTAAACTTTTTATTTTGAGATAATTATAGATTCACATGTACCTGTAAGAAATGATACAGAGAGATCTCATGTGCTCTTTACCCAATTTCCTTCAGTGGTAGCATCTTACCAAACTATAGCACAAAATCACAAACAGGAAAGTAGCTTTGATACAATCTACTGATGTGATTTTCCCAGTTTTCCATGTACCTGTGTGCATGCGTGCATGTGTGTGTGTGTGCGTGTGCACGCGGGCGCATGTGCACTTAGGTCTACATAATTTCATCACATGTGTACCACCACTGTCAAGATACAGAACAGTCCTATGCCCACAAGGATCCCCTTCTCTCACATCTCCAGTCATGGATTTTGAGTGCATCATGTGAGAGATTAAGGAGAGGGGGGATAAAAGGGCAAAACCCAGTGTGACAAAATAGGAAATATATATTTGATATCTGTCCTGGTTCCCAGTACAGAGCTCCTAAAACCCTTGTAATTTCCTAAGAGATAGGGATGCTAGGAGCATCTTTTGTGCTAACATTTGGTCTTTCACCCAGAGCCCCTAAGCCCCTGGGAATTTCCTGGGTGATAGGAGCATTTTTAACTCTAAGGAGGAGACTCTTGGTGGGCTCTTGGATAGGGGCTGGCCATAAGAAAAACTAAACCGTGATAAAAAAACTTAGAACTTGCCACCCCCCTCCCATCCTCTGGAGAAGGGAGAAGTGTTGGAGACTAAGTTAATCATTGATCTTGCTACACAATGAGGCCTCCACAAAACCCCTGAAGTATGGGGTTCAGAGAGCTTCCATGTTGGTGAACACATCCCCATGCCGGGAGGGTGACATACTCCAACTCCATGGGGACAGAAGCTCCTACATTTGGCACCCTTCTGTACCATGCCCCGTTCTGACTGTTCTCTGTATCCCTTATCATTTCCTTTGTAACAAACCAGCAAACATAAGCAAGTGCTGCCCTGCATCCTAAGCTGGCATAACAAAGTATCAAACACAAGGAGAGGGTTATGGGAACCCCCAATTTGTAGCCAAGTTGGACAGAAGTGGAAGTAACCTTGGACCCACTACTTGGCGACTGGAGCAATCTGGTGGGACTGAGCCCTTGGGCTGTGGGGTCTGCAGTAACTCCAGGCAGATAGTGTCAGAGTTGAATTCTAGAACATCCAGTTGTGTCCAGATAATTGGAGAATGGGTCATTGGGGTAAACCGTCCCCCACATTTGGTGTTGGAAGTGTTGGGAAGAAAGAAGAACCAGTGAAGGTTTTGTCTTCCGAGGAGCTGCAGTGGGAGAGGTATTTCGTAAAAAGAACAGAGGTGATGAAAGGGGGTTTTCAGATGTGTCGTGAGTGATTGCAGCTCCTCCATCTCCCCCCGAATCTAAAGTGTCACCCTCAGTTCTTTTAGAGTTGGATTTGGCTGGCAAGGCTGTGCCGAGGTGCTGACTCACGTTCAAGTGAAATCTCAGCTGATCCCCACCACGACAGGATGGGCAGGAGGTATTATCTTCATAAGGGACTTGCCCAAGGTCACACAGCAGGTAGGCAACAGGCTCTGGGAAAATCCAGGTTTGGAATGTAGTGCTCCCTGTACTCATGTCTGGCTAAGTCCATCAAGAGGAAAACAGAAACAAACTCAAAGTGGCCCAGTGGGAACTCCTGCTTGCCCCAGCTCTGCTCCTTCCCAGGGATGCCTCAGTGCATGGAGTCACCATCAAGTCATCCTTGACTCACGTCCTGCTCTCACCCCCACATCTTGTGAATCATCATGCCCTGCACCCTTGCACATCTGGAACCCTTCTCATCACCTCCACCGTAACCACCCAAGCCAAGCCTCATCACCTCCCAATGGATTATTTTGCAAAAGCCTCCTAAACAAATAAACTTTACCCCCAACATGGGACTCGAACTCACAACCCCAAGATTAAGAGTCGTATGCCCTAGTGACTGAGCCAGCCAGCCAGTTGGAGGGGCCCCCTAACTAGTTTCTTTGCTTCACCTGTTGTCCAGGTTGAGTGGGCCAAATCTGGTCTATGAGCTTAAGACGATTTTTACGTTATTAAATGGTTGGGAAAAAAATGCCAAAGAATAATATTTTGTGACACATGAGAATATGAGATTCAGATTTTATTGTCCATACGTAAATTTTATAGGAATACAGTCATGATCATTTGTTATGTATTGCCCGTGGCTGCTTCCACAGAGCTGAAGAGTTGCCACAGCGATCATAGGACCCTCAAAGTCTAAAATCATCACTACCAGAGCCTTTACAGATATTTGCCCACATCATCCCCTCCCCAATCTCCTCCATAGGATTCCTCCTCCTCCCAGAGGGAGACCAGATGTCCCAAAGGTGCCTTCCCACCTCTCTGACTCATCCCCTCTCACCCCTCCCCACCAGCACCACCGCACTCAAGTTGTGCTGGCTTTGCGTCCCCTCCCCCCCATCCATTGTATGTGCTCACCTTTCCTCCTCAGAAATGCTGTTTCTCTGTCGCAATCCTCTTCTGCTCTTTGTGCGACTGCCTCCTTTTTCTCCAGGTCTTCACTCTTGTGTCACCTCTTCAGAGAGGCCTTCCTTGTCCACTCCCACCCCTGTCCCACCATCTCATTCCCTGCTCATCTCCTCATGGCACTTTTGTCTACTTGTGTGTCTTCTCTCAGCCCCACTGGGACATAAGCTCCATCTGGGCAGAGCTCATAGTAGATGCTCAACAATTGTTTGCTAATAAATGAATAAATGAATGAATGAACGTGAGGCCTTTCTTGGCCCAGGTGCTGTCTATTTCCCTAGCAGGGTGACTTCTGTCTCCTGGAGGGACTTATTCCCATCAACTCCACCTCAGTGTTTTTTTCTCCTCTTGGTCCCATTGCTGTTATTAACCACCATGAGTTTCTTTTCCAAGGAAGTTGTCAGCCTTAAGGTCATCGGTCTGCAAAGAATAAAGGAGACAGAGGGTACTTAACCAGTTTAAGGAAGAAATGTCTCCCCTTCTCAGCAGGGGAAATAGCTCCTCCTTCTACTATCAAAAGCCCCAATCCATAAAAAAGATGAGTCATGTAAACATTCGAGTTTGGTGACTGGTACAAATAGAAAAAGTTTCAACTCACTTATTTTTCTAAGTAACAGGAAACAACCTCAGCCAATGGACACGGCAAATTGCAATGTCATAGACAGATGGGGCGTGTGAATATGTGAAAGGTACGGTGGCCGGGGTAGATTGGCTAGATTATGCCCCAGTAAAATGACAATCCCCAAATCTCAACGTCTGAAAACAACTCAGCTTTATTTCCTGCTCACATTGCACTTCCGGAAGGAGTTGACGGAGACCATCGAACATGGTGGTCACCCAGGAACCCAGGATGGCAGAGCAGCTGCCAACTTGAATGTTGCTGGTTACTGTGCCAAAAAGGGACCTTAAGTGCTCTGATGGAGAAGTGCAGAGCACTTCCAGCCACTAGCCAGAGCTAGTCACGTGTGCTCAGCTCCCAGTCATGAGGGACAGGAAGGCAATCCTATCTTGTGCCTGGAAGGCAGAGGGTTGGGAGTATTTGATGAACAACAATAATGACAACCACACAGGGTGAAGAAAACTTGTCTCTTTAGAGGAAAAATAAGACCAAGGGAGGAGAAGGGAGGGCAAGAAAGATAGGAGTTGAGGAAGAGAGGCCTCAGAGGCTCCCACAGGCACCCAATCAGCCTAGCAACTCTGGTCACATTTGTTTGTTCACCTGAGCTGTAAATTTCTGTCGGTCATCTATTGTCATGGTGTTTGAAAAGCTGATTATGCACTATTCAGAGTTCTTCAACTACTCTTTACTCTTACACATTCATAACACCCTTCCAAATGGGTGAGTCACAGCAATCCTCCTCAGGTAAAATTATTCTCCAAGCCCTTGCTTCAGTGAGCGGTAGCATATAATCCCCGGGCAACGTTCCACACCAAGCCATGAACTCAGTAATAGGCACAGTTGTTCACAGTATTTCACACATACCTAGCACTAACAACTGCAGATCAGTAAAAGATGACTCAGATTTCTCTTGAGGGCTGACCCTAAAATGTGTTTTCCATTTATACCTGACCCCTCCAGTTCAGTTAGTAACTTCCTTTGGAGCAGCGTCGTTCAACAGAACTTTCTGCAATGATGGAATTGTTCTGCACTTGCACTGTCCCATATGGTAGTCCCTAAGTACAAAAGCTGGTCATGGTGTGTTTGATTCCAATAGCTCTTTCTGACTCACGTGGCCTTGCTTCAGCTCTCCTATCCAGGAAAGATGTCTAGACTGTTCCTTATATGGGTGGCCTCTAATCCGATGGGGGGTAGACGGCTGACCAAGGGGTATTCTTCCATCCACAGGCTGGCCCCAGCCCTGGAAGGTGGCCCACATGCATGGAGTCTTTGAAGGAGCCGTGGTGATGGGCTAAGCCTATCAGGCTGCCTCCCCTGGAATTTGAAAAGTGTCAGCCAATCAGCAGTGAGAGGAGGTGGGAGCAGGCAAACAGAACAGAAGAAGTGGTTAAGAGAGATGGGTTCCTGACAGCTGTCAGGGTTCTAATCCCAGTTCTCAGCTGCTGAGATCCTTAAACAAACATGCAAATAAAGTACCCTTTCCCTTAAGGCGGACCGAGTGACTATTTGTTCTTTGCTTCCAAAGAAATTAAGTAACTAAAATTCCTCCAATTCAGGGTCTCTCAACCTGGCATTATTGACATTTGGGGCTACTTGGTTCTTTGTTGTGGGGCTGTCCCCTGCATTGCAGCATCTTTGGCTTCTACCCACTGGGTGCCAGTAGCACTGTCTGTCCACCCTCTGCCAGTCATGATAACTAAAAATGTCTCCAGACATCGCCAAATGACCCCGGGTGGGCAGGTGGAGGGGGGGACAAAAATACCCACTCCCCACCACCCTGGAGAATCAACCCTGCGGAACTGTATCCCAAGTCGACCTCCTCTGGCCTCCTTGAGGACAAAAAGATAAAAGCAGCCCCGTTTATTCCTAGCAAATTCACAGTTCTCCCTCCCTCTCTTCTCCAGGCTAAATAAAGATAGCTTTTTTAGTCTTTTTCCTAGAGTCTGTTTCACAGATATTGATGGCGACATCTGAAGATGAGACTGGAACCATTTGGTTGAGAGGGACTCTGTTCCCTTAACTCTACCTATTTATAGAGACAGGAGAACAGACACATCCACGCAGCCCTGTGACAGTGGCAGCTCTGTGGTCAAGGAAGTAGCACCTTGCAGAGCTCGGTGCTAGAGCTCAGAGCCGTTCTTCCCGTGAGCTGGTTCAGACCTGCTGAGCCAACAAACTGCTAATTTACAAAAAAGAGGGAAATGATCCTTCAAGGCTATTGACATTGATTTCTTCCCATCCTTCTGAGTATTCCAACCGTTTCTGCAGTCTCTCCACCTGGTATTCTCCCAGATACCTCAAACTCAATCAAAACCAACCTCCTTGTCTTCTTCCTCAAATCCATGCTTCTTCTGTTGTTTCCAGTGTTTTCTATTGTGTCCACCTAGTTTCTCAAAGGGGAAGCCTGAGAGTCATCCTCTGAATGGATGTGAAAGGAAGATATTGATACAAGAATCTGGAGAGCAAGTTAGTGGCCAACTCATGGAGAATTTTGTGCACTGTGCTAAGGCTTTTTGTTGTTGATGGCTGCTCCTCCCCTTGCTCATCAGCCATTTCCTCACTAACTTCCCACAGCTTGACTTGCATCCCATCAAGCCACTCTAAATGCTCCCACCATATTCACACATCCCACCCACGGGGAGGGATTATATAGGGTGTGCACCCCAGAGGGCCAGAAATCTCGGGGCCATCTTAGAATTCTACCTCCCACAGCCCCTAAGTCTGGACCCTACTGCCCCTGTTTCAAACTCAGCATATTCAAAACCACTTACTTTCCTAAACTGACTCCATGTTTCAACTTCACCATTTAAGGAAATGAGGCGATGGCACAGGCTTTAGCTCTCCCCCACTATCTAAATCCCTCTTCTTTTTAGAAACAGAATCTACTTCTACCAGAGCTGATATCTCAGCATTTTTCATTGGGTACTTAGAAAAGACCACTTAGAAAACAAAGACCACACTTCTTCCGCATCTCTTGCAAATAGGTGTGGCCATAAGACTAATTTCTGGACAGTGGGATAGAAGTGGAAGTGATGAGTGGTTGCTCTAAGGAATCTTCTTCAAGTGACCCCAGCTCTTGCCTTTCGCCAGTTCTTCCTTCCTTTCTCCATACGGATGCTGGAACTCAAGTGCCACCAGCTGGTACCATGAGAATAAAGACCACACCCCAGGATGGCAGATGAATGAGTCGTCAGAAGCCTGGATCTCCAAGAACTTTGTAGAACAGGGCTGCCTTCCCAGCTTTGAATTGCAGACCTCTGGACCTACAACCAGTAGAGAAATAAACTTCTATTGTGTTTAAGCCATTGTTGATTTGTGTGTCTGATACTCAGAGTTAAATATAATCCTAACCAACACAGGGGGTATTTCTTTAGTCCCGCTAGACATGAAAACTTACATTTATTTTTCTCCCCTCAATCCTCTAAGCTCTTATGCCCACAAAGGTCCTTAGTCCTGTTGATTCTTCCTTTGTGCTTCACCTCACACTCACGCCTTCTTTTGCAATTTCCACTGCCTGGTCTGATCCCAGCCTGTTCTCGTGACTCCATCTCTCTCCCTTCAAGCAAAGCTGCACAACCTCCAGATTCCTGAGGTATCACATTCATCATGTCACTCCTCGTCCTTAAACCCTAATCCCTGGGCTCCTGTTGTGCTTAGCAGGATGAAGCCCCAACATTTCACCCTGTCATTAAACTGTTCCATAGTACAACCCCAACGTTTTCAACTTCTTCCTCTTATACGGATCTTCCCCAAAATCCAGGAGTCCCCCAGACAGCCCATTTTGTCCTTTACTTTGTGCTGGAGATCCTCAGCCCTGGCCACACATTAGAATCATCGAGAGCCTTGAATATGACCAGTGCCCAGCATGTTAGCACTCAACACAGGAAGGCGTTATTTCCTGTGAGCCACAAAGCAGCCCCATGGGATGTAGCTACTCTCATTATCACCATTCTACAGAAGAGAAAACAAGAAACTTAGGAAGTTCAGGACATTTTTCCTGGTCAGATAGCCAGTGAGTCATGAGCCAGGATTGCAACAGAAAAGACTAAACCTCTAAACCACTACCATGTAGTCCCTTGGACTATATTACAGATAATTACAAATTAAAAATTATTTGGGCACCTGGGTGTCTCAGTCAGTTAAGCATCTGCCTTCGGCTCAGGTCATGATCCCATGGATGTGAGATCGAGCTCTGCATCAGGCTTCTTGCTCTTTGGGGAGCCTGCTTCTCCCTCTCCCACTTCCCCTGTTTGTGTTCCCTCTCTCACTGTGTCTTTCTGTCAAATAAATAAATAAAATCTTTTAAAAATTAAAAATAATTTCTGACAGCATGGAACATGATCAATTGCTAATAAATCACAAAATACAAATGAACATTTAAAAACTACAAATGCCTGGTCCTCGCCTGAGACCAGGGGAATCGGAGTTTCTTGGGAGTGGGGTCTGAATATCTTTATACCATCTTCAGATTTATCCCAACGTGATTCTAAGGTGCAGCCAGAGTTGAGACCCACTGCTTTATGCAGTTGTTCTCACCTACCTGTCTTCCTTTCATTCCCTCTCCCCACTCCAGGTCCTACTTATCTTTTGGGGTTCAGTCCAAGTGTTAGGGTATAGCCGGCCAGCTCTCTCCAGCCTGAGTGATCCGTTTTCTGAATGTTGGTTGCAAAACTTGTCCACACCAGCTGAGCTGGCACCTATTCTACCTCTCAGTTGGAATCTAACTCTTGGCTTTATGCCACTGGATCCTTGGCAGGTATTCCAAATTTAATCATTTGCTGCTCAACTACCTCCACCTCTGCCCAAAAGAGCAACAAGCACAATTGTTCCTCTATCAGAAGCAAGACCTGAACTTAGGGTCCTGCAAAGTTGTAACCCTGGCTCAGTGCTCCCCTCCCAGCACCTGGAATCCAGGAAGATACGGGGAAACAGATTGTGGTTAAGTGAAAGGAACGCCAACACAGTGGAAGAGAAGAATGTGGACAAGGATTTTCCAGGACTCTCAGATTCAGATGTGGAGGTTGGCAAAATGATGATGGGGATGATGGTGCCTCTAGAGAACAGGTTGGACCCATGTACTGGGAAATGTGGAGAGCAAAGCTGAGGCAGGGCCTGGGATAATATCTGATGGTCAAGGAACAGGAACTGAGAGGGTAATTTGAGTAAAAGTGGCATGTGACGAATTGAAATTGTTGAATGACTGAATGAATGGATTTTCACCTGTGTTGTTGGGAAGAATTTAGGGGTTGTAGCATCCTCACTTAATACAGAAGGCCGCCAGCCAAGAGAAGCTAAGAAGGCATCAGATGGAGGGCCTGTTGGGAAGGAGAGAGCCCATGGCCACCAGAAGCTCAGCCAGCCAGAGGTCAGATCCAAAGAGAGCAGCCCACTCTGCCACTTGACTGTCTATAGCTCCCAGGTTCAAGGATCTTGGGGCTCCTGTTGGCTGGGCCAATTTTTGCTGAAGACAAGGGTATGGCCAGGTCTTGCTGACAACCCTGCTTGAGTATTCCATTCCACCATGAAGCAGGTGATGAAAAGAGTCTTAGGGAGGGGGCATTACTTGTATTGAATTACATGATAACTTAATGGCAATACTGGGATTCGAAGTCAATTTTCCTAATTCCAACCCAATACTCTTTCTTCTTGACTCTGTGGCCAAGTTAGTCACTTTGCCTTTGCAGGGCTCCAAACAAGGCCTCCACTGGGAGACTGGGGGGCTCTCTTCCTGGCCTATCTGTGTTCAGCAGGAGGTTCTAGGTCTTCTCTGACCGAACACGTTCTTGCAAACAAAGTGGAGGCTGAGTGTGACACAGAGCAGCCTCTGGGGAGAGAGCTGGCTGTCTCTTCCCTAGATCACTGGCCTTCTGGTCCCATTGCCATCAGCATCACACAGTGAGGTCAGCCACTGCCTTCTACGCCCCATGGGAAGCCTGGCATGAAGATCAACTTTGCAATGAAACCTGCCGCCTGATAATCAACAATATCTTGATCTTCCCAGGTTGGGGCTGGAGGAAGGTGGAGGTCTAGTCCAGAGTGTAACTGTATGGGAAAGGCCAGCCAAAGTGGTCAACATATCAAAGAAGTCTGTCCAAGGAACTCACCATTCTTACAGCTCTGCTGGGGGGGGAGTCATGACTACTTAAGTTTGAGCAACCCCTCACCCACATTGGGCCCTACTCCAGCCCAGCTAACTGGACCAGTGGGGGATGTCCGACCTAAGGGTTATAGATCTCTGCACATCCTAGGAGCCTAGAGGTGGCCTGGGTCAAAGGCTCTGGCTAACCAGGAACCTTGGTCTTCCCTTGGGTCATCAGACTCTCCCCTTGTTAGTATTTTGAACTGGGGCTGTGGAGAGAAGGCCAGAAGGAAGCAAGTGACAAGTGAGTTGCTGAGCAGCCTTCCAGGCGGCACGCCAACCTGGGATCTTGCAGTTCCTGCTGCTTCAGGGCTGGGAGACAGCCCAGGCAGTCCACAGAGCCCCCCTGGATCCCAAACAGTCTTCCTGGCTCCCCTTGCATCCCCATGTCCGCCACCTCTGAACATACCCAGAATATCTTTACTGCCTTCCTCCCACACGTCTCTTCACAACACGGCCCGTTACCTAAGGCAGCAGGAGTGAGTCCCTGTCACCAAAAGGCAGAGACACACTTATGGAAAGTTGCATTTTGGAGGCAAAGTGGGGTGCTGCTGGCCCTCTCTGCACAGAGAACTCCTCCAGTCCCCACCTTGGAGGACAGGGAGTGCCACCATATTAGGGGAGCCTGCAGGACCTTGAGGACTCCCAGTCTGAAAACACAGATGTGCCCACCAGACGGGGATGCACAGCTGAGACAGTCTCTGGAAGCAACGCAGCAAGGGTGGAGCTGGGCCAAGAATAAGATAGTCATAGGCCTGTATGTGTGTGAAGAGGGCCGGCGGCTGCCACATTTTCATTGGTGAGGACAGAGCCCCTGCCTCACTCTGTGTCTCCAGTTTATTGTTCACTGAGTAACAGATGCTGCTGTGGGCCCAGGGGAGACCAGGGTCTGTCCTGTGATCGCGTTCCTGCCAAAAGCTGATTGGGCAGATCGTGGCTTTGCCCCCATGGGTCTCTTCCTTCCCTCACGTCCCCCTCATCCTCCCCGGTGGCCAGACACACCCTGCACTTTCCCCCAGAGGAAGAGAAAAGTAGGAAGGATGCTCTCCCGGGGCCTCTGCCCTCGGGGCGGGGAGGAATGGGCATCTTCAGCCTGACATGTCTTAGGTCTGTCTGAGCCCAGGCCTGCAGAAATCCTCATCAGCTTTGTTGTCCATCTCAGGCCCAGCCGGCAGCTGAGAGATGGTAAGCAGACCTGCAGAGTTCAGTTCAGGAAACATCTCCTGAGCTTCTACTGTGTGCCTGGACTGGGCACAGCTGAGCCATGTGGGGCACATGGAAATGGGCAAGACCCAGTTCTGGCTCCGAGAAGGCCAGCAGGAGATGTATAACCTACACAGAGAATGGCAATTCAGGACAGAATATAATCAATGCCATGAGAACTCTCCAAGGATGGGGGAGTCCATGCCCCAGGGGATCAGAGAAGCCTGCATAGAGGAGTTGGCGTTTGACCTAGGGCTTGGGGACCATGTGGACTTTGACTCTTTGTGGAGAGATAGGTGGAAATACTGGGGTTGGAGCAAAAGGCTCCCAAAAGAGGAGCTATCAATCTTTGGCTTATCAACAATTAATATTAACTGCTGTGTCTGGGCGCCTGGGTGGCTCAGTTGTTAAGCGACTGCCTTCGGCTCAGGTCATGATCCCGGAGTCCCGGGATCGAGTCCCACATCAGGCTCCCTGCTCAGCAGGGAGTCTGCTTCTCCCTCTGACCCTCCCCCCTCCCATGCTCTCTCTCTCTATCTCATTCTCTCTCTCAAATAAATAAATAAAATCTTTAAAAAAATATTAACAGCTGTGTCTGGCACTGTGCCAGGAGCCACTGGGGGAACAGAGTGCCACATGGCCCCTGTCATGGTCCAGAGGGGAGCTAGACAGGTAGACGGTGGCCGCAGTTCAGTGGGACAGGAGCTGTGGGTGAGGAGGCCAGCGGTGAGGGGAGATCAGACCATGTAGCCCTGGTGTATGTCCTGCTGGGAAATAAGCCTAGAGAGAAGGAGGCAGAGCCAGACCATGTCCATCCCCCACCCCCTTTGACTGAACTTGAATCTGAAGGCATTAGAAACCTGCACTGAGGTTTTGGTCAGAGGCTGATGATGTGGAGGAAAAGAGCACCCCCCTTTTGGGGCTAGGACACTTTATGTCACCATTTCCCCAGTGTCCCTTGATGAGCTTCCCCCAAAGATGTCACTAAGGAGTGTGTATATGTTGGGGAGTGTGGGTTTGTTCACTGCTAAGAGAACCACCCACAGCAGGGCAGGGGCAGAGATAGGGCATGCCATTTCTCCAGCACATTCTAGGTACCATCCCTTGTCATCTTCACAACATCCTGTGGAGTGGGCTTCATGACCCGGTTTCACAGACGAGGTTACCACTACCGCAGCTGAGAGGGAGAGTCACATGCCGAGGGAGGACACACAGCTCACAAGGGATAAGGGCAGGCCTGTCCTACAAACCTTGGTTCCTACCTGATGGGGACAGCTGGGTCTGTCCGTGAAGGTCAGTGCACGGTGGCCTGCTCACCACCTCTGTAGCCAACAGGAAAAAAGGCCAAGAAGAGGATACCTGGGGTCTGCATCGGTATGAGAGGCATCACTCCCCCTTGCTGTGGGAGTGGGAGGGGGTGTGTGTGAGCCAAGTCACTGCTGTGAGCGCTGCGCACACGCACAAAAAGACAGAGTCCTTGAGGAACATGTCCCCAAATCCCAGGCACACCCCCTCACCGCCCGCCCTCCCCAGCCAGAGAGAGCAGAGCCGAGGGTGGAATGAACAGACCTCTCAGCACCCTTCATCGGATTTCTGAGGGGCGTCTGGGAGGAAGGGGCAGGCTGAGCCCTCTCAAGTGACCCTCCCTACTTCCTGACCCACACTCAGGTTCGCGAGGGAGTGTGCAGGCCCCTCTGCCCCGCGGGCGCGGCCTTCCGGCTCCGAGTTGAGCTGCTGTGCGCGCCGCCTCCCCGCCTCCGCCGACCGCCCAAGGCTAAGAGCTCGCTATTTCGATCCGGAGCAGTGCTCTCCTCACCCTCGGAGAGGCTGAGTCAAGGGCCCAGTGAGGGGAGGTCGGAGAGCTAATAAAGAACCTCTGAAGCCCGGTGCTCACGTTTCAGCCACATCTCCTTTCGGAGTGCCGGGCCCCCGCCGAGAGCGCGAGCGAGATGACGCTCAGGAAAGTCGGTCGCTCCGCAGCGCAAACGATTCTGGAGCCTGTGACAGCAACCCCGGCCCCCAGTCTTTCTGTCCTAAATCAGTCCTCCTCCCCAGACGCCAGGGTACCGGGGTGCCCAAGTGTGACATGGCTCACTCCCAGCCCGGGGCAGCCGCAAGGCGGCTGGCTGCGTCCCTGCAGCTTTCCCCCGCTCGAGGGGTCCGGGTGCGCGGGAGGAGAAAGCGCAGGGGTGCGCCTTTGTTTGGGGCTAGGTCCCTTCCTCTAGGGTCCGCATGTGTGGGTGGGGATAGGCGTGTGGAGCGAGGGCGCCGGGCCGGACTGCCCCGCGGGGTCGGAGGGCCGGGGAGGGAATTCGTCCTTCAACTTCAGCAGGGCAGGAGGCCCTGACCTGTCCCTTTGCCCTGGGGATTTGGGCTCACACACCCCAAGAGGTCCCTGAAAGAGCCGGAACGCAGGGAGCTCCTGACCGAAGGTAGACAGACCTAGGTGTGGTGTGCCTAAGTGTGTGTGTGTGCGCGTGTATCTGTCTGCGGGTGTGCGCGCGTGCAAGGCCAGAGGGTCTCAGCGTACCCCGCACCCTCTCTCTGGGATTCTATATTTTCCCTTCCTTTGTTCTCAAAATAGTAGGCTAGCGCGGTCTGCGCTGCCCAGAGAAGGGGTGGGGGCCGTTGCGTGCTCGCTCTCGCGCGCCCGAGTTAGCTGCAGGGTTACAAACAGTCTCTCCCTGCTCCCCCGGCCTGAATTAATGTGTTACTATTTTGGGCGCGCCAGTGTTTCCAGGGGAAACCTAATGACGCAATGACGTCAATGCAGGTCAGCAGCAGACTCTCCGGGAGGGCGGGCGGGCTCCCGGCTTTCAGGCTCGGCGCAGTCTACTGGCGGGAGGGCGCCGGCGAGGTGGTGAGGGCGGCGGGCGCGGGGGCGCGGGAACCCCGGCCAGGCCCAGGGACCAGAGGGCGCCCCCTCCCAGCGCCCGGACCCGGGTAACCTCCCGCAGCCTGGGACGGAGTTTCTCCTTTGCCCACGGACATGAGGCGGCGTGGAGGGCAAGCGGGGTAACCCCCTCTCCCACCCTACCTTTATCCAGGGGGAGCCAGAGGAACCAGCAGGTCCGGACTCGCTGAGGGGGCTCCACACCGGGCCTCCTACGCACAGGTACGCGCAGGTCCTCAGGGTGTCCCCAGCATGGGGAGGGAGACATTCACACTCACTCCTGTCCACATTCCTCTCGTGTTCTGGCACCGTAACTGGGAGTTCGGTGAAAGGACAAGTGATGTCTGAGACCTAACCCCCTCGCCTGTGTTCCCCCACTCTTTCTGGGCTTAGGAGCTGCTTGTCTGCTCCTCTCCAGCACCTTCGGGAGTCGAAGGCTAGAACTGGGGCTTCCCACTGGCCGTGCCTCTCTTGGAGGCGCCATCTGAGGCCAGGAAGCTAAGTGGGAAAGGACCTCCAGGCCAGATGAGCAGTGGGGATGGGAGACTGGAGTGGGAGCCTCAGCAGCCTGGAAGGGGGGGTGGGCATTGCCCGTGTTCGGGATGTGTGTATGGGACTGCTTGGTCTGTGCCTGATCTGGGAGCGCACCCTGTGTGTCCATGGGGTGTATATGTACGCACTCACAGAAGTCTGCTGTACGTTCTTGTCAATGCCATAGTGTGAGAACACCTTCCATACCCCTCCTTGGCCCGCAGCTGGGGTACCTGCCCTGAGTGTAGGGGCCCAGTGAGGGACAAACTCAGGTCCAGGGTCTTTCCCCTGCTCATCTCCCACAATTGTCCCAAATTTCACCCTACCCCCAGCCGGGCGGTGGCCGGCTTTCGCCACGCTGGCCATAGCTTCGGGCGGCTGCGGACTTCTCAAAGCTAAACCTGCTTTCTTGTCACAACTCACCTGTACCCTTGCCTCCTTGGAGCGTGAGTTGAAGAGGAGGAAATCCCTTTCCATCAGCTCCCTCTCACCCGGGGTTGAAAAGGCTCAGGCTAGCCGACTGCTCTCCGCCCCGGTGGGCAGCCGCTCTCCGTTTTCAGCACCAGGATCAGGACAGCTCCACGCTCGCCCCAGCGCCACCTCTTTCCTCCCCAGGGCTGAGCTTAGGACCTGGGAGTGAGCATCCCCTGTCCTGGCCTTTCTGACCTCTCCCCCGCGCCCAGCGCACACAACTCTGGTCCTTCCTCCCCATCCGAACCTCTGTCCTGTGCCCAGGTGCTTGAAGGGGCAAAAACCAGCCCGCAAAATCTCAAGCTGACTGGCAGGCATCACCATGATGCCTTCGGCTGGGTTTCCTTCAAGGGGTAGCGACTCTGAAGAGAGGCTGCCAAGGCCTTGCTACAAGCTCCTCTTCCTGCCTCAGTTCATTAAAATAAGTAAATAAAGCCAGATTCATTCCCCAAAAGAAGAGCCAGCTTTCAGAAGGTGCTGGTGGGGTTCAGGATTTTCTGGATTTTTTTAAACGCAATTAGTGGCTCCTGATATCACCTTCCAGTCTCATAGCCTTGCTCATCCCTCTTTTCCTAAACCCAGGCCTCATCTGGTGGAGGGAGGGGTAGGGATGAATCCTGCTCACCTCTCTACTTTCCCCAGCAGTCAGAGAGGGTTTGGCTAATGTCATAGCTTTGGGGGCTCTGGATAGGGTGATATCTATGGGAGTTCTCACTACAGCTGTGCCCTGGACTGTTGAAGAGGCCTCCACAGGTAATTTTTGTGGTGACAGAGCTCTGTATAGACCACACTTGCTGGGCTGTGACCACACAGATTTCTGGGATAGCCCCCACCCCACATTCTACCCCAAATGGAATCTAGGACACAGCAAATCTACCTGTGGCTCTCTCTATTCCTGGATTCCTTTGGTTGATGAAAGATGGCACTAGAATATTGTCCCAGACACCTCTCTCCACCTTGCTCAGGTATTGTCTTACTGTCATCCCAACTCCTCCAGGTAGAGCAGAAAAGGTCTGCATGATGCCCCAGCTGATTCAGGGATGGGTGAAGGAAGCCAAGGAGAAGTCACCTCTTTCTATCCTGCCCCACCCTGTTTCAGAGACCTTTGGCAAGCTGGAGACTATGAACGCCTTCCCTACCTGAGAATCAGAACACTCTTCTTCCCTAGGTATTCTCCTCTTTCGGGCAGCAGAGATTAGGCCAACCTTGTCATTTCTGACCCAAGGGCAGATCCATGTGTTGTCTTTCTCCTACTGAGCCCATAGCACTAGAGGAGGTCGGGGCTTTCGGAGGAGGGTGCCTCTTTACAGAAGCTCTGGGACCTGGAGTGAGGCATGCACACTGTCAGCAGGAAATGGCCTTTTCTCTGAAGAAGCCATTGTTCTGCTTGCTGCTAAGCTATCAGAGTGAGGAGAGGGGAAAAAATAGCCCAGTCTAGGGACAAGGGAAGGAGAGGTAGTCATCCCAATCCAGTGGCACTTCCTTCTCATAGGGTAGAAGCCTAAGACAGGTCCCATGACATCTCAGTTTCCATGGGTCTCAAGGGGAGTTAAGAAATAGTTGTTTTCCCAAAGGAATTAATTTTCATGACACAGCTGTGTGTGATTTGGTTAAGGAGGTGGCAGCATGGGCAAAATATGCAAACAGCAAGGGGATAGGCCTTCCACCAAAGGACAGTGCCCACTCCCCAGCACCCCCACCCTAGGGTCTTTGCAGCCAAAAGTTGTTCCTCTGGGAGGCAGCCGAGCTGCCACCATCTGCCTAGCCCCTCTCCTGGCTACTTTCCAAGCTTCCCTGGCTCCCTGGCTCCTTCTCTGCTGAGCTGGGTCACATCTGGCTGTGGCCTCGGGGGAAGACTGGCCAAGGTCAGGCAGATGCAGAGGTGTTTACCCTGTGGATCTGAGGCTGGCTTCTCCTCCAGCTATGAGGAGCAGGGACCTAGGGAGGAGAGCTAGGGAAGGTGAGGGGTCCCACCTGGCAGGAAGCCTGCTCATGACATTGCCCTGGGCGCTGAGGAGATCCCAGGCCTCTGAGGTTGTCCTTGTCTGACCACAGGCATCTGGGCCAGAGGACCCTGATCCCATTCCCCAGGGTCAGATGCACAGCAGGGAGCTGGACTAACTCAGCACCACTCCCAACACAAGGGGCCATATTCTCCCTTCAGCCCCGTGGTGATTCTTAAGCAAGTCCTTATTTCCTCCATCTGAAAAATGGGGGTTAGCTGAAGCAAGGATGGTCCCCATTGAGAGTCAGCTTGTTCTGATAGTGCCTGACCCTTGCATTAGCCCATGAAGTCAGAGATAACTCCTAAAGATCTGGCTTCTAAAATATCTGGGTTCCTGAGAGGCTCAGCATGCCTTGGGGCATGGGAGAGGATGACTCTGGGTCCCACAGTGACTTTACTGCCCCCCTGGCTATAGTCTCAGCCTCTCCCTGTGTATGGAAGCCCAGGTCTCATCATTCAGAAATCAGGGACTCACTGTTATTAGAGAAATGCCCATGGGAAGGCTGTGTGAGGAACAACTCTGGACTGGCCAAAATCTCACAGCTCTAATACCCAGCTTAGGGTTTGAGCTGGAAGTCCCCATTCTCCCAAACAAAAAATCAGGAGAGCTAAATGGAAATTGCCTTAAAGTTTACTCTTAGGGCCAAGAAGCTCGGAGTATTTGCACCTGCAAGGAATCTTGTAGAGGCCTCCTGATCACCTCACTGTCTATCAGTGAGTACCCTGGGCCCAGCTTGGACTGAGAGAAGGTCCAAGCGAGCTGGGACAAGTTCACTGTGTTCCCTTCCCAATGAAAAGCTTTCCAGGGGACATGGATCTCATGCCCAAGGCCAACCTTTGGATTTTGCAAGCCATATGGAGATGAGACTAGGAGGGCTTCATCTCAGCACAGGAGAACAACCCCCATGGGCAGTGCTGCTGCTTCCCCAGAGGCTGTGGGTCCCAGGGATGGAGCTGACAGTGGGTTTGGGAGAGGGACTGACCCAGCCCTATCCGTCTTGTCCATGTGATGTTGGACTAGTCATTTCTCTGTGCAGCATAAGAACAGAGATAAAGCATCTGCCATGGCCCCTCACACACAGTAGTTAGTCTGATGAGATACTGTGAAGATGAGTGTATCAGAGGGGTGGGAGACTACTGACCCTAAGAGCCTGAGAAGACCCCAGAATGCTGTCTCCCCAAATGCTGTCTGGCCAGGTTCTATTGTCAGGATCTTAGCCTCTCCCTGTGCATGGAAACCCAGCACCACTATTCAGGAATACAAGGAGGACCCTCTCCCCAGAATAGGGATTTAGAGTGTAGAGCATCAGAGCCCACGGCCTTACTAAGCCCCCTGTTCTGGCCACTTCCTATTCCCCTTTTGGGGAAAAAGAGACCCTCTGCTATAAATAGTATGAGATGGTCAAACATATCACACTGATAATGAACAGATGAGACTGAAGCAGTTTATTAGTTACATATAGTCACATCACGGACGAGGACACCACATGCCGTGCAGGATCCCATGAGGGTTGCCCTCAGGAGCTGGACTTGGGAGCAGGGAGCCAACAGGGGCTATGTAGTACAGGCTTTGTTGTGCCTCCTGATTCTTGTCTGAGGTTGTGATGAGCTCATTTGAATAATTTTGGGGACTGGCAGGGAGGTAAAACCCCTTAGGTTGAAGACCGGGTGGGGTGCAGCTAGGGGAACTAGCTGAGTGGGGAGGCTTTCTGGCTGGGTGGGAGGCATCTGCAGAGAGCAGAGGAACTTACAGAGGCCTTTGGGACTTGAAGTTCTTGAAATTTTAGACTGTATAATACAATGCCTCGGGTCCTGTGCTCATTTCATCTTCGTGCCGTCCTGTGAGATAGTTACATTTCACAGATGAAGAAATGGAGGCTGGGTAATAAGCCAAAACCGATCAGATCAGGCTTTGTGTCAGCATCTCCTGACTCCAAGCTCATGCCCTCTCTGGGCTGTCCATCCCTGAGAACACCTACAAACTGCAGCTGCATCTCAAAGCAGGCGGAGTGAGTGGGGCTGGCCCCAGGCAACCTGGCCATCTCCAGCTGCCCTGAGAAAGCACTTTCCCTTTTCAGGGCAGGATTCTCTGCAGCTTTGCCTCTAATTGGGTTGTAACTAGAGAGAACCTAAGGCCCCCTTTGGCTCCTCTTGATCCTAGACTGGGGAGCTGGTGAGTGGATTTGCATATTAAGTCATTGGCATTTCTATTGATGGTGAAGGTGAGGACAAGGCATGGGTTGAGCTGACCCTACTGGTGGAGAAAGCTGGCTCCCAGCCCAGCTCCTTAATCACTGTGTGGCTTTGGGTAAACTCAACCTTCTCTGGGCTCAGACTTCTCAGAAGTACCCAGAGGGGGTTGGTTGAATGCCAAGGCTTTTTCAGCTTTGTTGTGCTGTGAACCTCAAGGACTTTAACTGTAAGATATAAAACTCTGTCCATGCAGGTAGAGGCATTGAAGCAGGTGATAGGAAGGCATTTTTGTTTCTGTAGAGCCAGGGAGAGTTATGTGGACTTAGTTCCTTGGGATGAATAGATGGTGGGATGCTAGAAGTGAGTCAAGACCCTCCCCCAACCCATAGCCCATCCTTGACTTCACCTACCCCAGGGCATTGCTGAGCATTGCTGGCTGAGGCCTATTTCCAGAAGATGCTCTGAGGACACAAACATTGGTGTAATCTTGCCACCTGGGAGCCCTGAAGCCCCCAGCCCAGACCCGGCTCAGCCAGGCAGGCCCTCCTGTTCCAGCCCTGTCTCCCCTCAAAAGGAGCGCTTGTTACTCCTTTTAACTCCTTCCTTCCTCTCCTGGAGGGTTGCTGAATTTAGCAAATACATATGCAGGCTGCCCAGTTAAGTTTTAAGTTCAGACAAGTATAGAAAAAGTTTAAATATAAATATGTCTCAAGACTTCCCTGGGACCAAGCACCTAGAACCTGCCCCCAATCTTAAGGCCCTGGGTCCCTGCTGTCTCCAGGGACAGAAGTGTGTCCGCTTGGTCCAGGGCCTTTGTATCTGTATTTATGATGCTGATATAACAGATAACAATAATGGCAGCCAAGGAAACTGAGTCCAAGCTCATGCAGCTGGAGTGGTAGGCTGGACTCGAACCTACATTTTTTGATGTCCATTCCATGCCCTTCCCACAGCACCAGCATGGATTTGCAGAGAGAGCTCATAAAAGAGGAGTCTGGCACAAGCCTACAGGCTACTTGCCGTGGGTCAGGTGGCCGCGCTGCGGTGCGTGCAGAGAACAGCAGGTGCGCCCTGTCCCTGCACAGGGCCAACCAGCCCACCAGGCAGCATCCAGGCTGCAGGCCAGACTGCTTTGCAGGGGTTGTGTTCGATTCCACCTCTCCGTCTGCCTACGAGTGCAAGTCCTCGTGACATCCCCCCTGGTGGCCTGGGCTGCTACTGAACCATCTGCTCCTTAGCTGGGCTTGCAGCTGGGAGCTCATGCATGATGGAGATCTCTTCTGGCCATGGGCCTCTGAAGCCAACCTTATAAGTGGGGACACAAGTGGTGACCACACATCAGAGAGGTGAAGACAGGCTCCTGCGGACGCTTTTCCCGATTCCATTCGGGAAGACTCCATGAAAACTGGGGTAGGGAGGGCATGTATTTTTCATCTCATTTTAGAGGTGAAGTGAAATTAAATTCTTCAAGATGATATAGTACATAACTGGAGAGCCAGGACTGGCACCTACTCTGTGTCCTGGACTCATGATCCCTCAAATCTGTAGCCACTCCCTGGGGGCAGAGCCTGAAAACAATGGCGCTCAGCCCTGGCTGCATATTAGGTTTACCTGGGAGCTTTAAAACACACAGGTACAAGCCCTAGAGATTCTGGTTAAGTGTCTGGGTGGGGCTCAGACACCACCAGTAGGTGTTAAAAGCTCCCCAGGTGATTCTAATGAGCATCCAGGGTTGAGAATCACCACCGAGGAAGAGATGGCATGGGGTAGAGGGTTCCCTGATTTACCGCACACTGGAATCACCTGGAAATCTTTAAAATATTGCCACCTGGCTCCCTCCCCTAGCTATTCTGCTTTAATAGAGTATGTACCCTGGTCATTAGGATATTTTTTTTAAAGCTCTCCAGGTGATTCTAATATCAGCAAAGTTTGGAAACCATTGGTATAGGGTAGGGGTCCTCCAAGTGTGTTCTGCCGACCAGCAGCAACAAGACCACCTGGGAACGTGTTAGAACTGCAGAATCTCAGGACCACTCTGGGACCAGAATCTGCATTTTAACAAGTAATTTGTATGCACATTCAAATTTGGCCTAGGGAATGATGTGATGAAGAGGCAGGCGAGGGTATAATTTTTTAATCAATCCATCTGCTCATTCATTTCTTTGGCCATTTATTGATAATCACAGAGCATTTGCTATGTGCTAGCAAGTGCTGGGCACTGCTAATTCAAAGACAAATAAGGAGGCTGGGGGGAGGCAAGAACATAGCTGTCAGAGCACGAGGGCGTGCAAAGGACTCATCTTGCAGGGCAGGTGTGTTCAGAGGCTACGGGGGCTCTGTAGAGGTGGACATGTGGGATGGGATGGGGAAGAGTGTTCTGTGCCCTTCCGATGAGCCTCAGCTTTAGCTGTGGATGATGAGGTGCCTGTGGAGGATTTAGGTAAGCAGGAATAGAATGTCATGATTCAGATGGGTCTTCTAAAGAGAACTTTAGAAAAATAAGTGGAAAAACTGAACTAGATGGAACCTGGTAGCCACAGAGATCAAATGGGACTGTTAGACACCTAAGAGTCTAAAGATGGGGTGGCGAGGAGGACCAGGCTTGAGAGATGGTTCTGAATGACGATCCACAGGATTGCGGGTCGATTGCATATGAGGTGGGAGGGAGAGGAGTTGCCCATGACCCTCAGGTGTGCAGTTTGGGCAGCTAGGGGGAGGGGGTACCATTCAGTGGAATAAAGAACACAAGGCAGAGCAAGTTTGGACAGGCTGAGAGGCAGCTGTGTGTTTGCCAGTGGAGCTAAAGAGAGAAGTTGGGGTTGGCTGTACACCTGGGGGTCAACAGCATCCAAGGGTTGTTGCAGCCATAAGAGATCTTACGATCATTTAAAGATGGAAAGGGAGAGGAGGGGGATAGACAGAATAACGGGGCTATACTACTTAAGAGGAGATAGGAAGAGGAGAAAAGAAAGGGGGAAGGAGGGAGGAGAGGTGGGAAGGATCCAGCAAAGACAGACTTGAAAGAATGGATCAGAAAAGGAAAAAGAGGAATGCCTGGGTGGATCCATTGGTTAAGCAGCCAACTCTTGATTTTGACTCAGGTCATGATCTCAGTGTCCTGGGACTGAGCTCCGTGTTGGGGTCCAAGCTCAGCGGGGAGTGTGCTTGAGGATTCTCTCTCTCCCTCTCCCTTTGCCTGCCCCCACTCATGCTCGCTCTCTCTCACACACAAGTAATTAAATAAATCTTAGAAAGAAAGAAAGAAAGAAAGAAAGAAAGAAAGAAAGAAAGAAAGAAAGAAAAGGAAAAAGAACATGAAAAGGATGCCTAAAATTAAAAACAGACATTCAGGAAAAAGAGTATAGTTCATGGCGTAAAATGCTGCAGAGAATTTAGGAGATGAAGACTGAAAATAGGAGTTGATAATTAGGCCACCAGTGACCCCGTGGTCCAGTGGCATGGTGATGAGAAGGGCCAGACTGCAGTGGTCAAGGGTACTGAAAAAGAGGACACAGGAAGGTAGATTAATCTCCAACACTGGTGGGGAGAGGGACAGAGAGAAAGAGCGGTGGTTTAGAAGAGAAGTAGGACAAAGGCGTTTCTGTTTCCTGCTTAACTTGGAGAAGATGAGGCAGCTTCTGAGCTAAGAGGAAAGAGTTAAAAGTGATTAAAGATGCAGAGGGAGAGAAGATAACTAGAGGGATCTTAGAGGCACTGGGGAGACGTGTGATTCAGAACAAAGAGAGGAATTCATCTTGGAGAGGAGAGGAAGGTTCAAGTAGTTCCCATTAATGTTCTCCATGTTCTCTGACCAGGGGTAAGTCATCTCCTGACAGCCAGGACAAAGTAGTTGGCTGGGCAGTCTCGGGGACACCAGAGTTCTGGGGAGAAGAAGAGGTAGAACCAACCAGGTGGGAGACCCACATCAACAGTGGTCCCAGCAGCCTGCACAGCATTGACTATTTCCCAGCCATAGTAGCCCCGTTGGTGAGGAGAATAAAGATGGATGGTTTCCTTCAGGTTGGGGAACTGGTTAGCCTCAAGGGCAAGTGAGGAGGGGCATCCAGTGTGCTGTGGAGAATGCTGTTGACACCATCATTTTCATCAGGGTCAAGTTTTCCTGCCCTTCTCAAGAAGGTCAAATGCAGGCGCAGTCAGTCACACCCATTCCGTGAACCTCCTTCATGGGGGTGGGGACTCATGGAGCTGCTGGTATCTTGGCTGACCCAGTTCTGTTTGCAAAGAGGAAGACCCCACAGATGCCAGAGGTAGTAGCTGCTCTATATCCACCAGCCCAGGTAGCTCTAGACATTAGAGAATGCCAGACTCACCTGCCCTCCTGTTGACTGTCCAGGTCCTAAAGTTATCAGAGGATCCAAGGGTTGGAAGGAAGCTTAGCAATCCTCTAGTCCAGCGGTTCAGAAGCAGTGACCCTTGGGGCATTTTGGAAACCTGGGGAGGAGGAGCATTTTTGACTGTCACCATGATTAGAGGAACACTACTGACACTGAGTAGGGGGAGGCCAGATACGCCCATCCTCTTGCAATGCAAGAGACAGTTCTGCACAAAAAGGCACATATCTCCTCTAGCTTTCAAATGCCTTGCTAAGCGGTAGAAAACTGTTCATAATTATCTTTGAACTCTGGTGTACGTATAAACACAGTTGAATTTGCTAAGAAGGTTTCTGTATATAATTCAAAGAGAGATTGTACTTCAGAACTTCACTAAGAGTGGTGTGTTAGTTTGGAAAATCCCATCTCTAAAGGCAAAGCTCCCCATAGTAATTGAGCATCAAAACAACACACCTGTATCAATGTGCATTGACACCCGTTGCATTCATGATGATTCTGCATACAGATGCAAGCATCTCACTATTTCCTTCTGTTATGCATCATCATGCCTGAGCATTTATATGTTGAAACACATATTCCTATATCGTGTCCTTTTTATTTTTACATTTCAATTAGGGAATTGTATTAATTTTTTAAAAATAGGTTTTACTCTATTATTTTCTTTCAGCATAATAGAGTATTATCAAATATTTGCTATAAAAAAGGGTGTTTTTAACTCTAGAAATTTTTTAAAGATTTTATTTATTTATTTGACAAAGAGAGACACAGCGAGAGAGGGAACACAAGCAGGGGGAGTGGGAGAGGGAGAAGCAGGCTTCCTGCTGAGCAGGGAGCCTGATGTGGGTCTCCATCTCAGGACCCTGGGGATCATGACCTGAGCCGAAGGCAGACACTTAACCGACGGAGCCACCCAGGCGCCCAACTCTAGTACAATTTTTTAAAAAATCCAGTCTTATCTCTTGACCAGTGAGTTGAATTCTCTCCACAGCAACTCTAATTGCTGGTTGTCCAGATTTGCTTGAACATTTCCAGGGCAGGGAACTCATTACCTTTGTAGGTGGTCTGTCCCGTCATCAGAAAGCTGGCTAAGCTGAGATTACATGTGAGGGGCTGAGCCTGTCATTAAGTATCTTCCATCCTCTCCTTGTCCTATTCATGTCCTCCAAGCCACATGGAAAGTGTCAGTCCTTCTGTATGAGATCTCTCTCACATTTGTAGGCATAGAATGCACATCCTCCTATGCCCCCACCATCATTTTCTTCTCCAGATAGAATGTTTATAATACCTCACCGTTCTGTATGTGACATGATTTTTGTGTACTTTGTTATCCTGGCCAAACAGGCATTGTAGTAAGCATGAGGGATTCAGAGAGATCAGTAGGTTTCCCTTCCATTCATGGATATTTTACAGACTGTTGACGGATGCCATTCACTGTGCTCAGCTCTGGGGATGCAGAGATGGTTGAGAAAGAGCTGTTGTCCGTAGGGGTTCTGCCAGTGGTGAAACAATTGCATGAAATGGCAGATTGAACATACTCCTATTTCCCTTTTCTCTCAAGACCCATTTAGACTTAAAGGAAGGGGATTTTGTTTAAAAAATATTAACAGACAATGATGAGGAGAGACCATCAGCAGATGAGAGGTTTCCATAAAATTCTAGAAGACTAAGAGTAGATGAAGGTATGGAATGGTCTAGCAGAAGAGTGGAGAAAATGTGAGCTTACAGTGCTCAGAGAAAGGGATATGGAACAGAAAGGGCTTATTTGCCCCTGGAGAACCCCTTATAACTGGTCCCCAAAGGGCCAGCTGTGACAAAAGGCAAGAATGAGATCTGGTACCAGAAAAGGCAGATTCACTGAAAGTCTGCTTCTATAACAGTTGACCCCTGCCACCAAGCAAAATATTTACAGCCAGGGCACTGGAGATTTCTTCTTAGGAAAGTTGAGTGGTCCCAGAAAACAGGCACGTGAGGGTCCCCACATAACAATCAGCTCCAACTAAGAGCCCAAAACCTAACTCACACTGAGAAAAGCCCACCCATGCACACACCGCTCCCAAATGACATTTCAATGTCTTATTCTTAAATATATGAATGGATAAAGATAATCCACCCCGAGGAGAGTCTATAACACAATGAAACTGAAGGAAACGCAGAGAAAAAGAAGACCCCTGAGGAGATGGGAAAAACATAAGAAACTAAACAAAACAAACAGAACCTCTAATTAATGTCCATGGAGACAGGAGCAAAGAGGAGAACTCGGAGGACAAGAAAGTGTTCTTGAAAGTAAAAACGTTTTGAAAATGGCTGCCAAAACAAGACGTTCAGGAGAATTGAAGATAAGATGAAGGAAATCTCCTGGAAAGTAGAAGATGAAAATTCAATAGAATTGGCACATTAATCTGAGGGAATGTCCCAGAAAGCAGACTAACAAGACTGATGGAAAAGATGATAGAGATGAAAAGAGAATCGATTTGCTACATTCAGATTGGACCAATAGGAGTTCCAGAAAGAGAAAATAGAAAACATCGAGGGCAGAAAACCCAAATCAATAATACAGAGAAATTCTCAACCCAAAAGTGTAGAGGTCAGTACAGAGTCCATTCTAGGACAAACAATAAAAATAGACCCACAGCAATGTATGTCCACCTCAAATTTCAGTATATTGGGGGCAAAGAAAATAACCAAAAGATGTTCAGAGAGAAAATATAAAATCTCAGTGAACATTTCAGTGGCATGAGAATTCCAAATGGCAGCACCAGACCCCAGAATGCAGAGGAAACAGACCTCCAGAACTAAGAGAGAAAGTAATTTTAATCCAGATTTCCACCCTCAGACAGATTTCATCAAGTGTCAGAGCAAAAAAAAAAGACATTTTTCAGGTATATAAGGACTCAGCACCCCATTTAAGGACATTATGAATAATGTGCCCCACAAAATAAATAAATGAGGCAAGAAAAGCAGAGAAAAAAAATTGAGAAACAGTGGCTCCAGTCTGGAGAGCAGTCAGAAGTTCCAGGCTGATAGCTGTGCAGTGAGCTCAGGGAACTGTGTCCAGCTTGGAACCTGAGGACAGGGGGCTCATGGCAGCGGTCTCCTGATAAAAGGGAGACTCCATGAGGTATCTGGGGTGCCGGAGCTTCTGAAGAAAGCAGGGAAAATGTTTACAGGGGATCATGACAAAAATAAAATAAAGACAACTAGAAATTCCTAGAAAAACGAAAACCTACACAGGCAAATAAAATTTAACCTTTGTACCCCGATTGAGTCTGCAATGGTCATGTTTATGTGATCACAACAATGTAAACACTATTTAACCAAAGATGGTGGTAGAATGGGAGAGGCCAGGTGTGGGCAGTATAATAGAACTGAACCCTCATCAGTTATATAAGAGGTAAAAATGATGAATAAATTTGACAAATCAAGACAAAACTTTATAAATATATAGAGAGAGATATGAAGGTAAATACCAAGTTTATTTCAAAGAATTAAAAGTGGTTGCCTCCAGGAAGTGGGATGGGGGCCAGGAGAGGTGGCCCTGTGTTGGCTTCTATTTATAATCAGCTTTTTGATACAATTTGTTTTTTTAACCATGTGCACATATTGGATTCATACATGCGTATGTTCACACACTCATTCATTCATTCATTTAAAACCATCAGATCAAAATGCAGTAAGTGGTGAACAGCATGCTTTGAGTAAAGATGCACACAAGGTAGACCCAGAGGTTCTGGGGTGGTTAGGATGACCAGCACAGGCTTCAGTATTACTAGAGCAGGAGAACCCAAAATGGGCTGTGGGGAAATCGAAGATGGCTGGATGGGGCCAGGCCACAGGAGCCCTATAGACCCTGTCAGGAGCTTGGACTTCATCCTGGTGTCAATGGGGAGCCACTTATTGTAAGAAGGAAAGTGACATGGTTGACTTTGTGTTTTGGAAATACACCGTGACAGCAATAATTCTGGAAGCTGGGTCAGAAGAGTCAGGAATAGAGAAGGAAAATCCATGTAGGAGGCCACTGTCATAACCCAGGTGCGGAGTATATGAAGCACTGAATCAAGACCATGGGCGGGGTGGAGGGAGGCAAATTAACACAAATATTTAGAAGGTAAATGTGTGGCAGGACTTAATTGACTGAAGGATGGGGTGAGTAAGAAGAAGAAAGGGAGAGATGGGCAGATGGTGGCACATCTCGCTAAGATGGGGCAGAGGTTTGGTGGTAGAGATGATTGGTTTGGTTTTGAATGTGCTGAGTTGAGGGGTTTGTAGGAGACCCAAGTGGGGATGTCTAGAAAGCTGTTGAGTATATAAATGGATGCTCTGGGGATAGGTCAATCCAGGAGCCATGGCCTTGGGAGCTGTCAGCCTGTGGTGGACAGTCGGGGTGGTGGCCCAAAGAAAGCATCCAGTGAGAAAAACAGGGGACCAAGGACAAAAATCTAGATTTTAGTATTTTGAGGAGCAGGCTGATAATGCCCTGGATAAGTTGAGCATCTTTTCATATATTCACAAGCCATTTTTATTTCCTCTTCTGTAGAATACCTATTTCATGTTTTGATTATTTTGCTATTTATTTCAAAGTAAATCCATCATCTAGTTTAATGATAAAACTACAGAATGATTCCCACTAGACTAAGGAGCAGTTAGATGAAGTATTAACTAAAGTAGTTAAATAAGGGAAAGAAATGAAACACCAAATTAGAAAACAGGAAGTAAAATTGTATCATTAACGTAAAATTATGTGATTACATAACTTGGAAACCCAAGAGAATCAATGCAAAAAAGTGCAAATAGTAAAAATTCTATGGATTGCTGATGCAAAATTAAAATGGCAAGTTAATAGCATTCCTATATAAAACAACCAGAAGTTAAACAATACAATGGAAGGGAAAATCCAATTGTATTAGCAATAGAAGATAAGGTCCATATGAAGAATTTATTTATTTATTTTTTTTTTAAGATTTTTTATTTATTTATTTGAGAGAGAGAATGAGATAGAGAGAGAGAGCATGAGAAGGGGGAGGGTCCGAGGGAGAAGCAGACTCACTGCTGAGCAGGGAGCCCGACATGGGACTCAATCCCGGAACTCCAGGATCGTGACCTGAGCCGAAGGCAGTTGCTTAACCAACTGAGCCACCCAGGCGCCCTGAAGAATTTTTTTAAAGATTTGTTTATTTTAGAGAGAGAGTGGGGGATGGGAGGGACAGAGGGAGAGGGAGAATCTCAAGCAGACCCCAGGCTGAGCACCTAGCCTGATGCAGGGCTCCATCCCAGGACCCTGAGATCGCAACCTGAGCTGAAACCAAGAGTGGGTCGCTTAACTGACTGCACCACCCAGGCACCCCCATATGAAGAATTTTAAAACATTTTCGGGGAATACAATAAGAGAACTCACCAAATGGTGTTGAAAAACCTTCTTGAATTAGAAATGTTGATCTTAAGCACTATGATGATGTCAATTCTTCCTAAGTTATGCTTCACCATTAAATATCTATATAATACTTAGATAACTTTTTTTCTTAAAACCAGACAAGCTTATTCTTATATTCATATGGAAGAATAAACATGCACAAGTAGCCTGGAAATTCTCATAAGGAGGAGCCTTGAGAAGAGATCAGTTCTACCTCATGTGAAAACATAATTAAAATAGAGAGGTATTGGAGAATATTCAGTCAGATTACTAGAACAGAATAAAGAGGTCAGAAACAGGCCCAATTTTATGTGGGAATTTAGAATAACAGAAAATAGCATTTCATATTAGAAAGGAAAAGAGAGATGGTTCAATGAATAAAAGTTGATTCCTACTTGACTCTTGACACAAAATAATGGAGCTAGTACGTAAAAGTTAAAACTGAAGACAAAAACACTAGAATAAAATATGGAGCATCACAAAATATGTATGTAATTATATATATAAACATATAAATATCTTGGAGGAGGGGAGAGCTTATGAAGCCACACAACAAAAGATCTATTAAATAAACTATTTAAAAATAACATACATCTGGGACCCCTGGGTGGCTGAGTCGGTTAAGCATTTGCCTTCGGCTCGGGTCATGATCCCAGGGTCCTGGGATCGAGCCCCACAGTGGGCTCTGTGCTTGGCGGGGAGCCTGCTTCTCCCTCTCCCTCTGCCTGCCTGTCTGCCTACTTGTGATCTCTCTCTCTCTCTTTCAAATAAATAAATAAAATCTAAATAAATAAATAAATAACATACATCTGCATTGGAAAAAAGCACATATCAATAAGATCAAACAACAAATGATTGCAAAAAGACATTTGCAAATGTATATGGCAGACAAATGCCTACTTTTTCATTAAAGAGTCCCTATAAATCAATATAAAAATGAGAATTTTAGAAAAAATGAAAAATGGGCCAAGGATATGAGTAAAGTTCATAAAGAAAAATTCGTTGTTCTTATACATGTGAAAAGATGTTCACCTCACTTATAATGAGGGAAATGCAAATTAAAATTACAGTGAGATGTAATTTCTTACCCATCAACACTCAACAAAGATCAAAAATAGCATAGTGTTGGGGGGGAGCTACAGGGCGGAAAAAGAGATTTATTTAAAAAAATAAACATGAGGAAGACACGTTAAAAAAAAAATAGCATAGTGTAAGGATGGGGGGCCACTTTTGCGTTATTGGTGGGAGACTGAATTGGTATAACCAGGACCTACTGTCAAGTGAAAAAGGCAAGGATAAAACAGTGTTTAGAGTATGCTACCTGCCATTTGTGTTTAAAAAGATAAACGCATAGGGGTGCCTGGGTAGCACAGTTAGTTGTCTCCAACTCTTGGTTTAGGCTCAGGTCCTGATCTCAGAGTTGTGAGATTGAGCCCCATGTGGACTTCCAGCTCAGCTTGGAGTCTGCTTGGGATTCTATCTCCCTCTCCCTCTGCCCAGCCCACTCATGCTCACTCTCTCTCTCTAAAATAAACAAATACATCTTTAAAAAAAAAAAAGATAAACACATATATTTTGTATAGACACAGAGTAGCTTTAGAAAAACATACAAGACATATGTTTCCTTCCTTCCTTCCTTCCTTCCTTCCCTCCTTCTATCCTAACTTTCTTCTTTCCTTCTTTTTTTTTAAAAACAAATAATTTTATTCTTCTAATGATAAAAGTAATATTTGCTTCTCACAAAAAAAGAATCTGAAAATACAGAAAGAGGTTGGAAAAAAAAAACCCAAATACCTTCAGTCTTATCACTCAGAAATCACTATTAACATTTGGTGTACGTTCTTGCAGACATATTTCCTGACACATTTTTTTTGAAATGGTATTCAACTTTGTACACTGTTTTTAATCTGATTTTTCTCACTCACCAGCACCTCTTTTTGTATCATTAATTATAGATCTACATCATCATTTTTAATGTGTGGATACATCCTAACTCACTTAAGCTATCTGTTAAATAATATTTGGGGCATTTCTAATGTTTTACGGTTGTAAACAATAATGTGATAAACACACATATATGAACAACTTTATGAACTTGTTTTGAGTGTTTATATTTATAGGAAAAATTATTTTAAAATTGAACTGTTGAGGGGTGCCTGGGTGGCTCAGTTGGTTAAGCATCCGACTCTTGGGTTCTACTCAGGTCCTGATCTGGGGGTTGTGAGATCGAGCCCCACCTTGACTCTGCACTCGGTGCAGTCTGCTTGGGGTTCTTTCCCTCTTCCCCCCTCTCCCCTTCTGTCCTTCCCCACCTCCCCTGCGTGCGTGCGTGCACATAAGCATGCTCTCAAGCGCACTCTCTTTCTCTCCAATAATACATAAATAAATAAAATCTTTTTAAAAAATTGAATTGTTAAGTAAAATGTAAGCATATTTTAAAGGGCCCAGGTCAAATTCCCCCCAGAGTGGATGGAGTGGATGGATCAGTTTACCCTCCACCCCATGCAGGAGAGAGCCTCCTCACATCTTCACCTGCGTTAAGCATTATCAATCTTTTTAATCTTTGCTATTGTTCTCAGTTGAAAAGTAAATCTCCTTTCTAAAAAAAAGAATTGCATTTCTTTGATTCCTAGTGGAATCGAACATCTTTTTATACAGTCAGTGCCAATTTCTAAACCTTGCTTATTTTCCTATCGGAATGGTCGAAATTTGCATTGCTTTCTGAGAGCAATTTATATATTAAGGCAGTTGATCTTTGTGCATCCTATTGCAAATATCTTTTTAGTTTGAATTTGTAATTCATATAATGTTTAAAACTTTTTCTTTTGGAAATTTTCAAACGTATAAAAAAAGGCCAAACAGTAAAGTGAAACTCTGCATATATCCATCACCCAGCTTCAACCATTATCAACATATAGCTAGTTTTGTTTCATCTCTGTCCCTCCCACTTCCCCCCGATTATCTTGAAGCAAATCCCAGACATCATGTCATTTCAGCTGTAAATATTTCAATTACATAGTGTCTTTGACATATGGAAATTTTTAATGTTCAGTACATCAAATCCAATCAGAAAACAGCCTTCTTCCCAGCACCATTTCTTGAAGAGCACTTTCTTTCCCCCACTGACTTGGAATGCCAATTGGATTTCCTATCTGTTCCTCTGATCTGTCTGTTTGTTCTGATACCAATACCTTACTGCTGCAGTTATATAGCTTTGAGATATATTTGTTCATATTCGATATGACAAGCGTCAGGGGATGCTCAAATTCAGGATTTTTTCTTCAAATTTTCTTCTCTCTTTCCTCACATTTATTTAGCCAGATTAATGTAAGATTTATTTTATCAACTTCTCTTCAAAAACTCAATTGAGATTTTGATTGCAATTATGGAAAATGCATAGATGAGTCTGGGTAAGATTGACACTTTGACAGGATCAAGTCTTCTTATTTTGAAACCAAGTATGGTCCCCTGTTCAGTAAAGTGTGAGATCTTTTCTCTATGAGGTCCTGCACTCATCTTGTTAAGATTCTTCCCTAATATTTTATATTTTGGTTACTATTGTGAATGCCACTCTTTTCCCTATTATATTTTCTAACTGGTTGTTACCGCTACGCTATATAGTAAAGCTAATCAATTTTTCTATACTTTTTCTAACTACCTGCCTTATTAAACTTTATTAATTATAATAATTTTCCCTTGATCTTCAAGTTTTCCACAGAGTATATCAGGTATTTAACTCTCCCTGTCCAATAATTTTATCACTTGTTTTTGTTTTTTCCTTGCAGTTGACTAGAACTTGATTAGAGCTAATCAAGGACATCCTTGTGTGCTTGTCGGGTCGTGTTTCATCTTTAAGCATGACATCAGTTTCTGGTTTAGATTTGCTTTTTATCCCATTTTGGAATTACCTTTCTATTCCTAGTTTATTCAGAGGGTTCTCAAAAAATATATATATACTCTATTTTATCAAGTGCCTTTGGGCATCTGTCAAATGATCCTATGATTTTCTCCTTTAATCTATTCGTGAGATAAGCTGCATTAATAGATTTCTTAATGACAGTCTTCCAATTCCTGGAATAAACTTCACTCGTCATTTATACTATTTTTATTACTCTTCTGCTGGATTCTATTTGTAATATTTTTTCCCATTAAAGTTGGTATAGGAGGCTGCAGATGACTTTTTCAAAAAGCTTCACTGAGAAGGGGAAGAAAGAGAACCGAAGCACTCGAGATGCAGAACTGAGGAACTCTGTGTTTCGGGCATATTACTGGGCTTCGGGGTCATAGTCGGGAGAGGGGGAGAACTAGAGGAATTACGAGAAAGAGGTTGTACGAGAAAGAGGATGTAACTGACAGAGCAAGATGCCAGCCACAACCCGAGAGCGCCGGTGGTGGGGTCAGCGCACCAGGGGCCGGGTTATGGTTGGAGGCCTCCGTTCTCATGGTGGTCAAGGGAGCGAAGTTATCTTCCAGCCTTGGGGGGTGAGGGCCGGAGGCAGGTCCTGAAAGTGGAGAACAGTTGCTGAGAGAAATACAGACAAATCAAAGACTTGTCCACCCGGATGCTGAGGCTCCCCTGAGGTTAAAGACCTGGATTTTTGTGACATCAGTTTGCAAGATTATGCAGTTATTTTTCCTTACGATCTCTGAGGGGGTGGGATCGGACTGTGGGCCCCATTCAAGGTTGGGGTTTTGAGGGGCAAGTGTGAAAGGCAGAAGGTGGTCCCCCGTGTTGGCAGTGGTGACAGGGGCTAGGAGGACATACTGGAGTCAGGCCTCTCCATGAGATGGCTGTTAGAGTTTGTCTTTGTTTTAATCTCCACCTTGAGGCAAAAATTTCCATTTTGCCCTGTCACAAACAAACAGAATGCACCAGGGCTTAAGCCAGATAACTTATGTAACTGATTTCATGCTCTGCCACGTTTTTGACAGTTACAAAAAGTCTGCGTTGTTGGGACATGGTGTTGGGACCACAGGAAGTGTGTTCTGATGTGGGGGAAACGAGGAGATGGGGGGGCATGGAGCCCCTGCTCCCCACTCAGGGCTGTTAGGGAGTGGTTCGGGTGGTTTGGCAAGCAGGCCTGGCTGGGCAGGGGACAGAACCCGATGACCTGACAGACTGGAAGACAGCGGGGGGACTGGTGAGGACAGGGCAGCTGGGAGCCAGCCAAGGGTGTGAGTGACCCAGGGGAGCTGGGGGGGAGAGGCCCGCAGCTGAGGAGGTCCGAGGCCCAGGAGGCTGGCCTGTGGAATGAGTCTGCTACACGGAGCTTGAGGTCCCCCCCGAATGAAACCAGGGTTTGGAGCGGGCCGGGAGACAGGGAGCTGGGACGGAGGTCTCAGGGAGTGTGGGGCGTGAGGGGAGTGCGCAGGGAGTCGAGAGGGGGCAGCACCTAGGAGGGGGTAGAGGGCTGGAAGGCAGGCCCAGCAGGAGGCGTGGAGTGTTTAAAGGTTGCGGTGGGGCGGGAGGGGAAGGCTGACTCACCCTGGGCCCTGTGGCTGAGCCCGAGATGCCCTCCTGAGGAGCACGAGGCCCAGAGTGGGGAGTGACCTGCAAGACCCTCCCCCTCCTATACAGCCCTCTGAGGGACAGCAGGCTGCCTTCTGGAGACCTGTAGGCACCGCCTTCCCCATTTTGCAAGAAGCTTCAGCGCTGAGCCCACAGGCCTCCATCTGCCCTCCCTGCTGAAGGCAGCCTCTGGGTGGCGTGGGAAAGTGTCCAAACCTGCATGTGCCCACACACAGGGATGGAACACCCTTCCAGGTAGGACCAAGGGGCTCTGCCTCCATTGCATTATGGTCCAAGCCCCATCTCTCCTTCCTGGTATGTTTTTTGGGGGCTGCCCCCTCACGAATGAAAGAGGGGTTTAGTGGGCATGGGGTTTGGTTTCTGATGGACTGGGCTCAAATCCTGATTGTACCATTGCTAGCTCTGTACCCTTGAGCAGGCAGCTGCCCAAGTTCCAGACTTGTTACGTGCAAACACTTCGTCTATAATCTATAATTCCCTTGCCAGCAGCTGACCTGATTCCAGAAGAGGGTCCATGTGTCTCGGGTTCAGCAGGAAGCTGACCCAGGGAGGTTTATGAGGGAATGCTCTCAGATCCACACCCAGGGAGCAGAGGGTCCGTCAGAGCCGGCCTGAGTCAGTAGCTGATGTCGTTTGCCTCAGGAAGGTGACACGACCAAGAAGGATGGAGACTAACAGGGCGGTGCGGGGGAGGGGGGGGTCCTAACCTAAGAGGCTGGGAGGGAGCCTGAAAAGGGTGTGGGCTTTGGTGTTAAACATCTGGATTTAAACCCTACCCCTACCACTCACCATCCATGTGGGCTTGAGCAAGATTCTTGACTTCTGTGAGCCTTGCCTCACATGTGAAATGGGAAGAGTTGTGCCTACATGAGAGCTACATTTTGAAACATGGAGTAGATGAGGTGGTTTAGGGAAGTGCCCTGCATAGCACATAGAAAAGAATAATTCACCACAAAAATCATTTCTTTTTGAGATTCAATCATACTTTCCTTTTTCTTATCTGCCTCTCCCTGCACGACTGAGCATAATCAGATGATGCCTCAAAACGTGTATGATTCAAACCCAAGGGCTCCCCACGCTGGGGCCCCCATCTGCAGGCCCCAACTAGAAGCTGGAGCCTCAGCAGGTACCCTTCCTCCTGAGCTCCTGAGAAAACTCCTGATCAGTGAGAACCCCGAGTTTCTTAAGCCTTCGCAAAGGGCCTTTTCCTCCCCTGCTCTCCCAGTGGCGCCTTGAAGTGGGCAGAGCAGGGATTCCTTCTCCATTTCCCAGAAGGAGAACTGCCTTCTTTGCGGCAAATCCAACTTCCCAAGGTCACAGAGCTAGTGAGTGGCCAAGCTAGGTTTCTTCCTGGAGGCCACAGTGTAATGGTTAAGAGGGAACCATAGGAGCCAGACTCACTGCCTGGGTTCAAATCCTGGCTGGGCCCCCTGCTGGCTGGGGAACCGTGGGAGATGTGCTTGACCTCCCTGTGCCTCAGCTTCTTCATGGGTAGCAATGGGGAAAATAATAGTTCCTATCTCACAGGCAGCTGCAGGAACAAATGAAGTGTCTGGAACAGGGCCTGCTCTTGTGTAAGCCCAGGCTATGGACCGTGGCTGTCTCTCCACCCCACAACTTCACGTTGAAACACCACTCATTGAACTCCTCAGAACATATTAGTATTTCCAAAGGGCTTCCAAGGGGCCCACCTGAGTCCTAGGTCCTACACATGCTTGACCATTAAAAATCATGCTCGCTTCTTCTGTCTTTAATCATTTCCCCCATCACCTGCTTCCCCACCACCTATAAACAGCAGTGTCCTCGCCTGCCCACCACGCTCCTCAGCTGCTACCATCCTTCCCTAACTCTTCCCTTGACCTGTCAACTCCTAACACATAAAGTAGGATACCCGAGCCTCTTTGCCTGCCCCTCTGTCCTCCCCCACCCCCCTTCCAGCGGTCTGCGGGGCTCCGCAGGTCCCCTTCCCGGAAGTGGCTTGCCTCTGGGAGGTCCTGCCCCAGAGCAGGGCTGGCATGCTGAGCGCCTCCCTCCCTGTTCCTTCTCCCATCTGAAATGGCTTTTTATTGTTTGCGGGACATTATGTAGGAGGCCTAGTTTGTGTTTTCTTCCTTTAAAGGGTATTGAGTTTTGTTCTGGTAGAATTAAATTACAGGTGGACCATCTTGATCCGGGCAGGCTAGTATTTTTCTTTGCTGTGTGTTTTTTGGGTTTGGTTTTGTTTTGTTTTTCCTTTGTCTTAAGAGTGTGGTGCGGTCATTAGCCCTAAGGTGATCCCTCTCTGGGATCACTCCTGCATGCTGAAGTAGTCACTGAGGTCTTGCTACTTTTTGCTGGACTGGAACTCCATGAGCCCCGCGTGGCCCACGGTAGCTCAGAATAGCAGCCCCTCCGCTGGGCTTGGTGTAGCCTCGCCCTGGGTGTGGCAGCTCGGGCCTCGGCAGAGCACCATGGTAGCCCTTGTAGATGCCACCTTCTCCTTCCAGCACCCTCCCTGTGCCATCGTAACCCTCTGCATGGCCATGACGCAGCACCACAGGCTGAGTGGCTTCAACAACAGAAAGTTACTGTCCCCAGTTCTGGAGGCTGGAAGTGTCTCTGTGGGTCCAAATTCCCTCTTCTTAGGAAGACCCCAGTCAGATTGATCAGGGTCCACCCTAACAGCCTCATTTTAGCCTCATCCCCTCTTTAAGGGCCTTCTCTCCAAATACAGTCACGTTCTGAGGTCCTGGGCATTAGGGCTTCAACATGTGAATCTGTGGGAGACCCAACTCAGCCTGTTACGGCTACCCTGCCCCTCGGGTTCTAGCCCGTTCAGCAGCCCTGAACTCTGGTCTCCACCACCTGGCAAGTGCCTTGGTAGAAATCTGAGGCGAACGTGGGCCTCACCTCACGTATGTCCCTCTGCCCAGAACGGCAGTCCTGTGCCACCCGTTACCCACTAACCGAAATCAGTGCCTGTCCAGCGACCGCAATGACTCACGATGCCTCTTTCCTCGGCCACATTTGTGAGGGTCCCTTCTTCCCTCCCTCACACCACAGTCAGGCTGTGGCTGCCAGTAAGTGGCAGATGGTACGTTGGCCTCACTCTCCCCAAGTGTCCCTCCCAGCGGCGCCCTGGTCTCCTCACCCTGGAGACCTTGGATGGGGACCAGGTGGCAAACACCTTCCCCTTTACTTTTCTCACTGCCTTCCCCGCCCCCCCCTTGGCTTTATTTATAGCCCTGGGAAGAAGAAAATCAAATTCCCACAGGAGGTGGGCTTGATGAGGAGACAGGCTGAGAGACTGAGAGAGCTGAGGACAGAAGGGGGAAGGAAGACAAAGGCCTAGAGAAGAGATCTTCCACCGGCAAGTTTATTCCGTGACTGTGGGTGGAAGGGGGTAGGCAGCAACCTTGCAGGGCCTGCCATACCCTTGTTCGGCAACTGCCCACTGCCGAGTCAAGAACCACAGCCCAGGAGGCTGTGCTGGTCACCAGAAGACTTCCTGGCAGCCTGGAATGAGGTCACAGTGTGGTGACAGGGCCTGGAGCCAGAGCGAGGGAATGGGCCCTCCCTCCTGGAGATGCAGGCCTCCTCCCTTACAGGCTGGAAAACTGGCCTGAGCCTCTGTTCCCACTTCCCTGACCCCAAACTCCCTCCAGACCAGCTCTTCTGCTTACGTTTGCTGAGAACCAGCTCCCTGTCACTTGGACATGCCGCTCCCCACAGTTCGGAGCCCAGTCCATCTCGGAGAGCCTCTGCAGGCAGGTCCAGTAGCACAACGGCCTGGACCACAGATAGAGGCCCACATGCTCCCATGGGTGCCATTTTCTGTTGCTTCTTGCTCCCTCTGAGTTCAGAGGGTGATGCTTCCAGGCCTGGTCTCCACTTCGAAATGGGGAGGAGAGTGCTCTCTCTGCACATAGGGACATCTGACCTTTGGGGAAAAGGTTCTTTCTCCTGGAAGTCAAATCCTGGAGAACCCCAGGGAAGTGTGCTGGCTTTCAGATTTTGACACTCTGTCCCCAGAGTCCAGGTTCCCAGATACAGAGAGTTCAGATGGGTAGAGTGGGTGGAGGAAGTTGGATTTCTATTAGCATCAGAAAGAAACAAATCAGGAAACTCTAAGATTATTAATAGGTGAGAGTCTATAAACTGCAGTACCTCGATTCGTACACTATTCAGGGTATACAATAGTTATTTTTATCTAAATTATTTCCTGAACAAGAATAAGACTCAGATGTTAAATTAAACAACTGTAACTCTATTTAGTTTCACTTTATGGTTAACGAAACCATGAGGACAGTAAGAACTTACAATAGACCTGAAAATATTATTACCGCGCCGCTAAATAGGATGGTCTATAAATTAATGAGTAAAACTTGAATAAGAAATATTCTTCTTTTAACACGAGTGAAGAAAATATAAATATTAAAGGGAGAAAATTACAAGGGACAACTTGTTACCAAGCAGGTGACAAATCAAGAAGCATGAAGCTAACATGAAGAAAGGCATATAAAGGTGATTCAGCCAGCAAGGAAGGTCACGATATAAAAATGCCTCATGTTTAGCAGGAGTTTTTGGTGTGGGTATGGCTTGGATGCATATTTGAGGATGCCACCTCCCGGAACTCTCTGGGAAGCGGGGCTCAGCTGGGGTGGTGGCATCAGGAACACACGGCCCTCCCTCCCTGCTTTCTTCCTTCCTGCATTCCATCAACACTGACTGTGGGTGCTGGGCTTACAATAGCCAACCAGACAGACAAGACGTCTGTCCTCGCGGGTTTACAGTCGGGTGGGACAGGCAGACATGAAACAAGCCAACGACAAATCACACTAATAGCGATCTATTTGCAAAAGGAGATGAAGTGCGGGGAAGAAGTGCGGGGTGCTCTGCAACAGACTAGCAGAGTGGATTTAATTTGGGTCCTCGGGGAAGGTCTCTCCGAGGGAGAGAGAGTGCAGCTCCGCAACTGCAGGCAGAGTGGGAGGGACGGCGTTCCTGACAGAAGGGACAGACAAGGGCAAGGCCCGAGGCAGGCTTGGCGTGCTCAAGGGGCTGGAAGAACGCCAGCGTGGCTGGGGCATCAGGACAGAGGGACCCACTGATGCAGGAGAGGAGCCCTGGGAGCTAGGTAGGGGCGGGTCATCATGCCTGGATTTAATTTGAAGAGTGCTAAGAAACCATTTAAGGATTTTTTTTTTTTTAAGCAGGGGAGGGACATGAGGAGATTTACATTTAAATAAAATGACTGTGGCTACAGAGAGGTGAGTGGAGTGAGTAGGTAGGAGGCTACTGTGGTCAACAAGGTCATGAGGGCCGGGACGTCGTCGGTAGGCCAGGGGCTGTGGGCAGGAGGAGCAAGTGGGTGGATTCCAAACACATTTAAGAGTCTGACATTGAGACCTGTTTTGAAATGAGGGGTGAGGAAGTGGAGGTGCTGGGGAGGGACATGAGTAGATTTACAAATTTTGGCCTCGACTGTGACTTTTCTCCCCAGCGCCGCTCCCACAAGGCCTCCGTGGTGAAGCCTCCTAGGGTCCCTGTCCTCACCTACCCCCAGCCTGGGAGAGCTGCCCCTTCCTGCGCGGCCCCAAAGCCCTGAAACCCTCCTCAGGAGCCCATCACTGCCTGCTTTGCCCACCACCGTTCGCGCTGGTGCCTTGGGCAGAGGTGTCCCGGGAAGGAGTTGGGGCTCCCAGGGAGGCTGGTGAGCTCAGTGCAGGATGAGTCTTGTTTGAGCGCCTCCAGCATCCAGGGGGCCACGTCTATACTTCCTTTTGGGCTGGGAGCTCCCAGAGGGCAAAGTCTGGCAGTTGGCATCTGCCAAGTGAGCAACCGAGGGGCAAATCAATGGCCCAGGGCCTGTGCTGGGGAATTCAGGAAAGGGATTGGGAATCTGAGGGAAGGGTGGGCTCCCGTGGGGTCGGTCCTTCTGGGCAGTGCTCCAGGCAGAAGAACTGGGAGGACAGCAGGGCCTCCGGCCTCTCCACCCTCACCCTGCCAGACCAGAATGCTGGAGGCTCCCTCCCCTACTCCCATCAGCAGGAGAAGTGGCCCAAGGAGAGCAGTTCTGAGGAGTTGGTCCACCAGCCTGTGTGGCACAAGCCTGAGCCGGAGAGAGCAGCCGGGGCCCTCCTCCGGTGAGCCATCGCATTGTTCCCGCTTTCCAGATCCCAAGAGGGAGCCTGGGAAGGTAAGACTCTCAGCAAATCACACAGCTTATTGCCGGAGGGTCAGAGCAGCTTGGCCAATCCTGGCGGGGGGGGGGGGGCAGGTCAGGAGTCACGGACAGGACAGACTTTCAGAGGCAGAGCCTGGGAAGGACTGGAAATGGGGTTGCACAGTGGGGGGTTGCAGTTGCCTTGGGTGAGCTCACTGAGGGCTGAGTGTAGAGGGACAGCAGAGGAGGCACAAGGCCCCCAGCTTGCTCTGGTCCTGGGGGGCTGGGGGGGTTGAGGAACAGCCCCCACACGGGGTGCCCCCTGAAAGGAGCAGCGGGGGGGGGGGCAGGAGGCGCAGGGCAGGGCATTCGTAGAGCCCGGGAAGAAGGCGTTCCCAGGAGGATAAGGTGACCCACTGTGTCCAAGGCTGTCGATAGGTCTGGTGAGATGAGCTCTGAGAAGCAACCACTGGACTTAGCAGTGTGGACATCATGTGACCTTGACAGGAGTGGTCTGGGGACCCAAGGGATTGTGGGGGCTTCAGGAGAGAGTGCAGGGTTGGGGGGGCAAATGGAATAGCAAATAAACTCTGAGGGGTTTTGCCTTCAAGGTGGGCAGTAGCTAGAGCCCTCTCCAACCGTGTGGCCAGGGGAGGGCTTTTGTTAGGGTGGCAATGATCTGAGGGGGCACTTGACCATCCAGTAGGGAGCAGGTGGTAGCCCGTTGATGTCCATGGGGTGGCCAGAGGGGCAGGATCCAGGCATAGGGAGGGGTGGGCCTTAGACAGGAGCAGATGGTTCACCAGAGACCAGAAGGGGAGGAGGTCAAGGGGCACAGGTGGGGGCAGGTGGGCAGATGTGGTAGCAGGAGCATGAGATGTTTCCATTTGACCCAGACACAGGGTATTATGCCCACTTTAGAGGTGAGGAAACAGGTACAGAGCTTGGCCTGAGGTTCGAGGGCAGCAGAAACTGCCCTAGACCTTGGTGGGGCGGGGGGTTGGGGAAGGAAAGAGAGTCTGGGAAGTAAGAGACAGAAGGGACCATCACACTAGTCTGGTTGGGCTGTGTCCTGGAGACCAAGGGCAGAAGGAGCTGCATGGGCTTTAGGGTCAGACAGACCTGGTTCAGGATGGGTCTCAGCCCCTCACTAGCTGTAAACAGACCAGTCTCAGCCCCCCGCCCCACCCCTGCCTGCCCTGTAAGGGGGTAGGGAGCCTTAACTGTATGTACTTCCTCAGGGCGCCGTGAGGAACCCAGGAGCAGCACTGTGCTGGCTTCTAGTGAGCCCTGGACTCACTTGGAAGTGCCTTCAATGCAGGCAGCAGCCTTGGAAGAGGAGGCCTTCCGTGATGCCAGAGACAGAGCACCCTAGGGTGCAGGGAGTGGAGGAGCCCTGAGCAAGCGGGGAGGGGCTGGGCTTACTCCCCGTTGGCCCTTACCATCCCTGCCCCGTGCACGGTCCAGTCCCCAAGGCCTGTGTGGTTCGGCTCAAACCCACCAAGTGTGCCTCTCTCCACCCCCTCAGTGTGTCCTCTTGCTGGTTCTGGCACAGGCCGCAGCTGGGGAAGGGGGGCAGGAAGGGCAGGAGGGAATGGAGTCCCAGGAGATCCCCAGGAAATGGTGCTGGAGGAGGGGGAGAAGCCGAGTACTCTCACTTGGAGTCACTGC